>NW_020175528.1:13274990-13572605 GCF_003031525.2 Neophocaena asiaeorientalis asiaeorientalis
TAAGTAATTTAAATATTCAACTGCTTTAGAATTTGTTTTTTTTTTTAACTTCCTAAAAATCTTTTCAAAACTAGCAGGAAACCTGAAACTCCTCAATTTAAGAAAATGAGATTAAAACCTTTCTGTGTTCTTTCTTTTACGTTGTTCTTCTAGGTATTTCCTAATTTATTTCTAGCAGCCTTGAAGCCAGCCATCCAAGTTTCAAAGTGTATTTTTTTAAAAAAGGTTACAATTGCCACTACCCTGCTTCTTGGCCTCCCCCCACCCCACCCGCCCTCCTCACAAGTCACCCTGGAACTCCTCAGAGCTCCCTTTGGGGTGAAGTGAGGTGACAGAGTGAGAGATACAGTATCAGGGACCCACTGAAAGTCAGAAGACCTCGGTTTGACTTCTATCTTTACTGAATACTAGATCTTTTATTTGGCAAGTTGGGGACCTTTCTGAGGCTCCATTCTTCCTGGAATCCCCTCTTGGCCTTCCCTGAAAGTTATAGGGTGGTTCCACATGAGATCCTTTATGTCGACGTATCTTGCTAAATTCTGTAAAAATGTTCTGGCAGTATTAACACTGTTCTAACGTCACTGGGAGAGGAGGAATATTCTGGCTGGCATGATCAGAAGGTTTTCTGTCTTAGAAGCTTTGAAAAAGTCCAAAAGCCTCCTAGTAAGTAAATCCAGTCTGACATTTCTCTCTCAGATTATTATCTCGGGCTAGAGAAGCTGCTTAAAACATGTGTTATCTTTTAAATGGAATGTTTATAGATTATCAGATATGAGTTCTAGTGTGTATACTAATTTATAATGTGTACATTCACCATTATGATACCATTGCTTCTTCATTAGTTTACTTTCTACTTTTAAAAATTTCTAGCCCATACATTTTCATCTTACTGTTCATATTGTTACCTTAAATTTATATCTTATATTCAGTCTTGACTGTAAAAGGCAGATAAGCCGTGCATGTCTCTCTATGTAATTATGTGTTTGTTGTTTCTATATTTAAAAATCATTGATAATATATGAATGTATCACAATATTTTATTATACATTTTTACTTCTTAACTTGAAGAGGAAGTATTTTGAAGTTTTGTCTTTCTTTGTTTTTCCTTAGAGCCACCAACCCATCTTTTAAGGAAGTTTTGTCCCGAATCGAGTCCCACGAAGACTGTAGGAACTTACCCATGATCTCTTTTCTCATTCTCCCCATGCAGAGGGTGACCCGCCTTCCCCTGCTGATGGATGTAAGATGTGATCTGGTGTCTCTTTCCTCTGTGGCTAGCTGTGCTGCTGCAAGTCCAATTAAGAAAATTATTCTTACCCCACTTAAATTATATCCCTTCTGTAAAATGCCCCAATTAAGTGAGAAGGTGCTGTTCAGTTGGAAAGTCCCACCTGTGTCTAATATCTTTGGAAATTATCTTCAATTTAGGCTTGTGGGGTCACTCTGAAGAAGTTAGATTATCCCTCATTTTCTTAACATTTTTTGAAATGGGAAGAATATTGACTTCTTGTAGTCAGGAGTCCCGGATTCCTTTTCCGGCTGATCCACTAGGCCTGTGACCTTGGGCAAGTCACTTAATCTCTTTGGGCCTCAGTTTCCTCTGGTTGACCACTAAGATCCCTTCCCTGTCACATTCCAAGATGATGAGGTGCTTCCATTTCGCACAGGAAGGAGGTCCTCTACAGAATCACAGGGCATGAACCTGCCCTATTTTGCATTGCTCAGAATGAGTGAGGAAAGTCCAGGCATCCGTCTTATCTTAGGAAACATTCATGAAGAAAACAAGTATGTGATTTTGAATAGTGGCTGGGAGAAGAGTTGAGACTGCCAGGTCGGAAACACAGCTGGGAGGACAGCCAGACGGTAGCTCAGGAGGCTGCACACTGGCTGGGCTGTACCTGCAGGGGCATCCGTGAGAGAACGGGGTGGCCCGACATGACTCTCATCCAGCTAGAGGGGCAAAGAGTCTCTCTTTTTTTTTTTAATTGAAGTATAGTTGATTTACAATATTGTGTTAGTTTCAGGTGTACAGCAAAGTGATTCAGCTTTATACATATATATTTTTTCAGATTATTTTCCATTATAGGTTATTGTAAGATACATACTGTGTTTTACAGTAACTCCTTGTTGCTTATCTATTTAATATATAGTAGTATGTATCTGTTAATCCCAACTCCTAATTTATCCCTCTCCTGCCTTCCTTTCCCCTTTGGTAACTATACGTTTGTTTTCTGTGTCTGTGAGTCCTTTGTTTTGTATATAGATTCATTTGTATTATTTTTTAGATTCCACATATGTGATATCATGTAATATTTATCTTTCTCTGTCAGACTTCACTTAGTATGATAATCTCTAGGTCCATTCATGTTGCTGCAAATGGCATTATTTCATCCTTTTTTGTGGCTGAGTAATATTCCATTTTATGTATCACATCTTCTTAAACCAGTCGTCTGCTGATGGGCATTTGGGTTGCTTCCATGTCTTGGCTATTGTAAATAGTGCTGCTATGAATATTGGGATGCATGGATCTTTTTGAATTAAGAGTTTTTGTCTTTTCTGGATATATGCCCAGGAGTGGGATTGCTGGATCATATGGTAGCTCAAAGAGTATCTTTTTGATCAAATTAAAATATTTTGGCATAGTTCTACTTTACAATGGATAATGTTAATATAATGTCAGTTTTGACATACTTGGTTTTACAAGTCAAAATACAGGGTAAAAATAAAGCAAAAAATTACAGTCGAGTAAGATTACAAAATAAATTCCATTTTCTCAATTCCATTATAAATTCCAAGAGCTATTCTGAAGAAGCACTGAAGTTTAGAAACGAGTGAAAGCGTGTGATCACGCTCGCTTTGCTGGCTCTGCTGCACGGTGAGGGCAAGGCTCAGCTGTCATTTCAGGATTCACAGCACCTGCTGCTCTCCAAGGCCACCTCAGTCTACTCCCTTTACACCCTTCCTTGTCCGTTCCCTGTGATTTATGAACTTCTCTCCTTGTAAATATTGGGAAACTTGCAGTTTTGTGAATCTAGCTCTGATTTTTAAAAAATCAGTATTTATCATGTCTAAGAATAAAATGAAATCAGGTTATCGAAACTAAATTTTGGCTCTAAAAAGGTTTATTTCCTGTGCCTAATAAGACTTTTATAGAAATAATGAAACTTTGACACATATAGGAAAATACTAATTTTCAAACTTTACTATTTTTTAACAAGACATGGTTGTTTTCTAAATGTAACATTTCTAGTAATGTTATGAATTTTCAGGATTGTTTCTTTTTCTTCTTCTGAAAACGCCTTTTAGCCGAGTTTCCTTAGATTCTGTATATTCTGTGATCTCAGCCTTTTTTAATATTCTCTCCCTTTGTGATTCTGAGGAAATTGCTTAGATAGATTGGGACTCACAAAATCTAATATACATGTTGTAGATACCATGTTGGAGGTTTATGCCATGATTGCCCAGTAGGCTCTAAACTTTTTGGGGTCAGAGACCGTTTTGAGATTGTGAGTGAAGCTGTAGTCATTCTCCCTAGAAAATTCAGTGTGCAAAATTTTACCTAAAATAACTGAAGTGTGGAAAGAAACTATGGACTCAGCATGCCTGCTCCCAGAGACAAAGACTAGTATTTTTCAAACTGTTTTTGTACCCATTAGTGGGTCATGAAATCGATTTTTGAATCATGAGCAGCGTTTTTAAAAAATGAATATAGACTAGAACATGTGGTATATGATATATACATCGTTCATAATGTAGTTAAATATTATTTCATAAAAAACTTGTTTCATTTTTGTGTGCATGTCTACTGGTTGCAGTGTAAAAGTATTTCTTGCAGTGGGTCATAGTCAAAAAGTTTTGAGAACCATTAATATAAATCCATCGATGGTACACTCTACGCTTCTCACATATCACATGTAACAATCCTGACTTCTGGATTTATAGACTTGGTGTTCGTCTGCATTTAAGGTACCAGTGGTTTCCTAGTTCCTAGTGTCTTCCACCTCTGCTGGATGCCTGTTGCCCTAGTCTGTTTCCCATGTATGAGAACCTGGCCACCTGGGCAGAATTTAAATGTACCTAAAACATGGTCTCTTCAATGTTACTTCATTTGGAGATTTAGTTAAGCTTGTTAATTGAGGTGAACATTTTTAACAGTTGAAATAGTTCTGTTGGCTTTGAATGGGTATAGTTTCAAAAGTTTTACATAATTCAGTATACCTTCAGTTGACCTTCTTTGAACTCGATTTTACCATCGCAAAAATAGCAGTGCAAACATATCAAGGGAAAATCCAGCAGCCGTTTTTTTGATCGTTTCATTCACATTATATCATCTGTAAATATAATAAGCTCTAATAATAATGATGATGGTGATCATTAATTTTGTCATTCATTGAGAGCCTACTGTATGCCAGGTATTCATAAAAAACTTTACATGCATTATCATTTAACTTTTATAACAACCTTGTGATGTAATTGCATTATCCCAGTTTTACAGATGAGGAAACTGAGGTTTATAGAGTCAGGGTAGGTGACTTGCCCAAGGTCATGTAGCTAGTCAGGAGCAGATCTGGAATTTGAAACCAGGTTCAAGTCTATCCTCTTATTTAACTATCCTCTGGATTAACATGGATCCTGTGCTTTTAAAGACTATCTCCTAGTTTTGTACTCGGATTTTAATGTCATCTTCAGACTCATCCATAGTATTGTGTTCAGCATTGTTAAGTTTGCTACAAGTAAGACTCTATGACTGGACGTTGGTTTTGTTTTACTTGGTAAAATAAATCAGTTGATTTTGTTCTTCTTTTACTTGATTGCAGACTATCTGTCAAAAGACACCTAAGGACTCTTCAAAGTATGAAGTCTGCAAAAGGGCCTTAAAGGAAGTAAGCAAGGTAAGTGTTGAGAGGCTCATTACACAGTAATGGGATCACCCATTCAGATCTCTCTGAAGAGAACATGTCTGAGTTTGATGCTGAAAACTGGTAGATTCTCATAGCCATTTGCACACCATTCTTTGGGTAGTCGAAAAACAAAGCAATGTTTGCTGTACTCAAATGAAACTGGTATTTTTACTGTTTCAGACAGTCTTGTCTTAAGGGCCTTTAGATATCTCATTTTCTTTTGGTGTCTGAATTCGATAAGTATTTACTGAGTATCCACTACAGTGCCAGGGACAATGCCAGCCCCTGAAAATATGGGGATGAATAAGACATCGGTGGTTACTGCCCTTGTGGAATGTGCTGTGTAAAGGGGAAGGCAGACATTAAATAAGAATTACAGTAAAGGATGATGAGTGACATAAGAGGGAAGAACATAGTAATGTTGAACCTGAAGGCTGACGCAAGAGTACTGTTGAATTCTCCACATTCTATAAACATGTTCCCAAAGACAGGAACGTGTTTATAGAATTTGGAGAACTAGAATGTTCTTCATGTGATGAGAGCCCAGTTCAGGAGAGAGAACACTGAGGAACCATGTTAGGGAATTGTGGATCTTATCCTAGGATGCTGTGGAAGCTGTAAATTCATGTGCTGTGAAGGTGATGGTGGGGATGAGCTCCAGTGATGAGGCCTTTGTAGTTGATGAGGCTACAGATGATAGGGGCCTGTACTGATGTGATAGTAGGATGGAGAGAAGCAAACCTACAGCATAGGGGAGGTAGGCATGGAGAGTGTTTGGGTGGGCATATTTGCGGACAGAAATCAAGGAAAATAGTCTCTGGCTTGTGCAACCAGATGGATGCTCTTGTTTATCTCTACAGTAGGAACATAGGGAGAAGCTGATGAGTTCCATTTAGAATGTGTCGGAACTGAGATTCCTATAGAACATCCAAGTCAGGAGCTCAGTGGAGAGACTTGAATTGGAGATATGGATTTGTGAATCATCAGCTTAGGGATGATTTTTGAAGCTGGGAGAATGGATGCAAGTACCAAGGAGTATGTATAAAAAGAAGAGTAGTTGGTGAGTCCGAAGTACAACTGTGAAGAGCACCGGACTTCATCTTGTTTAGGGGAAAGGAACCAACAGAGGAGACTTGAAAAACAAAACAGAATGTACCAAAGAAGGAGGAAAACTTAATCAGTGGTCTGGCAAATTGCATGTAATATGGTGGAAGGAAGGTCAGCCCCATTGGGTGCTCCTGAAAGACAAAGTGGGATAATGATTGATGCGTTCACTGGGTTTATTTATCATCAGGTGGGTTGTGTCCTTGGAGAGGTGGGTGTGGAAGCCAGATTGGAGTATGTTGAGGGCTGAGTGGGAGGTGGGAACATGCAGCCAGCTAGTGTAGCTGTTTCAACAATCAGGCTGAGGGTAAAAAGACAAAAAGAGAGCTGTAGTTGAAAGGGAAGTGAGGGAGGGTCTTTTTTTGTTTAAAAGATTAGAGAAATGTGGGTATGTTTAAATGCTAACAGGAATATTTAGCTGCGAGAAAGCAATGGAAGTTATGGGAATCAGTGAGGATACGGCCCAGGGGAGCAAAGCTCATGATCGCATCAGAAGCATCCGAAATAGCTCGAAGCCTCACATTACTTCTGAGTTTGGTGCATCTTTCTACCACTTTATTGTGAAGCACTTTTTGTTTTAATCAACTTTAAATTGACTCTATTTTACTTTTCCTTGCCAATAATAACTACAAAACCATGGGTTTTATGAGCTGGTTGTTTCTTTATATATATAATGAAGTGAATCAGCAATATGTATACACATATCCCCTCCCTCTTAGACCCCCCAGTCCCACCCATCTAGGTCATCACAGACCACTGAGCTGAGCTCCCTGTGCTATACAGCAGGTTCCTACTAGCTACCTATTTTACACACGGTACTGTATTTATGTCAGACCTAATCTCCCAATTCGTCCCACCTTCCTCTTCCTCCTCTGTGTCCACACGTCCTTTCTCTACATCTGTGTTTCTATGCCTGCCCTGCAAATAGGTTCATCTGTACCAAATTCTAGATTCCACATACATGCATTCATATACGATGTTTATTTTCCTCTTTCTGACTTACTTCACTCTGTATGACAGACCCTAGGTCCATCCACATCTCTACAAATGACCCAATTTCATTTCTTTTCATGGCTGAGTAATATTCCATTATATACATGTACCACATCTTCTTTATCCATTCTTCTGTTGATGGACATTTAGGCTGTTTCCATGTCTTGGCTTTTGTGAATAGTGCTGCTGTGAGCATAGGGGTGCACGTACCTTTTTGAATTAGAGTTCTGTTCAGATATATGCCTAGGAGTGGGATTGCTGAATCATATAGCAACTCAAAATATTTTTAGTTTTTTGAGGAACCTCCATATTGTTCTCCATAGTGGCTGCACCAATTACATTCCCACCGACAGTGTAGGAGGGTTCCCTTTTCTCCACACCCTCTCCAGCATTTGTTATTTGTAGACTTTTGAATGATGGCCATTCTGACTGGTGTGAGGTGGTACCTCATTGTGGTTTTGATATGCATTTCTCTAATAATTAGAAATGTTGAGCATCTTTTCACGTGCCTATTGGCCATCTGTATGTCTTCTTTGGAGAAATGTCTATATGGGTCTTCTGCCCATTTTTTTTATATTAAAAATAAGTTTATCTGTGTCTTAGTCTGTTTTGGCTGCTAGAACAACATACCGTGGACTGCATGGCTTATACACAATAGAAATTTATTTCTCACAGTTCTAGAGGCTGGAAGTCCAAGATCAAGGTGCCAGCGTGGTTGGGTTGGGGCCCTCTTCTAGCCAGGTTGCAGACTTCTCCTTATAGCCTCACACGGCAGAAGGAAGCTAGGGAGCTCCCTGGGGCCTGTTGTAGAAAGCACTACTGTAAGTCCCCTACATACGAACAAATTCAATTTGGAGAGCGCGCTTGTAAGTCCAATTTGTTTGCCAATTTGTTTGTAAGTCCAACAAAGTTAACCTAGGTACCCAACTAACACAATACTGTACTGTAATAGGTTTATTATACTTTTCACACAAATAATACATAAAAAACAAATGAACACAGAAAATAAAACATTTTAAATCTCACAGTACAGTACCTTGAAAAGTACGGTAGCACAGTACAACAGCTGGCATCCAGGGGCTGGCATCGAGTGAACAGGCAAGAAGAGTTACTGACTGGAGGAGGGAGACGAGGCGGGACATGGCAGAGCTGAAGGATTGTCAGCAATAGGAGATGGAGGGCAAGCTGCAATTTCATTCACACCTGACGTTTGTGGCACAGGTTCTGGTTCCTATGTGGGACTAGATGCATGTTTGCATCTTTGAAAGTTCGAAACTTGAAGGTTTGTATGTAGGGGACTTACTGGAGTCCCATTTGTGAGGGCTGTATCCTCATGACTTCTAAGCACCTCCCAAAGTCCCCACTTGCTAATACCTAATATCGTCTTCAGAGGTTAAGAATTCAACACATATTTTGGGGGGATATGAACATTCAAACCATAGCAATCTGTCAACCACTTGAATGCATCTCTTGCCCCATCAGTGGTCTGCACATCCCACTTTGGGAAACACTAAGTGAAGAAATTGGTATGAAATTACCTAAGGTCCTACTGCCCATGGGTCTCTCCTCCAGGACCCCAAATCCTATGGGGGGGGGGGAGGGTCTTTAGGAGAAGCTATTGTACTTAGAGAAGTTCCAGCCTTGGCCATAAAAGAGATTGTGTCAGATTTTGTTTGGTTGTTACTGAGAAGTTGGAAAAGAATTCACACAGAAGAGAAAGGAGGAGGGTAATAGTAATTGAATTGAACGAGCAGTGATCCTTAATTTTTTTGAGACTTTTACATCCCAGTTACAGTAGACTGCTACATTCCTTCAGGTGTCTCTGGTTCACTTGATGTGACACTGGTTCTTTTAGGAAAGGCTGGCAAAAATGTCATGTAACTGCCTTACCTGGATACTTACTGTATGAAGGACCCTCTGTGAAGAAGTGCTGTTCCAGTGAATTGTTTTTTCTAAGGCAGCGTTTCTCTCTCTTGAGTAGGAGTCCTGAATATCAGGATTTTTCCCGCAATCTCCTAGTGTTGTAGGGAACTGAGGTTATCAATACAGCCAGCTTAGGGATTCATCTTCTTTTTCATTTGTGCAGGTTACTGATGGGGTTTTATAGATTCTGGGAAAACAATGTCAGTATTTTTAACAAAAAAACTGTGTACATAGAGCATTTATGGTTCAAAATCAAAATGCAGAATTTCAATAAGAATTGCTTCCCTTATCGGAAATGAAAGAAAGTGGGAGTTCCCAGTATTTATTTTAGAGAGTGAAATTTTGTATGATGAGGCCCAAGTTTTTAGAACCGGACTCCACCTAAGGCCCTTGGGCAAGTCTCTCTAGATAGTTATTCATTCTTGGAAAAAATGAGTAATGTCTTTTTTGGTAATTAAAATGCTAATGAAATTTCTTTGCATAGTGTGAATAATACTTCAGTGAAATTGTTCCTGTATGTGGCCGACGTGACGGTGACAACTTACTGAATTGGGGCTTTGGAAAGACTTACTGACTTAGTCAAACAACTCAAAAACAAGAAAGATGTTTCTATCAAGTGAAATGTGTATTTATTCCAGACTTTCGGCTCAGATGCTGGGGCGGAGCCGGGGGGAGGGAAATTTCCAGGGAATCTGATAGTTCAGCTGGTGCAGAGTCGTGTCTGGTGTCTAAGGAGTGGTGCTCAGGACGTGGTTTCTTATGCCAATGAAATCGTCCCTGCTGCTCTCTTTTATTTACTCTCCTGTGGAAAGAGAATAACTGCTTTAACGTGCACCTCATAAAACTTCTACTTCTATTTGGAGATAATATTAAGTTATAAGCTTTTCTCATAGTGGCAGAAGAGCCAAGTTCTCTTGAATCTTTTCTTGTAACTTACTGCTTCAGCTATTTAAAAGAGGTAGATATCTATCTGTTAACATAAAAAGATCTCTAAGCTGTGTCAAGTGAAGAACATTAAGTTGCAGAACAGAACAAATAGTGTAATGACATCTAGGTAATAAAATGTGTTTATTTTGATGTGTTTAAATTGATGACATATGTATGTCATCAATTTATAGAAATAGTACCCAGAATCATACACATCAGACTTTCAACCATGGTCACTGATGGTAAAGGGAGAGGAGAGCAGAAGGGAGGAATTAATAAGGTTTTTTTCCTTCACTCCAAGTACTGCTCTGAAAGAATGCATTTAAGGTTTACAGAGATAACATTTTAAAAATAATGTAATCAGTAATCTTGTCAAAGATAGTGACTATTGCCATTTTATGGCGTGTCCTTCCAGTGGATGTAAATGTACACTTACACATGGATTCATGTGGTACCCATTTCATTTACTCTTCTAAATAGTGCTGCATGGACTATGGCCTTACATAAATGATTGTGCTCCTCTGATGATTTCTGTTGAAAAGTTTCCAGAAATGGGTTTATTGGGGGAAAAAAAGGTAGGTATGATTTAAAGACCCCCAAGTGCCTTCAAGAAAAGGTATCCATGACAACCAGAAGTATTTCTAAGTGTCTATCTTACTTTGCACTCCCCAGCATCCAATATTCTTCTCATCTTTGTGAATTTGATAGATTGAAAATATTTTATTTTTGTTTCAATTTATATTTCTACATTAGAGAGATTGAGTTCTTTTTTTGCCACATAAATTTGGCCTAAAACAAAAAATTCAGCCAAATTTAATAAAGCTTTGACAGACGCTAAAGGAAGGCACGGCTTTAATATGTGGAGGCTGATTTTAAGAAAAACACTATATCCAAATTAGCGCTTGTCCCTTCAACACAGTCATTAATCAGAGTCCACTAATGATACCATTGCTTGATATATTTTGGGGGAACTTTTTTGTTCTTAATACGCCTTTGGAGGTGGCGGCTGGTGGAGTCTATGTTTGGAAGTTTAGGAAATAAAGATTATAACTTTATTTTCCATTTTCCCTTTCATTTTAAAGTGGGATAACTAAAAAGGAATTGCCCCCCCCCCCTTTTTTTAAGTGGCTTATAAATGATCTCTGAAGGCAGTTTACACATTAACATTTGCTGAGCGTTCCTTTGTGTCTTAGGTACTGGGCTGGGCACTGAACTAACAAATATGGAAATTTCACAATCTCTGCTCTCCAGTCTTTTTAGAGAGGTAATACCCAAGATGAGTCCTGAAAGACAAATAGGGGGGTATAAATCTAGATAAGAAGGAGTCAGTGGGACAGAGTGGGGTGAAGAATGTTCAGGTAGAGGGAAACACACGTGCAAAAGTGCAAAGGGACGTGGAAGGGTGTGCGGCTCTGAGCAGAGATTTGGTAAGACTGAGGCCCAAGATAAGAGAAACAGGAAGTTAGGGATCAAGTAAGTAGGTGCCAGATCATGGTCTTGCTAAGACTTAATTCTGAAAGCTTCGAGGAGCCTTTTAAGGATTTCAAGCTGAGGAGTTGCATGATTAGATTTGAACTTAGGGGCTTTCCTGGTGGCGCAGTGGTTGAGAGTCCGCCTGCCGATGCAGGGGACACGGGTTCGTGCCCCCGTCCGGGAAGATCCCACATGCCGCGGAGCGGCTGGGCCCGTGAGCCATGGCCGCTGAGCCTGCGTGTCCGGAGCCTGTGCTCCACAACGGGAGAGGCCACAACAGTGAGAGGCCCGCGTACCGCAAAAAAAAAAGATTTGAACTTAGAAAGATTGAAAATGTTTTTCTGGATGACACATAAGGGTAGGGCAGAAGTGATGGCAGAGAATTAGGAGGCCAGTAATCCAAAGGAGAGGGAGTTTGAGCCTGAGTGCGGGGACAGGGCGGCTGGTGGATGAGTGGACAGCAGGACGGCAACATGAATGAGACTTTATGAACTGTTTGGATGTGGAGGACAAAGGAGCCGGAGGCATCTGAGTGGTGAGGACCCAGCTTTTTGGCTTGGGGAAGCGGATGATGCTGGGATTGATCACAGAGAGAACACTGGGCCGGGGGAGGGGGTGATGAAGGTAGTGTTGAGGTTTGGTCGTTCCATCCTGAGTTTGAGATGGCTCTGGGGGACCCGAGAAGAGATACCGTCCAGGTAGTTGGATGTAGAGCTTAGGGAACGGACCAAGTCTGGGAGCACAGATTTGGGAACTATGAACATATATTCTTCAAGAGAAATCATAAAAATACCCTGAGCAGCGGCTGCTTGATTGGATTTTGTTCTGTCTTAATCCTTTTAGGATATATATATTATTTTAAAGTCACTTTTTTTTTTTTTAAGATTTTTTGGTTGTGGACCATTTTTAAAGCCTTTATTGAATTTGTTACAATATTGCTTCTGTTTTATGTTTTGCTTTTTTGCCACGAGGCATGTAGGATCTTAGCTCCCTGACCTGGGATCGAACCTGCACCCCCTGCATTGGAAGGTGAAGTCCTAACCATTGGACCACCAGGGAAGTCCCCCTTATAGGATATTTTAATTACAGTTGCCCCAGCCCAGCCAGGATATTTTCTGCGCCTAGCTTTGATCAGGTGCAGCCATCAGTCCCTGCATCAGTGAACTACTAAGACCATTCAGACCTAAAGATATGCTGGAACTGAAGACAGGTATACCCTTTAAGCCTAGAATATCTGTTAGGAAACATCCAAGTGTCCATCAGTGGGGGACTGAATAAGTACACTGTGGAAAGCACATATGGTCGTAGCATATGTTGCATCCTATCACTCCTCTGCTGAAAGCCTGCTGGTGGCTTCTCTTTGCACTTAGAATACAATCCACACACCTGAAGAACTTGCATGCCTTGACCCTGGGCTGGTCCTCTAGTTTCCTCTTGTGCCATTTTCCTGTGTCCGGACCTTTTACTTTCTCAGACACACGGCACTTTCCCAGTGTCAGCCCTTTGCTCCTGGGGTTCACTCTGCCTGGACCAGCGCTCTCCATTGATTTGGGTGCTAACTCCCTTTTCTCCTTCAGCTGTCAGCCCAAATGACCTCTCAGGGGAGGTCCTCAGGGGAGGAACCCCTGTTTTTTCCCCCCCTTTAGGATTTCAGTCTGTAATTATTGTGTCTGCCCTTCTTTTATGAGGATGGGGATTGTGTACCTCTTAAATGTTGTAACCCTAGCATCTGACACATACCATGTACAAGATAAACTTTTTTTTTCAGTGAATGTCATATGTATAAGGCGAAATATTGGCAAGTGAAAAAAATTAAGTCACAGACAAGCACTGAATAATCCATTTACAAAAATTAGAATTTCTACACATTATATGTGTGTGTTTATATGTTCATATAAGCATAGGAAAAAAAGAGAAAGTGTATAACCCATCTTGTTTCCAGTTACCTCCGTGGAGTAGGATTAGGTCAGAGCCTTTTATGGCCTGTTTTGTTTACTTATGTATTATCATTTTTTATTTTTTACAGTAAGCATATGTAACTTAATGAAGCAGTAATATTAAAGTAAATCTAATCAGAATTTCTAGCTTCGCTTTTAACAATTACACGTCTTTATGGCCAATGATCCTTGTTATGGACAAGTTTTGTAGATTTTTCAGTTAATAAGAAATTGCAAATACAAAGTTTGTTTTGGTTTAGTCCAGTGAACTAATAATTATGTATTAGGTACAGTGTAAAGGAGAAACTCCTGTGTGTCTCCTCTGTGCTCAGTACTCTACCCACAGAGCACTTCATTTCTGACCCTTGTGGTCACCAAATGTGTGGGGTTTTTCCCCACACCAAGTAGTTCTGCTGAACCAGCTGGGTGTCTTACTGTATTGAGTTCAGTTCTCACTCCACCTGGAGGTATAGCATCAGATCCCACAGGGTAAGGGCTCAAGCCCGCAAGACTACACCCCCAACTTCACTTCAGTCGCTAATCACAATTCCAGGTTGTTACCTGTGCTTCTGACCCACTGGCTATAAATCAAGTTCCCATGACCCCCTCATCAGGTTTGATTAATTTGCTAGAGGGGCTCACAGAACTCAGGAAAACAGTTTACTTACTAGATGAGTGGTTTATTACAAAGGCTATTCAGGGATAAGAATGAACAGCCAGATGAAGAGATAAGGTGAGGTCTAGAAGGATGCCACCCTCCCAGCATGCAGGAGTGTTCTTGTTTACCAGCCTGGAAGCTCTCCAACTCCAAAGTTCAGAGATTTTTATGGAGGCTTCATTATGTAGCCGTGAATTATTCTATCACTGTCCAATAGTGATCATGTTATCTCCAGCCCCTTTCCCCTCCCTGGAAGCCTGCAGGGCTGAAACTTCCAGCCTTCTTTTTAATCACTTTGTTGGTTCCCCTGGCAACCAGCCCCATCCTTAGGGGCTTACCAGAAGTCACCTCATTAACATAAACTCAGACGTGGTTGAAAGGGGGGGCTTGTTATGAATAACAGAAGATACCCATTTCACTTTTATGCCCTGGAGCTATTTCAGGAACCGGTAGCAAAACTAAATTATAACCAGAGATGCCCCTGTGGCTCTTACATAGGAAATTACAAGGGTTTTAGGAGCTGTGTGCCAGAAACCATGGAAAAAGACAAAATATATATTTTGTTTATTATAAATCATGATATCACAGCTACTCATCAAAGGACTATGAGTTTGTTCTGTTTGTAGATAAATCAGTAGTTCTAATTAAACTGAATTTCCCTTAGCTTGACCATCCTTGAAGAATCATTGACCATTAGGTTCCAATGGAAGGCTTTCCTCTTCCAGCATCCAGGTTACTGGTCACATGCTTTGCATGTAGAATTCTGCTAAGAATTTGCCTTTGAAGTCAGTGGTCTGCCCCCAGCTGCTCTGATATGAAGTGGGGAGAGAGGTGCAGCTTGCTCTGAGGTTGGTGATGTTCCCATGGGTGAAGGCAAGGAGGAGGGGCAGAGGAAAGGAGCAGAGTGGAGTGGACTGGACCATTTGAGGAATCTGCCAAGTGTATGTGGAGGGCATCGTGTGATAACGCACAGAGGATGTGTGTCCCTGAAAATTCTCAGGACATTTTTTTTCCTCTGTCTTCACATCCTGATGACACCACTTCCAACTGGGTACAAAGTCTTGACTGTGTGAAACTGTGAGTTCTTTAACTGTCTGGAATGAGTCTCTGGAGCTTCCACAGTGCTAATTGTTTCCTGTGAGATCTGCATTTGAAAGTGCGGTTTCTCTCGTTCACCTCTTAACCCTCCTTATTATCCTCTGTTTCCAGTTGGTTCGACTCTGCAATGAAGGAGCTCGGAAGATGGAAAGGACTGAAATGATGTACACAATTAACTCCCAGCTGGAGTTTAAAATTAAGGTATTCTCTCATACTTCTTCATAAATAGATTTGTTACTGCTCCTGCTTAAATCTTATGCGAATAAAGAGATAGTTGAGGGCGACAAAGTGGAGAGGAATTTGCTTTTCACAGCAGGGCCATAAATTGATTACAGAGAGGCTAGCAGGGGAAATAGCAGATGCTTTGCTTTGGACAATTCAGCTCTTGCTAATACCAGATAAAGTGACCTTTCCCTAGGCCACAGAGTTAGGTATTATCTAACCGGCACCTCCTTTTTTCCCAAGGAAGACACCAAACTTGAGAAAAGGGTGGTTAAAAATAATAGAATTTTAGAATAGAAAGGAGATTCCTTTAGTATTCTCAAAGTATCCTGCAAAACAGTGGTATCCCACGAGCTGGACCAGGGTGTTCTCCTAAATCAAATAAGTACACTCCTTTCTCAGTTTGCACAAAAGGATTACTAGTGAATTGTTCTTTTCAAATTTCTTTTTCTCCCATAATTCTTCTGTGCATCTATGCTGCCTGCTACTGCGTGTCTCATACTGCTCAGGGGCAGATGACAGGACGGACAAAGAAGGAAATAACAGTTAATGGCGAGGCCAGGCCATGGTCAGCTCCTTTGCTGGCTCACAGTTCAGTTCTTAATGGGTGTGAGTGTTCATGGTTGTGATTCTGTTTCGTTTTATGCCACTTGAATTTAATGAAGCAACTTAAAGCGGTCATATTTTTTCATAGTGAAAGTGTTGCTAATTTGTGCAGTGGGATTAGAGCGATCGTGGCATTACGCAGATAACTCTCTGCTGTGTCATATAGTTTGAGGGCCACTGATATAGTACAGCTACACCCTTTTATTTTATAAATGAGGGAAATACAACCCAGAGAATAATTAATTGTTAACAGGGTCATTCGGCTCGTGGTGGCAAAATCAGGACTAGGGTCCAGACATCCTGACTTGCAGGTCAGTGTAAACTCTTCCACTGTGACACCCTGACTATAAAGATGTAAATGCAGAAAGGTGATCCATGATTCTTCTTAGAAAATGATGGGTACTTGCTAAAAACAGCGTGTGCCTGCACGCGCACGCACACTTTAGTTATTATACGCTTGTGTAGAAATTTACGGCAATTTCAAAACCCATTTTTTCCCATCCTTCAAAAAGAATCCTGTCCTTCACTTTCATTTGTTTCTAAGTATTTTAGAAAATATATCTATACATCAAAAGATTCTTTTTAATCCCCTCTTTTTTAAAGATGATAAATCTCTAACCATTTCCATTTTAAAAGTTGATAAGTCCTTCCCTAACCATTTTTCTTTTTCTTTCTTCACTGATAATCAGTTGGTTTAAGATACCTTTAAGCTCTGTTTCTCTAGAACCACAATTAATTTGTAACTGAAAAAATACTTACCCCAAGGGTTCTTAAATATAAGTGATTGGGGCTTCCCTGGTGGCGCAGTGGTTGAGAGTCCGCCTGCCGATGCAGGGGACACGGGTTCGTGCCCCGGTCTGGGAGGATCCCACATGCCGCGGAGCGGCTGGGCCCGTGAGCCATGGCCGCTGAGCCTGCGCGTCCGGAGCCTGTGCTCCGCAACAGGGAGAGGCCACAACAGTGAGAGGCCCGCGTACCGCAAAAAAAATAAATAAATAAATAAGTGATTAACATCAACTGAGTGCATGAGTTTTTGGTTTTTTGTTTTCTCTTGGTTCAATGATTAAGATTGCAAACTTAAAGGAAAGTATTCTAAGTTTAGATTTATAATGAAGGACTTAATTCAGACCACTTAGAAATACTAATACAACCTTAAGACCTCATTTCTGTAACACTTTATGGATAGCAATGGACATTTTTATTCAGTTCATTTCAAAGACGCGAAGACAGATGTTCAAAGAAGTTAAGTGGTTTGTCCAAGCATGTGCATTCTTTCAACAAATTTCATGAGCACCTTTGTGGACTGAAGTGGGAAAACAAAAGCACGATCCCTGCCCTCAGGGAGCTTACCATCTAGTAGAAGACTACAGAAATACAAAGGAGTGAGCCAAGTCTACAGCTGTTATGGGAGATAGAAGAGTTTTGAGAACACCAGCAATGGAGAGGGCGTGGCCGGCCCTAAGAATGAGGGACAAAGGGGTGGGGAGCTTGTAGCAGCCAGGCAAGGCTTCATACTGGAGGTACGCTTGAGCTGATCTTGAAAGGAGAGAGAGAAGGGTCTTCCAAGAGTGAAGAGCAGGAGCAAATGCACAGGACATGGTTTCAGCTGCTGTAGCCCAGGAATTGCACACTTTCAGTGGGGTCGAGGCAAGCGGGGCAGAACTAGAACTCATGGGAAGGGCCTTGTGTGCCAAAAGAAGGAGCAGAGCCGGATCATCTGGGAGCCACTGAAAAGTTCAAAGCGTGGAAGTGACACAGTCAGATGCGCATTTAGTAAAGATGACCTTAGCATCATAGTAAAAGCCTTTTAAACTTATTCCAAATCCAGAAGTCATTAAAAGGAAAATTGATCGATGTGAAAATATAAAAAATTTCTCCATAGAGTGAAAATTAAAGGGTATTTAAAAAGTGAAAAGGGAAATAGGAAGCTGGGAAAAAAAATTTAGAACTCACATATAGATAAAGCGTTAATATTCCCAACATATAACCTCAAAGTGATAAGAAGAAGAAAAGGAAAAAATCCATTAGAAAATTGCAAACTAGAAAACTGTCCTCAGAAGAGGAAATACAAATGACTGTTAAACATCTGAAAAGATGCTTTACTTCATTCAGAAGAAAATTGCTAATTGAAATTAAAATAATGTATTCTACCACTTAGATTTATAAATAATTCAAAACATTTTATCAGTGAGTTGTTGGGAAAGCCATGTTTATCTGTTGCTCGTGGGAAAGATTGTTATAACCCCAATGGTGGGCAATATGTCAATAGCTATCAAAATTACAAATGCAAGTTACTATGACCCAGCAATTTTACTTCTAAGAATTTATCCTATTGATACACTCATGAATGTGTAAAATTACACACACACACACACACATACAGACATACACACAAAGTTACTGATATGGCATTGTTTTAATTGCAAAAGATTAGAAACAACCTAAACATCTATCAATAGGGGACTGATTAAATAAATTATAGTATACCTAAATTATGTAAGACCGCTCAACTTAAAAAAAAATGAAGAATTTTAGGAATCTAAAATTCTATCTTACATTATTAAGTGAAAAAAGTAAGGTGCAGAACAGGAGGAAAAGAGAGTATAAAAGTTGCTTATGTGTAAGAAATCTCTGGAAAGTTATAGAAGAACAGTAACAGTTACTACCTTGTAGGGGCTGTAATCAGTGGTTGGAAACTGAGTAGATGAGGTACGGGGTGGGAAGGAGGTTGTCCACTTAATAGGTTTTCATAGGACTTTTTTTTTTTTTAACAACCCCCCTTCCCACTCTACACACATACACCAGATTCAGTTTATTATTTTAAAAATGTATTACAGCAGCTATGTGGAGGGTAAGTTGGGAATGTAATAAAACCGGAGGCAGAAAACCAGTTTGGAGACTGGAAGCAGAGGCAGAGAGATAAGCGGTATGCCTGGAGGAGGGCTGTAGCGGTGGTACCGCAGGTGTCTAGTCTGGTCGACTGGATGGAGAGTCACACCATCCACCTAGGTAGGGAATCCAAGAGGAGGAACGACCCTGAGGGAAAGGTAGCGGGTTCTGTGTTGGTTCTGTTTGGTTTATGGTCCTACCGTAGCCATTACTGCCATGAAAATATTTACTGAGTATTTACTATGTGCCATTTTCACATAGTCTCATTGAATTCTCACAGGAACCCCATGAAGTATCTAATTATTATTCCCATTTTATCGTTGAGGAATTCGAAGCTAGGAATAGTAAATTATTTGCTCAAAGTCATACACCAAGGAGTACTGAAGCCTGGATTCAGATCTGCGACTGACTGCAGCGTCCACATTCTTAACCATGGCAGCAAAATAATGCTAGTGTTTTTCTCATTTGAAGGGGATAAAAGCTTATATATATATGTCTCTGTGTGTGTGTGTATTAGATATTTATGTATGTATGAATGTATGTATGTATGTTTACTTACATGTGTTTTTCATTTTTAAATTAGCAAGTTTCTGGCCGAGTATCATGTGCTGTACGTGGTAATGTGAGGGGTGAGGAGAGTCCACCGGATCGGCACAGGAAGCCAATATTAAGAGCGTGGACTCTGGAGCCAGCCTGCCTGAGTTCTAGTTGTAGCTCCACTACTTACTAGCTGTAGGACTTTGGGCATTACTTAACTTTCATTTCTTAGTTTTCTGAACCGTAAAGTAGGACTGATAATGGTACTTTCCCTCATGGAGTTATTGTAAGGATTAACTTAATTAATGGGAGGGCAGAGTGGAGAGTGACTGCTCAGTGCATATGGACTTTCTTTTTAGGGTAATGCAAGTGTTCTGGAATTAGATAGTGATGATCACTGCACAACACTGAATGTACTAAAAGCCGCTGAATTATATGTATACTTTAGAATGGCTAAATGATGCATTTTTGTCTCAATTTAGAAAAAACTTGTTCTTCCTTGTCTCACTGGCCCATAAAATTAGTTAAATTTTATGCTGAGGCTGGTTTTCTAGGATGCTAAGTAACACCAAAAAGAATGAAAATCTTTTCTCCATGGGAATTATATCAGTACCTTTAAGGATGTGTTTTTGTTCATGAATTTTTCTTTCTTTTTTTGCGGTACGCGAGCCTCTCACTGTTGTGGCCTCTTCCGTCGCGGAGCACAGGCTCCGGACGCGCAGGCTCAGCGGCCATGGCTCACGGGCCCAGCTGCTCCACAGCATGTGGGATCCTCCCCACCGGGGCACGAACCCGTGTCCCCTGCATCGGCAGGCGGACTCTCAACCACTGCGCCACCAGGGAAGCCCTCTTTTCTTATTTTTGATTCACACCTGGATTCTAGTCTTAGACGAAGCTTCTAAACTGTGGGAATTCACTTAGGAGCAATTTGGGCTACTGTGATTCTTCTAAATATTTTGGTCATTTTTATAGCTTCTTCTTAAAAGAAAGCCATCTGAATGAGTTTAATCTTTCAACAATAAACTGAAACAAAAAACATTTATAGTATCAGATTTTTGTTTTTTAAAGAAGCATAGACATATTGCAAGCCACCGTCAATTTTAGATATACATTGGAAATTTATTTTTGCCCAGTGGAGTATGAGGTGTTCATAAAACTCAATCTGTTTTAAGAACAAGAGTTAACTGAAGCCTGCGTGCCTAGAGCCCCTGCTCTGCAACAAGAGAGGCCACCGCAGTGAGAGGTCCGCGCACCACAGTGAAGAGTAGCCCCTGCTCACAGCAACTAGAGAAAGCCTGTGCACAGCAACGAAGACTCAACACAGCCAAAAATAAAAAAAATTTTAAAAAAGAAAAAAAAGACCAAGAGTTAAAAAAACTTTCTTCCCCGTCCTCTAAACTAAGAACAGTCATAGGGTGCCATTACATAATACTGTCATTGGTTTATCCTACACACGCAATAACAAGATAGCAGTGCGTTCCCAGTAGTTGCAGCCCTGTGGCAGGACCTAACCTGGCTCTGACTATTTGTGGTGACCTCTTGTGTGTGCTGGTGGGGTCCTCCTGAGTTATCTAAGCAACCTCTCTGTCACCTTTTAAGTCTCAGCCATAGTCTGATTTGAGATTTAGAGGCTGAAAACTACATGAACTCCTTGAAATAGCCAGTTTTGAAATTTTGAGATCAGCCATACTGTTTCATCTTACATGTTAAATCTTCAGGAAAATAGTATATAACTGATGAGCAACCTTCTTATAAACGTCCTTTATAAATTAAAAAAATATGAAATCCTTTCTTAGCGTTCTTATTTCCTCCCTAATATCCTCAATTTCCCCTTTGGCTATTTTTAATCATTATTCCCTGAAATGGATGACATTTGGTTGCACCACACTTACTAGAGTTATCTTTTGTGTGTCCAAGAACTTTTGCTTATTTTTATGGATGTCGTTTTTTCAATCAGATTTTTGGCAGTAAGCATTTCTGGTAACTTAAAAAAAAGCTCTCATGGGTAAGGATCATTCTGAGGTTTTGAGAGTTTTCCAGTTGGAAACTGTAAACTGAATAAAGAAAAGACAGTATGCAGTTCCTTGAATATAGCCTTTTCTATGAGAGTAAGATGGATTATTCTGAAAGAAGTTCATTTTCACAACCAGAAAATGGCATGATGCTTTCAGGGATGAACTTCCATGAGGGAAACTACCATAAACTTAAGCAAAGGTTTTCTCCAGAATACAGCTAAGTAGATAATCAATAGATAAAACATTCGTTTGCAGGGTTTTTTCTTTCCTTTTGAATAAAGTCTTTTTAGTTCATGAATTGAATGCAGACTTTTTAATTTGTCTCTTTTTAACCGCAGCTATCAATGTTTTTTTCATATGTTTGGATTCTGATTTGTGATATTTAAAATAACTTCAGTTGATACCAATAGGTTTCCTTTTGAGGCTTTTCAGTTTTAAGTGACTCCTTTTCCTTTTGAGGCTTTTCAGTTTTAAGTGACTCCTTATCAATCTTCTTTTCAGTTAAGAGTTAATGGAAGGGTAATAACTTTTGGTTGACCCAATAACATTTTCTGATTGAGTTTTAGTTTTTATATAGGCAAGTTAATATTAATAGTTTATTTATTTATTTTGTTTTGTTTTTTGTGGTACGCGGGACTCTCACTGTTGTGGCCTCCCCCGTTGCGGAGCACAGGCTCCGGACGCGCAGGCTCAGCGGCCATGGCTCATGGGCCCAGCCGCTCCGCAGCATGGGGGATCTTCCCGGACCGGGGCACGAACCCGTGTCCTCTGCATCGGCAGGCGGACTCTCAACCACTGCGCCACCAGGGAAGCCCTAATAGTTTTTTATATTGGAAAATAAATTGTTCTTCCTGATTTTCTCTTGGAGAATGTGCTATCCTTCTCTAACTGTATTTCACTATTACGTACTTGTTATATACACTATTATATAAAATAGTGATGTATCATTTGTTTGAATGTAAGTTTTATACTTTACTTTCAATTATCCTAAAAGGACTTTACTTTGGCTTTGGGTACTGAGTGTTTCTCTTTTTGTAGCCTTTTCCTCTAGTCTCCTCTTCCCGCTGGTTGGTCAAAAGAGGTGAGTTGACAGCCTATGTGGAAGACACTGTGCTTTTCTCAAAAAGGACGTCCAAACAGCAAGTCTACTTCTTCCTCTTTAACGACGTGCTCATTATCACCAAGAAGAAGAGGTAAGCCTTCTTGTGGCGTTGCTCGCTGTACATCCAGTTTTGAAACTCTGTAATTCAGACACCTGTTGGAGGTGATCATCCTTTAAAAGCTTGAGATGTTAGGTGTATAGTTTCTACACATGGACTCATACAAGCCTCTGTGCTTCATTTTTTTAAAATTACCTCTACAGCGAAGACTTGAATTGTTACCAGCATCATTATCCTAGCCAACTGCTGCTGGGCTTTTATAGCATGCAAACCTCTGCTCTAAACATTTGACAGGTTTATGTTATTGGATTCTCTTGACATCCCTGGGGAGGCAACCCTCTTAATATTTTGTTTGTTTGTTTGTTTGTTTTTGCGGTACGCGGGCCTCTTACTGCTGTGGCCTCTCCCGTTGCGGAGCACAGGCTCCGGACGCACAGGCTCAGCGGCCATGGCTCACGGGCCCAGGCACTCCGCGGCACGTGGGATCTTCCCGGACCGGGGCACGAACCCGTGTCCTCTGCATCAGCAGGTGGACTCTCAACCACTGCGCCACCAGGGAATCCTCTCTTAATATTTTTGATCAGCATTTTTCACAGTTCTTCTGCCATAGGACCTTTGTATAAAACAGACAAAAGTTGCTCCGGTTGAGAACAAGCTGGGGTGTGACTCTAGCACTTCTTGTAACTTAATTTAAAATCCACTGCTCTTAAAGATTGTTAGAAAATCTTTAGAAAGATTAGATTTTTTTTTTAGAAAAAAGTTTCCCCGTGACTGGGAAGATATTAGCAATACTCCCTGCTTCAGGGAAGAAAGTCAATCCCTTGGTTGGCAGAGTGTTTATTCCTCTTACTTTAGACTTCTGGTTGTGGAATCAGGTCCTGCTCCAGAAGGAATACTGTACAAGCCTTTTCTTTACAGCATTTGTTCTAACCGTTCCCACTCACAACACACACACATGCACACGCACATACACATACACATACACATATTCCCCTTAGCCCTTAGCGCTGCCTTTCTCTAGGGAGCATTCTTTATTAAATGTACTCAGTATGTGTTGGATTATAAAATATTTTCCTGCTGTTTCTCCATAAATAGTCCGTCTTTCCTAGAATATGAACTTAGAATGAAATTATAAATCTGTGGTTTGTTATTTCCACATATGAAGGCGATGAAGGTAGGCTGAATTGCTGGCATATGATAGGAATAGTAGTAGTTAGTTCACGGGGTACAGTTTAGACAAAGTAAAGAGAATCATGGAAACAGGCTTCTGTGGATATATAAAATTAATGCCCAAATTTATCATGAAATGTTTATTCAAATTCTACTTCTGAGTGGCTGACATTTTAGCTTGAAAGTTCAAACTAAATTGAAACAGAGGTTGAGCTTTTCTTTCTGCTCCTTTTAATCAGACTGTATTATGAATTATTTAGGCTGCTCGGCTGTCGAGGTGACATGAAAACTTTGTATGGTCTGCCCTGAAGAGCCACAATGTGACGATGATGAATACATAAAGACGCTGATGATTATTTTTCATACTTAGGAAAATAGTGTTCCCATAACTTCAGGAAGAGATTATTTCTCTTACCTGGGACAGTTTAAATAGTTCTAGTAGTTAAGTAAATTTTATAAATACAGATTGGAGAGGAATTATAATTTTTGTATTTTTGTGTTTTGTTGGTTTCCTATGAGATAGCATGTTTCTTTGGCTTTCTTTGCGATGTTTTGTTTTTAGAGGAGGGTGATTATATATGACTCTTCAAATGCCAGAACTCTTGACTTTTAACATCTTCCAGCTGTTGAAATATTTGTTCTGTCTCAATGGACCAAAAGCTTTCACTGAATTTTTGATTTTTAATGATAAAATATACATTGACAGTACCAAGCCAATTTTTTTTTTTTTTTTTTTTTTTTTTTTGCGGTATGCAGGCCTCTCACTGTTGCGGCCTCTCCCGTTGCGGAGCACAGGCTCTGGACGCGCAGGCTCAGCGGCCATGGCTCACGGGTCCAGCCGCTCGGCGGCATGTGGGATCTTCCTGGACCGGGGCATGAACCCGTGTCCCCTGTACTGGCAGGCAGACTCTCAACCACTGTGCCACCAGGGAAGTCCCCAAGCCAATTTTAAACGTAAATGTAGTTTTGCTATGGTGATGAAAACATTAAGGGTATTAAACCAGTATGTCACAACTTCTATTCTTTTTTTTTTTAAAAAAAAGAAACAACGTTTTTTAAAAAAATATTTATTTATTTGGTCGCACTGGGTCTTAGTTGCCGCACACAGGATCTTCATTGCGGCATGTGGGATCTTTAGTTATGGTATATGGGATCTTTAGTTACGGCATGGAACTCTTAGTTGTGGCATGTGGGATCTAGTTCCCTGACCAGGGATCAAACCCAGGCCCCCTGCACTGGGAGCGTGGAGTCTTAGCCACTGGACCACCAGGGAAGTCCCGCAACTTTTATTCTTGAACTTGCCTAGAACCCAATAAATACAGACTTTTGAAAGTCAGAATTGAGATATATGCTATTCTACTTAGCAGTGTACTTTGCCCTCCACAGGAGATTTTGCCATTATATTTAATGTTGCACTGTGAGCTATTTGTTTCCTTAGATATATTTGCACTTCTGTGTTAATAAAAGAAAGAAATACAGCTTCAATGGAGAGGGCAACCCTGAGTACCTAACTGCCTTTACCAAAACTGGGGTTTTCTTGCCTTTACCAATTAGCTCATCATATTTCTAAGGTGCTCTTGACTCCGAGAATAGCATTGGAGGTTCAAGTTGTTTATGACCTGAATATTTGGTGAGGGTGACAAGCAGACCACAGAGTCTTGATAAACAGACTGGGTTAAAAATGTACAGTATGCACAGCCGTATTTCTATTATAGCTTCAAGGAGGCAGCTACAAATGCTTTGCATGCCAGAGACAGCCATGAAGGGGATACAGCAGCTTTGAACAAGGCAATCGCTTAGGCTTGGCTACGAGGTACAGATGAAAGATAACTACGTATGCCAGCTCTGTAGGACTGATCCAACTGCCCACTGCCTAAGTAGAATTCTAGGATTCAGTCAAGGAGCTTAGCTGCTGGGACTCCACTGGTTTTCAGCTTCAGGGAGACTCCCTGGCTACTGGGAGGGACCGCTTGGGAGGACAGTTACTCTTTCTCCGGTCTGGCAGAAGGTTTATGCTGAGATGGTTTATGCTGGCGGATGGGATGAGTGGCTACCTCAGCTCTGCAGTGTGTGTGTGTGTCACTGCTAGTGCTTGCAGAGTGGCTAGTGACCATGCCTCTGTCTTCTAGGACAGGAATTTTCACTCTTTTTTTATTTTATCTTATTTTATGATTTTTAAAATTTTTTTTGCGGTACGCAGGCCTCTCACCATTGTGGGCTCTCTCGTTGTGGAGCACAGGCTCCGGATGCGCAGGCTCAGCGGCCATGGCTCACGGGCCCAGCCGCTCCGCGGCATGTGGGATCTTCCCGGACCGGGGCACGAACCCGTGTCCTCTGCATCGGCAGGTGGACTTTTAAGCACTGCGCCACCAGGGAAGCCCTTCACTCTTTTTTAGACTATCAAAAAGAAGTTTAAAGTTTCCATTAGCTCTGGACAGCTTGTGAGTCACCGTATTGATAGTCTGTTCTGTCAGATTTCAGAAGGATATGTGATCGGTTTGACTACTTTGGATGAGAAAGTGAATTCTTGGTACTTGAAGCTTTGACTGCACGTTGTCTGGTTACTTCCAGAGCAGAGTTCTCAACTCGGCACTATTGAAGCCCTACAGTTCGTTGTTGTAGGGGGCTCCCTATGCTGTGTAGGATGTTTTTGCAGCATCCCTGCCCTCTACCTACTGTTTGCTAGTGGCGCCTCCCTCCCAGTTGTGACAACCAAAAATGTCTCCAGACATCATCGTATGTCCCCCAGTTGAGAACCACTGTACTAGAATGATGGCAAACCGTCAACCAGCTTTGCCTTCAGAGGTGTGCAAATCTATCAGACCTGTCACAGCAGTAGCAGTAACATTGTAATAAAAAAGGAATAGATTGCCATGCTGTACTCATAGATTAATGAATAATAACGTTATAAAATCCAAGTTTTGCCCAGCGATAACTTATAATTAGTTATCCATTACAGCGCACAGACTACACCCCGATGTACAACCTTCTGGATTAAGTACCATTGTCCCCGGTTTTGAAACGTGAAAACTGAATTCAAGACCTAAATAGGTTCAAACTCCCCAAACACTTACTTTGCAAGGTAGTTATCTGTCTTCTTGTCTCATTCAGTGCCTTGTATCTGGCTTAGGTCTTCCTTTTCAATTTCTTCTGAAGCTAAAAACAGTCTTCCTCCCTGTAATAGTTTCTACAGCTGCTGTAGCAAAGTACCATAAACTGGATGGCTTTAAGCAATAGGCATTTATTCTCTCATAGTTCTGCAGGCAGAATTCCGCAATCAAGAAACTGGCAGGGCCACGCCCCTCCGAAGGTGGTGCTTGTGGCAGCGTAACTCCAGTCTCTGCCTCTGTCTTCATCTGGCCTTCTTGCCTCCTGTGTCTCTGTGTGTCTTAAAATCGCCCTCTCCTTATAAAGACACCAGTTATTGGATTTAGGGCCCACTCTAATTCGAATGGTCTCATCTTAACAGATTCCATCTGCAAAGACCTTATTTCCAAATAAGGTCACATGGGACAGCACCAGAGGTTAGGGCTTCAACATATTTTTTGGAGGACACAGTTCAACCTCCTGTACTCCTCGGCACATCACCACTGCCTCACTTAAACACAGAATGAAGAAATGTGCTGTAATGTCTTAGCTAGTTCTAGAACACACATTTTTTTTTTTTTTTAACATTGATGCCATTTTTCATAGATTTCTGAATGTCATCATGGTCATGTGATGTGAACAGCTGTATTTGGAGTTTTCTCAGGTTACATTCATGTCCCAGTCTCCTTCCAACCTGTTCCTTCTCCAGGGTCTGTTCCCTGCTTAGTAAAGGGCACTTCCATCCACCCAGTTGCTCCACAGTAAATCTGAAAGCCCACTTTGTCCTTTTCCTCACTGTATTCCCCGTCCGTCGAATCCCCAGTCTTCTACTCATGATGAAACAGCTTCTTTACTCACACATTGCAACGCCCTCGTACCACCTCCTTGAGCTCGCCCAGAAGACACACCTAGCTGGATTCATGCCACCATCCCTCCATCCATTTACATTCCATAGCCGGAGTATGCTTTTTAAAAGACTCAGTTTGTCCTTTGCAAACAGCCCTTCCATGGTCCCACCTTGCACTCACTGAGGCATTCTAGCCCCCAGGACCTGGCACGTGCTTCTTTCTCTGCCTGGAATACCCTCTCTACCTCATAACCCTGTTCCACCCCAAATCTTTTCTAGGCAAAGTGCTTTTCATTCTTTAGGTCCTAGATTAATTGCCACACACCCACTGGGAGCTCTTATCCATTCCTCTAGAGTGGGTTGATTTCCGCTGCTCTGTGTTCCCATAGAACCCTGCACTTTCTCTGTCATAATATTTGTGTTACTATGTGTTCACGTCTGTCGTGTTGACCTTTGCATCCTCAGTGCAGAGACTGCGCCTGGCCTGTAATGACCATTTAATAAATATTTGTCAAACGTGAACCAATCCATCTAGATGGTTAAATATAAACAATTTGAGTGGCTGCATTACTCAGTGGGCCGGCTCCCCCTATTCCACACCCAAGTTAAAATTTCTTTGAATTCTCTTTTATTTTTAAAAGACATGTGATTTTTGTATTCTGCTCCATTATAGACTCATTTTCAGTTAATTTTGGTAAAAGCAAGTCTGGAACTTTATCATGTGGCTTCTCACATCTTCTGGAGTTTTATCTATAAACTTATCCATAAATGACAGGTAACCTCAATCTGAAAAACACCTAGGATTGTATTTGCAAAACTGTGCTCTATAGAGGAAGTTATTTATTTTTTTTAGCTTGCTTTTATTTTGTACTATTGTGTCAACTGATGTTTTGAGCTACCCATACAAAAGGGTTTAAGAGATAAAAATTATCACACACATACATAAGAAGTCAAGTGAATTTGGAAAACCCTACATACTCCATCCCCCTTTGGAAGATTCACTATTGGATCATTTAGGAAGGCTTTTGGCTACAAGTGACAGAATTCCCAAATAGCAGTGGCTCAAGTGATTAAGACATTTACCTCTCTCACCAAACATGAAGACCGAGGGTGGACAGTCCAGGTCCAGTGGTCACCAGTAACCCAGCCCCTTCCCATTCTTCAGCTGCACTGTGCTCTGTTCATTTTTTGCCCCTGTGCACGTAGCTTCATGGTTGCAGGAGGCTCCTGCAGGTCCAGGCATCATCATTTCATTCAAAGACATAGGAGGGAGACAAGGGTGAAGAATAGAGCCTGGCCAAAGGGACTCTTTTTCTCAAGTGGCTTTTCTTTTTATCAGCAGAGGAAAACCTTTCTCAGACAGTCTTCAGAAGACTTCTTTTTTTAAAAAAAATTATTTATTTATTTTTGGCTGAGTTGGGTCTTCCTTGCTGTGCACGGGCTTTTCTCTAGTTGTGGCAAACAGGGGCTACTCTTCATGGCGGTGTGTGGCTTCTTCTTGTGGAGCATGGGCTTTAGGTGCTCAGGCTTCAGTAGTTGTGGCTTGCGGGCTCAGTAGTTGTGACTTGTGGGCTTTAGTAGTTGTGGCTCACGGACTCAGTAGTTGTGGCACATGGGCTCAGTAGCTGTGGCTTGCAGACTTCAGTAGTTGTGGCTCATGGGCTCAGTAGTTGTGGCACACGGGCTACAGTAGTTGTGGCACACAGGCTCAGTGGTTGTGGTGCATGGGCTTGGTAGTTGTGGCTTGTGGGCTCTAGGCCCACAGGCTTCAGTAGCTGTGGCACACGGGCTCAGTAGTTGAGGCGCATGGGCATAGTTGCTCCGTGGCATGTGGGATCTTTCTGGACCAGGGCTTGAATCCGTGTCCCCTGCGTTGGCAGGCGGATTCTTAACCACTGCACCACCAGGGAAGCCCAGAAGACTTCTTGTATCTCACGTGTCAGTCTTGGTTCACAAAACTTGTCCTTATAAAGGAGGCTGGGAAAGCAGCATACGGCAGGGGAATCAGACAGCCAGGGTTGTTTTAGATTAGCTGTGAAGCAGGGGAGGAGGCAGTGGTTTGATAGTAGGTAGTTCCAGCCACAACTAGGAAACCCTCTTTTCCACAGAACACCAATTGACATGGGTAGTTTGGAATACAGGAGGAGTTTTTATTTTGGCCACTCTGTGTGGCTTGTGAAATCTTAGTTCCCCAACCATGATTCCACCCCCTGCAGTGGAAGCACGGAGTCCTAACCACTGGACCGCCAGAGAAGTCCCAAGAACTCTTTAAAAGAACTAATACATTGCCTTTGAGATAAATGGGGTTGGGGGGTGGGTTCAAAAAAAGCCAGAAGTGACTGGAGATTTAGAACCCACTTCCCCTTGGCTGGTATTAGTCCTCCCGCTGTGGTTCATGTGAGTATCTCGTTGGTAGTGCGTTTTTTCCTCCAGTCAGCCCTGCTATGCCCTTAGAGCTGCAGATAGATTGGCCTGGTCTGGGTGTTAGGCACAGTACCAAAAGAATGCAGAAATCTAGTCTAGTCTTGTTATACATACCAGTAAACGTAATCGTGTCCTGATTTGTTTCTTTCATTCTTCTCCTGGATTCTGTACCCACAAATGATCTAGCCATGATGTTTTTGGGTATCCCTATAGTTAGATGAGTAGTAATAGTAATAATGATGATAAGCGCCTATATTATTGCGCTTTACAGTGTGCCATTCATTGTGCTCAGAATGTATATGCAATATACCATTGAGTTATCACCGCAACCTAGTATTATTTCCATTTTACAGATGAGGACACTGAGGCAGAGAGAGATAAAGTCTCTTTTCAAGGTCTCTCATCAAAGCCAGGATTCTAATCTGAGTCTTTGACTCTAAAACCTTCTCTCTTAACAATTTATGTTCGTTACTTCTCAATTTCATTTTTCTAGAATATTTTCACCTTTCCGCTATCCTATAACGTTATTGGGAAAAATAACCTAGAAACTTGCACCTTTTCTGTTTGCTTTGATAAACAACTTTTTCAAAGCAAGGTTTTTTTTAAGTGAATATTTTTATAGTTTTACTGGTCGTGGGAGAAAGTTAGAAGTGGTACCAAACTGCTTTTGTGAGCTTTTCTCTACCTTTAGCTAATCTAGTGTCGGAGTGTGGGGAAGAGCATTTCCTTTTCATAACATTTCCTTCCCGCAGATATTTAAGAAAGGAGCTTTCCACTTCCTGATTCCTAGTTCCATAAATATTGTGTGTATTGACATAACTTGAACCCTGTGACACATTACAAATCCTCGGGTTTTAAAAGAAAGACTTTCTGTAATAGAATTCTACCTGATCATTATCAGGAGTGCAGGGATTTAAGTTAGAACTTGCATTTCCCTAAGTAGTTTGACTGCCGAGTAGCTTAAAGCGGTGCAGACTCCCTGGAAAGGGTCATGGCCTGATTTGGCCCCATTTTGAGTTTTTCCATTTTGACAGCTTTCCCATTATAGAAAGCTGAGGCCACCTGACATTGTCCCTCTGTCTCTGCAGAATAAACTCCTTCCTTGGAAAATTAACTTTGAGTATCTTGGATAAAGAAAAGGCAATAGGACTCAAAGCACTTTTATTCCTGGAACATACAACTTGGTTGTTTCTGACCACTTGGGTCAGGTCCTAAGATCAAGATGGAGAGATGAGGTGGGAGAGAAATGAGAGCCCCCTTTCCTCTTCCTGCTCTCGCCACCTCACCTACCCTTGATCCCCTGACATTGCGAGTAGTAAGAGTATTGTCTCCTCTGTGTCTGTAAGAAGAATTGATGTTGCCATTCAGTGTCAAAAGCTTCACCAACTGAGAAGCACAGTATCAATGTCTGGGGTCAGACAGAACTGCGCTCAGAATCCTGAATCCTGGCCGTGTGACCTTGGGCAAGTTGCCTTTAATCCCTCAGTCTGTGTTCTCATCTGTAAAATGGGGATAACAATGTCATCATCTTCCTGGAATGTCTATGAGAATTAAGTGAGATAGTGCACACAAAGCTCTTAACACAGTGAATTGTCCCTGCTGAGGGACTGATACCTGCTGCATATCATCATTATTCCTAGTATTGTGTATCTCCCCAAAGTTTTGGCACAAATCACATCATTGCTCTTCTGCTTCTAGAATATTTTCTTGTTTTAAAAAAATGGTTTGAAACTTTAAGCCACTGCTACACAGCTGAAGGTTTGGTGCACTCCAAGGACAAACCTGGATTATGGCCTCTGAAATATGGCCTTAGGAATAATTACATTTAATGCCATGCCTCTCCCTTCCCATCCCCCATCAAGAACCCACGTCAGATGGCAAGTGAGTGAGAGATAACCATTGATCGACTCTTAATCTTTTATAAATTGTTATGAGTCATGTGTATATGTTTGTAGTAGTGATTTTCTTGTAACATCCCTCATATCCAATTAGGAGACACTATAACTTTTTGGCTGACAAAAGTGAATTCAGTATATTTTTCCCTTTATTCAAGGAGGTCAGTGGAGATAAACCTGGATTGCAGTGTGGGGATTACTCCCGTAATTTGGAGCCACCAGCTTCAGAAGCTGCCTACTTTTTCTTCAGAGCTTGCTTAATTCTGGTTATGCCAGAGAGAAAGCTTCAGTAATGTCAGACAGCCTCTTGGACCTGCCCATCTCCTCTTTGTCAAGGACCATGGGTTCAGGATGTCCTGTGGCAGCCAGGGAGGTTCCAGGTTAGAGAATCTGGAGATCCGTGGTGCCAGGAATGGGGGCTTTCTGGTCCTGTTGTGGATTATTGGCCATCATTCTTGGTGTCAGTGAATCACAACAGATCCTTATTTTAACCAACAAATGTGACCCTCTTCTCTACTATTTGTTATTTTCTCAACAATGAAATAGGAAGCGTATGGCATGTTATTTTTGTTTTTTTTTTCCTTTTTGGAAGTCTAGTCTTTAGTCTTTTAAAAGTCTTTTAAAAGCTGGCTATGCTGTAAAGTGGTCCTGAACAATGTATTGATACACCTGAAACTTACATAATAGGAAAAAAATCATTAAGAAAATGAATTGACAAACCACAGACTGGGATAAAATATTTTCAAATCATACTTGATAAAGGAGTTATATCCAGATTACATAAAGAATTCTTAAAACTCAAAAGTAAACCAACTCAAAATTTTTAAAAATTAATTAATTTATTTATTTATCTATTTATTTATTTTTGGCTGTGTTGGGTCTTCGTTTCTGTGCGAGGGCTTTCTCTAGTTGCAGCGAGCGGGGGCCGCTCTTCATCGCGGTGCACAGGCCTCTCACTGTCACGGCCTCTTTTGTTGCGGAGCACAGGCTCCGGACGCGCAGGCTCAGTAGTTGTGGCTCACGGGCCCAGTTGCTCCGCTGCATGTGGGATCTTCCCGGACCGGGGCTCGAGCCCGTGTCCTCTGTATTGGCAGGCAGATTCTTAACCACTGCGCCACCAGAGAAGCCCCCAACTCAATTTTTAGGTAAGCAAAAATTTGAATAGACATTTCAGCAAAGATCTCCAAATGGTTTTGTATATGAAAAGGTGCTGAGCACCACTAGTCATTAGGGAAATGAAGGTTAAAAGCAAAATTAGGTACCACTTCACAGCCACTAGGATGACTTTATAATAAAGACAAAGATAGTGTTCGTGAGGGTGTAGAGGAACTGGGGCCCTAATCCGCTGCTGGTGAGAATGTATTCAAAATGATACAGCCACTTTGGAAAGTGGTCTTGCCGTTTCTTAAAAAGTTAAGCGGTTTACCATATGACCCAGCAATTCCATGCAGTGTTCCATCCTAAGAGAAATGACAACTGTTCACAAAGACTTGTAGGTTAATGTTCATAACATGCGTGTGGCATGTTTGTCAGTCTTCAGAATTATTTTGAGGAGCTGAGCAAATAAGTCTGTTTGAAATCAGGTTTTGGGTAAATATCATGCCTTGTTTTGCCGGTCGGAGCCCCTGCCACATTATGAATTTCTTGACACAGGTATTTAGCTCTAATTATGCTTAGTCCGCTCACTCATTTGCAAAGCACCTATAATTCTTAGGCTTTTAACAAAGTGCCAGGCAATTTAAAGGCATGATGTTCTGCAGGAAGATTTGAAATAATAGCTAATAACATTGACTGACGGTAAGCCAGGCATGACTGTAAAAGCTCTACATGCAAAAAGATGATAGGGGCTTCCCTGGTGGCGCAGTGGTTGAGAGTCCGCCTGCCGATGCAGGGGACGCGGGTTCGTGCCCCGGTCCGGGAAGATCCCACGTGCCGCAGAGTGGCTGGGCCCGTGAGCCATGGCCGCTGAGCCTGCGCGTCCTGGAGCCTGTGCTCCGCAACGGGAGAGGCCACAACAGTGAGAGGCCCGCGTACCGCCAAAAAAAAAAAAAAAAAAAGATAATAAATGTATTATCTCATTTAATTCTCCCAGCAATCCTAAGAGATGGGTATTGTTATTCCCAGTTTACATATGAGAAAACACAGACAGGATCAGTAACTTGCTCAGGATCACAAAGCGAGTGAGAGATGGAATTGGGATTCTTACCAGACATTCTCAATGAAGTCTGTACTTTTACCTGTTATACTGTACTTTATTACTTTAAAATTGTATATTCTTCTACTAAAAATGTGTTTAATTCTAAAACCAAGATTTAAAATTGAAATCAACTTCAGTCATGTGAAAAAAGTGTTTTAACCTCTTAACTCAAAGTAAATTTCAGCATAATCCAATCTCCTCCATCCTAGAAATGTTTAACTAGGGTATTCTTATTCCAGTTAAGCACAAGATCAAGCGTGGGGATTTAGCAGTCATGTTTTCAGAAGGGGAAGAGAAACAAGTTGAAATCTGCAGAGGAAGAATTCTTGTACGTGTCTTGAAGGGAAATGGGAAGAATCTCCTTGATTTTATAAAACCCCACGGACTTTTGTGAATCTGCACATGAGGAAAATGGCAGAGTCGTTGTAAATCCCTGAGAAAAGCAGGAGGGTCTAGGAGAGGATCGTAGAGAATGGCCATAAAAAAGGATGACTTAGAACTGTTGCAGAAGGCATTAGAAGAGGAAGATAGAGTTTCAGGATGTCACAGGTGCTCAGCCTCATCCAGTTCTGTAGATGAAAGTGGTGACATCCGCTCACTGGATTTGGTAGCGTGTTGGGCCGCCATGGCTTTGGGGAGCAGTTTCACTGCCATGTGGGCAGAAAACACAGGCAGCTGCTAGCTCAGGAGATGTTTGTCTTTTTTTTTTTTTTTTTTTTTTTTGCGGTACGCGGGCCTCTCACTGTTGTGGCCTCTCCCGATGCGGAGCACAGGCTCCGGACGCGCAGGCTCAGCGGCCATGGCTCACGGGCCCAGCCGCTCCGCGGCATGTGGGATCTTCCCAGACCGGGGCACGAACCCGTGTCCCCTGCATCGGCAGGCGGACTTTCAACCACTGCGCCACCAGGGAAGCCCGACATTTGTCTTTTGACGAGCAGATTCAAGTAAAGATTTTTTTCAGCACGGGGAAACTGTGTGAATGTTTTAAACAAAGCCTATGGAAAAGGAGCTACCGACTAGGTGAAAAATAAATGTTACTTTTGATGATAGAGCCAGAAAATCATTGTGTTTTCTTTTGGATAATCCTTACTAGCATCTTTTCTTTTAAATTTAACTCTTTTACAAAAGGAAGAATTGGAAGTTCTCCTTCCAGTCTGTCAGATTTTGGCTCTGAAAGAAAGTTCAAGAGCAACGCAAGGTGGAAGGTGAGACAGCTCACAGATAAGGCTGACTTGAGCAGGAGGGTAGGAAAGCTGGTCTTTATAGTCTAACCCTTCTTCTCGTTTTCCCCATCTCCATCTTTGCTTTCATATTCCTGGTTCCATCTTGGTCATCTAGCCTATTTCTCATTCCTGGTCATCCTTATTAACGTAAGATGTTTGCTCATAAGGGGTAAGGTGGGAACCCTTCTGATGGTATTTGCATAAAACCAACCCCCTGGTCACAAGGCCCCACAGAAAGACCTGTTCCATCACTACCTCTTCTTCATGACTGTTATGTACCCAGGGCTTGGACCCAAGGAAGTACTCAGGTTTATGGAGTGAGATTGGGAGCCAGCTTTAAAAAATTTTTCAGATGTTTCTCCAGATGTCCCAATATTATTTGTTGACTAAACCGTCAGTATTCCACATATTTGAAATGTCATTTATATCATGTAGTAAATTCTCAGATGTATTTGGGGTCAATTTGTGAAGCCGCTGTTCTGTTTCACTAGTCCGTCTGTCAGCTAATACCTATCAGTCTCAGTCTTTGAATTACTGTAGCTTTAAAATATGTCTTTAATATATCATATGGCTAGTCCACTCTCATTTTCTTTCACAATATGACTGTTCTTACATGTTTATTTTTCTGGATGTTTTAGAATCAGCTTGACTATTCCCCGGCCTTGCTGCCCCCCAAAATCCTGAGATTTTTTTCAATGAGATGGTGGTAAAATTATATATTAATTTAGGAAGAATTGATACCTCTTTAATATCAAACTTTTCTATCCATTCAGGCCTTCTTCTAAAGTATTTGAAAGCTGTCTTCATATAGGAGAAACGTGTTAAGTTTAATCCTAAATATTTTGTGGGTTTTGTGTCTATTATAAATAAGATCACTTCTACCATTATATTTTCTGAGTGTTATTCATTCATATATGGAAAATACATTTATTTATTCGTTTGTTTATTTGTTTATTTATTTAGCTAGCTGCGCTGGGTCTTAGTTGCAGCCTGCGGGATCTTTTTGTTGTCGTTGTTGTGGCATACGGGATCTAGGATCTAGTTCCCCAACCAGGGATCAAACCCAGGCCCCCTGCATTGGGAGCGTAGAGTCTTAGCCACTGGACCACCAGGGAAGTCTCAGAAAAGCGTTTTTCTTTTTAACCCAGCCACTTTAGTGAATTCACTCTTACCTTATATTTTCAGTCAATGATGTTATATGCAAATAATCAGCTGTTTATAGGGCCAAAAAAATTCCATTGCCCAAGAGTCCCTTCACCTATACCCTCAGGCATCCACAGACACGTGGAGTGATGATAGTCTTCACGTCTATGCATTTATTATTAAATTTTTTTACCTCGAATTGCAAAATATTTCAAACGTACAGAAAATTATCGAACACTAACATGCCTATCATCCATGTTTAACAGATATAAATTTTTTGTTACATCACTGTCAGATCTCTTCTTTTTAAACAAAAACCCTGACATAATACTGCAGGTATACCTAAAGCCTCTTCATCATCATCCCTTCTTCCTCCCCCTCCTTCCCAGAGTAAGTCCTGAGTGGAGCTGGGTGTCTGTCACCCTGCACTCACTACTGAGTATGTACATATGCAGCTTTGGTATTCTAAAAATGTATGTATGTTGTATGCAGTTGTAAATACTGTCCTGATTTAAAAGTAATAAATATATGCCCAGTATGAAAAATTCCCACCTTTATAGAAATCTGTGGGAGAGAAAGTTCAAAGTGCTCCGTAATAATCACTCTAAGAAATCCACTGTTGGGACTTCCCTGGTAGCACAGTTAAGAATCTTCCCTGCCAGGGTTCCAGCCCTGGTCTGGGAATATCCCACATGCCGCGGAGCAACTAAGCCCGTGCACCACAACTACTGAGCCTGCACTCTCGAGCCCACTAGCCACAACTACTGAGCCTGCGAGCCCCAACTCCTGAGCCCACGTGCCACAACTACTGAGCCCACGCACCTAAAGCCCGTGCTCTGCAACAAGAGAAGCCACCACAATGAGAAGCCCGCGCACCGCAACAAAGAGTAGCCCCCGCTCGCTGCAACTGGAGACTAAGTCTGCGCACGGCAACGAAGACCCAGAGCAGCCAAAAATAAACAAATTAATTAACTAAAAAAAAAAAGAAATCCACTATTCACAAAAAGGTGTATCAGTTTTCAGCCCATGCTGTTAGGTAGCATGTAGTAGAACCAAACACTATCAAGCTGCTTAACAAAAGAATGCCTTCCAAGGGAAGAATAATTGAGGTACTTATTTACCACCATATCCTGTTCTCTACTGATAGTTTTTATCTTGTTAAGAAAAGAAAGGAATCTCAACAAAGGTTACTAGGACTTTTAAGTGGGTTTCAACAGGGAGACCCATCATTGTTTATACCACAGAGCAACAGACTTGTATAGATTTGATCGCTGCGCCTGATAGGAGCCTCTGCTTGCACAAAGCTGCCGCTTGTTTCATGAGCAGCTGGTAAACTTGGAGCCCATCTAAGACAATCAGAGGAAGTCTACATATAAACGTCTCTGTGCGAGGAAAGGTGGTTTTTCCATTTGCCTTTTTCTGAGCAGTTTAACTTCCTAATTGCTTGATCCAAATTGTTTCAGAGACTGTGTAAACCATATGTTTGTTAAATGGAAGAAACAAACATGGGGAAGTTTGATTAGCATCAACTTCCCTAGGAAGGGAGCATCTTCCCCAGCCCAGCTGAGCTCTCTTTGTACTTACTGGACACAGTAAGTGGGTCGGCAGAGGAGGAAGTGGGGTTGTAAATGGCTGCATCTGACTGTGGATTCGTTCCTCTCCTTTCTGCTTAAGCCCATATTTTAACAGTTATCCTTCTGTATTAGCATGAGAGAGACAGTAGGGGCTGGCTGACATGAGGAGAATGAATTTCACTCAGTATTTAGCAGAGTTAGAGAGGGGAAAATATTATTTTGAACCTTTATGAGATTAAGTGTGTGAATGTGTCTGTGTGTGAGAGCACAAACACGCTAGCAAGAGTGAGCTCCTTTTCAGTTTTTATTCCATTGGGTTTGAATAATAGCTGACAGGGATGAATCACCAACTTACTTGACTACTGTTAAATCAAGTTTTTTATATTAAATTCATTAAAGGAGTAGTGAAGAAGTTGTGGACATTATGTATCACATAATGAAGATGTTTGCAGGTCTAGATGAAATGATATTGGGTGACTGCTATTGAATCAGTTAAAAAAAAAAAGCAGACTTGTTTCCTGCATCCTATTTTGGATACAGAAGGCAAAACAGGGAAAGTTCTGTGTGCAGGCACATTCAGTGACCCAGATGTGCAGGTGTGTAGACACGGATACCTTGAGGTGAACTCACATAGCTATAAATAAAGTGGCTGCTCTTTGTCATCCCAACCGGACACCTGAGGGAACCACAGGTGTAAACTGGATCAAACGGTCACCCTAGGTCTTAATGGCATTGTAGTTGTCATGGCTTAAGAGAACAATTAAAAAAACATTCTATTAACTTGTCTACTTCTTCTGTCTCTAATTAACACACACACACCCCCCCCCCCCCCCCCAAAATAACAGTAGCTGGTATTGTTTGTACTTAGGCAAACACTGGGAGAAATATGAACTCTGAAAATTAAGAGGGAAAAAAAGACTTAACTAGTTTTTTCCTATTTGTTTACATTAGTTTCCTGTGAACTCTTCGTCTTGAATTCTACTGGGGACTACCTAGTAAGTAAGGCCACTTTATGCTGAAGAGTTTTTGGAACTTGAGTCATCTTGAATGATGGCTTTATGGCATATAGATTTCTTTGCCTTTTATTTCTTTGGGAATACAAAGAATACCTTTGCACTGTCATTATTTAGGGCACTGCCTACATACCCCATGTGCGCAGCATTAAGGAGGTTGGATTTCTCTGTCCGAAGCAGAATTATTTTTAACTGGAAATGGGCGTCTTTAACTAAAAGGTCATCTTTTTAAACTTGTGAGTTGGACCGAAAGAGTAACTCAAAGGTGCAGAGAGAAGACAGTAACAGGCAAGTCCTTGTTCATCTTGTTTTTTTCTCTTGTTTTTGATGTTGTTGTTGAGGTTTTGCTTTTGTCTTTGTTACTTTTTGGTTTTATCCTGAGTCCTGGGTATTTCTACATCTGTGTCTGAGCTATCTAGACAATATTATAAGCTTTACTTGCTGTAGGGTCAGGCCACTCAAGATGGCTGTTCTCTTGTTCTCTGTACATCCCCTGCTGGAGCAGTGCCACCTACCTACACCTTACTCACAGGAACGTGCTTGCCCCCTGCCCCAGCTAGTGATTGTTCTAATCATCAGGCCAGAATGATTCCATCTGCTAGTTTATTAAAGAGAAACATCTACCCTCGTGATGGTCATTAACCTGAGGGGCTGTGAGTGATGTGCCCCAGCTGCTGGTCTCCCTGGTAACTGATAAGCCCACCTGGCGTCACTTCCCCCTATAAATGGAGCCTCCTTCTCCCCCGCCCTGGGCAATGAAGACTGCTGCCCTGTCCCGCCTGCTGTCTGCAGCACAGGGCGCAGATGTTTCGGATGTGTGAGATCCCCTCTCCAATAAACCACTGATGTCTCTGTCGCTGTTTCTGCGCTCTTTCTTCGGTCTCGAGGCTGGGCGGCTACGAGGCTTGTAGGCCTGCAGGGTGCAGCCTGACACCAGCTTTGCCAAAAATCGACTGCTTTCTTTTAAAAGTATAACTTTGTTTGTTTGTAAAGTGTATTACCCTGGTTCCTCCTTTTATAAAAATTATGTGACCTTTGATAAGAGAAATATTTTATATATTCTGAGTGTGGTTGTGCTGGTCCGTTGGCAGTCTCAGGGGAGCTTTGGAGGTGACCTTGCCATGTGAACTTTCAGTTAATACAGATGATTACCCTAGCAACAAACAGACCTGATCAAAAGGCAGTGTTTTGCTTTTATAGATGATATAACTGTGTTTGCCAGTTTTGGAGGGGGAAGAATCAAACTAAATTTTAAAAATGATTATAAAGTTTTTAAAGGAGAGTTACAGGGAGTGGTTGACAGGCAGATGCCCACCACCGAATGAAAAACTTTCTAAGAAATCTTGAACAAAATGGCCTGTTCTGAAATTCCTAGTATAGTTGGGCGCAAGGATTTTTTTTTACCTCTTAGCTCTCCTGAGTTCATACATTTGCATTTATTATTAGGTAAGGTTATTATACAATATGGTTCCTAGAATACATTAAAATGTATTGCATGGTCATCCATTTACTCAGCAGTTATTATTGAGCTCTGCCCTGTTCAATTGAGAGTACACATAGAGAATAGAGGGGAGGTGTATCTAAGCAGAGTTGGGATTTGCCAAGGAAATGAGTGTGTCTGCAAGGAGTGATTGTAAGTAGGTATCGAGAAATTCAAGTTGGATAAGTGAATAAGCATGAATGAGAGGACATGAAGGGTTTAAGGGTGGAGGGAAAGGTGGTGGAGTGAGTGGGTTGTAGGAATGGTGGGTTAAAATTGTTGAGGTTGAGGATTAGAAGAGGTGAGCCAAAGAGATTGGCGGGGCTGGTTAGACAGAGGTGTTTGACGTTGGGATTGCAGAGAGGTTGCAGTTGGTGGTAGTGACAAGGTTGATTGTTGAAGGGGAAGTCAAGGAACTGAGAGGCTGGGGTAATGGAAGGATTGCCACATGGAAATTCAAGAAAGTAGTGTTGGAGAGTGACAGTAAGCCAGTAACTAAACGCATGCGTGAGGATGAGGCATGATCCAGGGGCCTGGAGATGACTGTGAGGATGAGATAGAGACTGATGGCATGAGCATCAAAGCTGGGGAGCTTCTGGGAGGACAAAGCGATCATTGTCTAGGAGTAATGAGACTCAGGCAGGCAGAGAGCCTTCAGAGGAGGCTGTGCTCTCTAGAACAGCCAAGTTTCTGTTAAGGCAACAAGGTGAAGGGAGAGTTCAGAGAAGAGGCTGAGGATTTAGAAGATTTTGTTGGATTCCCTAAATGAGGTGCATTTCCGGAGGATGCAGTGGAATGCTTCAGCCGAGGGGCTTAGGGAGGTGAGGCCCCATTAGACATGCTCACAGCACTGTGCAGGTGAGAGTACATTCAGGGGAATGAAGTATACCAGGCAGTCTTGGGCATAAAAGCAGGGATAAAGGGCGTGGCGGGATCAGTCCTGGTGGTTTCTGAACAGGTGGTGAGGCCGTGCATGTTAGAGAGAAGGATGGGTTGGGCGTCTTGCCAGAAGCAAGCAGACCTCTGGGGCTGTTCTTCCCTCCTGTGCCTGGTGGTCTGGAGGCTGCGAGTGCAGCTTCGCTACCCAGAGTGTGAGCAGGTTTGGGACGACCTCTATCCTGCGGATGGGGGTAAGGCTGGGGAAGTATAGCTGTTCAAGCCTTACCATGATGCACGCGTGTCTCACTTGTTGCAAGGAAATGCCAGGAAAATGTAAAATAAAACCTAGAGGGTTTAATAATTTTTAAAAAAATTTTTATTGGAGTATAGTTGATTTACAATGTTGTGTTAGTACAGCAAAGGGCATCAGTTATACATGTACATACATCCACTCTTTTTTTAGATTCTTTTCTCATATAAGCCATTACAAAAAACTGAATAGAGTCCCCTGTGCTATACAGTAGGTGCTAATACTTGTTTTTAATATTGCTTTTATATGTAAGATAAAATTTAGTATACTACAGAAAAATAGTAATTAGCAGGTTTAATTTTGGAGGGTTATATTGACTCATACTCAGTAGATTAATTCAGAGTCCAATTCCTATTTTAAAATAAATCATTCTCAGGCTTCCCTGGTGGCGCAGTGGTTGAGAGTCCGCCTGCGGTTGCAGGGGACGCGGGTTCGTGCCTCGGTCTGGGAAGATCCCACATGCCGCGGAGCGGCTGGGCCCGTTAACCATGGCCGCTGAGCCTGCGCGTCCAGAGCCTGTGCTCCGCAACGGGAGAGGCCACAGCAGTGAGAGGCCCGTGTACTGCAAAAATAATAATAATAAAATAAAATAAATCATTCTCTCCCTGTCCTCCTTCCCTCCCCTGCCACCTTCCCCCAAAATGTGATTTGAAAACCGATAATGTCACAGTCTCATCCACTGAATTACTGTGTTCTTTTTCCCTCTTCCTTACAGTGAAGAAAGTTACAATGTCAATGATTATTCCTTAAGAGATCAGCTACTGGTGGAGTCTTGTGACAGCGAAGAGCTTAATTCTTCTCCAGGGAAGAACAGTTCCACAGTGCTTTATTCAAGACAGAACTCTGCTAGTCACCTCTTCACGCTGACAGTCCTTAGTAACCACGTGAACGAGAAAGTGGAGATGCTGCTGGGAGCTGAGACTCAGTAAGTATGTGCGAGGAGAGGGTTTCAGAATATCTGCTGTCGGTCTTCCCTACCTAATTACCCTTGGTCCACAGACTCCCTAAAAACAGTAAACTCTACCTACTATTTATTCTTTTTTATTGATTACCTGTTATGCACCGAGCATAGGTCTGGGTGCTTTATACAGATGCTTGTCTTCTCACTGTCATCTTCTCAGTGTCCTGAGAGATGGATATTATTATTTTCATCCCCATGACTCCTGATGGACGTGTTGTGCTTTAGGTGGTGTGCTTTTATATTTACAGTGTGTTTTATAAATCATTTTAATCATTGATAAAATTATGACCTGGGAGCCCTAGGAATATGACCTAACTGGCAGTGTGATCCTAGGCCCTGAGTTTTCTTAGGTACTGAAATAGAAGTCATTTTGTATCACCTACCTTCGACCAGGCAGCAGAAAGACCAGCGATTTCTGTCAAAAGAGATAGATACTCAGTTTGGGGAAATATGTTTGTTGCAGGAAGGGGAACCCCTTCCAGGGCCTGAGAAAATGGGCTCTTGTCTAACACTTGGAAATGAATTGTGTGAGGAGACATACGTACTGACAAAGCAAAAGACTATTGGGAAGGGGTGCCTGGGCGGAGAACAGCAGGGTGAGGGAACCCAGGAGGACTGCTCTGCCATGTGGCTCTCGGTCTCAGGTTTTATGGTAATAGGGTTAGTTGTGGGGTTGTCTCTGACCAATCATCTTGCTTGTGCCCATATTTGATCTGACTCAGGGTCCTCCCTGGTGGTTCTCGCATCTCTCAGCCGAGATGGATCTAGCATGACCGTTTCTGGGAGGTTGGCGCACATTACGGGCTGGCGTCTCCTCCCTGCTTTCGGCCCCTCCCGAATTCTCCTGGTTAGTTTTCCACGGCAGCACCGTGTCCTTATCGGGACCTCCTGTTGTGAGACGACTCATACAAGTGGTTAGCATCGTGCCTAGCCAAGGTGGGCAGCTTCGATCAACGGTTCCCTCACATGTTGATCCCTCTTTGCCATCCAGAGTTTATGCAGAGGCAGAAGCCATCCTGTCTGTGCCTGCAGTTTCACCAGCAGTTAGTAGGCAGTCCATCCTCACACAGGATGAAGGGAAGGGGGCTTAATTGTCAAGTCCCCCCGTGCTGCTACTGAACCAGACTTGGGTCTGCTTGCCCGTGCACAGTAAAGCCCATCTACTGACACCGGGTTGTGGTGAAGGAAAGTGCAGTGTTTATTGTAAAGGCACCAATACGAGGAGGATGGGTGACTCACACTCTAAAAACCCCAAAATCCCCGAAGGCAAGGCCACGTGAGGGAGGGGGTCGCAGGGTATGTGATCAGCTCGTGCACAGTTCTCTGATTGGTTGGTGTTGAGGTGAGAGGGTGGTTGACATGATGAATCCTTAGGTGCCAGTCGGTCTGGGGGCTCATGATCATTCATGAAGTAGTTAAGTTCTTCCCTTGGGTGGTGGTTTTAGCATCTGTAAAACAACTCAGGAAATGTGCATCAGATACTGTTACCTAGGTACTTCAGAGAGAGCACAAACAGAGGGTTTTGGCGGGGTCGGGGTGATGTCTACCTTGGGAAGGCCCTGTAGGGTCCTGTTTGGTTACATTGCGATTTTGTCCATTTAGAGATAGCTGACCAATTTGTTTGGAAACCGGAAACCTCCTCTTAGAACAATCATCATAGGCAGGTATTATGTCGGGTCAGAGGGTGGAACAGTGGAGGGAAAGGAGAAGTTCCCTAATTCTTGGTCCTCTGGGGTTCCTGCACCCTCTCCCACTTGGCTCCTACATGGTGTGATTAAAATGGATCAGTAGCTCTTGAATAACAACCCTAAGACTGTAACAGAATCTTAGCGAAAGCCAACCCAAAGAGATAATCTCCACTTTTTAAGAGTATTTTAACAGGGTCCCTGGATTGTTAGAGAGATATAAGAAAAGAAAAAGAAGGAAAAAAGCCATCCACATAAAAACGATAAATGCTCATTTCATGTTTTTGGCACTAGAAGTAACTTTTCCAAAGGTGAAGAAAACCAAGAAGGGCAGGGTGATAGAAAGCTATTTGAGATTTAAAAACAGCCGAAAGAGAGTATTACAAATGAGCTCAAGAGCCAACAGAGGGAATGAATAAGAAAAGGAGCGGCATCCTCTGTGTTTGTTTATAAAACAAAGAAATGCCTCTTCCTAAGGTCCCAGAATTCTTCCAGGAAACTGATGGAAAGTCCTGCTGCATTCCAAGGATGCTCCTCTATGTTTTCCCCTCTGGGGAGGGCACCTCCGGTGGGTGCAGTGCTTGCTGGTCTGTGCAGGTGACCAGCAGGGGACACACCCAAGACCAGGGCTGAGGAAGGCATTTCTTTGACTCTAAAAATGATTAAACCCCTTGGCTTGTGAAGACAGACCTAGACCTCTTCTGTTTGGGGAAGCCTCTCTTAAAAGAGAGAATTTAGTATGTCTGACCTTTGGATCTTAAAGGACTTTGAGGATGAAAGAGTCTTAAACACTTTGGAGATTACTGCTTATTATAAAGAATTCTCAGAAATGAAGATTTTATTTTGTCTTTTTTAGTCAGGGAGAAAGTGTTGTTGGTTTCACTTTACGTTTTCCTTTTCTCTGTGTTTATAAGGATTGTTTGCTCTTTATCAGCAGAGCTTTTTCCTGACTGTCTCCTTCATAATTTATGTAATCTCTACTGCTGGTTTCTGAGATTATTCCAAGAGAGTAGGCCGTAAACCCGGCATGTCCAGTTTTTACACCAAGGCTAGATCCTTTCCTGGGACGTTCTGTAGCCTTTGTTCCACCCTCTTGCCTTTTGATCTTGCCATAGACTGAATGGATGTTCATTTCCTCAGTGAGAAATGTTCTCAGAATATCTAGTTATGTCACCCGTAAACCCGTGGGTATGACTCATATTTGTAGTTCTTTAATTAATAGCAAGAGAACATTCCAGAAGGGGCAGAGGGGCGGCTGTCTCCTTGGGTACGGAAGGAGTGACTCCCTCACTCCCCCCACCCCAACTCAATTACAGTTAAAGTAAATAACTGGACAAATACTTTTAAACCTACAAGGCATAAAGTATCATTAGTGCTAAAAGAAAATATATGACAGCCAGGATGCACTTTCCTTAAAAGAAAACACAACAAAACCAAAAAAACCCAATCAGCTTTTAAAACTCCAGCGAGTCGTTAACATGCTGTATTTGGAAATGTGCAGGCCAGCTCTGGGTTACCTGGTCTTGAGTAATCAGAGTTCCGGCCTATGTAGAATATTTTCTTTGCTTCTAAGATTTGCCAGATGTATAGGTGAGTATGTTTTTTAACTTTTCTCTCTTTGATGTTATACATGGTTAAAATGGTCCATTAGCAATCTAGTTGAGAAGGTTTTCACCACCACCCAGGCCTTGAGTAATTGCAGAATTTCAGACCAGTCGATTACTGGCTATTTATTCTGTGGTTTGAAAAAGAATAGGGTTTGTACCTAAATATTTACCTTCTTTGAGAAACTGTTCCTAGTAGAGGAACCTGGGGCTATACGGAATGTGAAATCGGCTGAAAGAAGGGTGCAGCTGTTTGGCACAAGGACGGTTCAACTATTATAAGGCAGTGAAGTTGTGGAAGAACAGATCAATAGCTTTGATTACATAAAGAATGCAGAAAAGCTCACCAAAAGGAAATGGGGCAAACGCTTAGTGAGCATCTGGGATGTGCCAGGCACAGGACCAGCTAGAGAGCATGGAGGGAGCCTTGGGTGTTTCTAGAGAAGGATGGTGCTTCCGAGCTGAAGCAGTTAAGTAAGATGACTGTACATCTTGGTTTCTTTGGGATCAGTGTTATTATGTCTGTTGTTCTGGCAAAATTAAGAATAGCACCCTCTTTGACTTTCCAAAGTGTCTTTAGACGATAAAATATGTTGTGACCCTAATTATAGGTCTGTAGTCCAACTCCCTCAGTTTTCTCCCAGATGTAAGATGAGACTCAAAAAGGTGAAGTGATTTGCCTAAAGCCACACAGGAGGTGAGTTACTGCCAAAATGGGACTAGACCCTGACCTTCCTGAATCTGAAATTCTTTCTAATAACAAATTTTAAGCTTCTTACTGAGAAGCTGCCATCTCGGAGACTATTCCACCCCCATCTTGCTGTTCAACTTGGCCTTGTTCTGGCTCTGGAAGGGAAACTCCAGGAAGCTAGTTGCTATTAAATGTGAAAAACTACTAAAATGTGACTTTTTAAGTTCATAGACTTAAAATGAAAAAGTTTGTGGTAAATGTAAGGCATCATATGGTTTGAAATATTTTATAATAAAATGCTGACTAGATGTTGCATCCCTCAAACTATCTTCCATTTAAAACTTCCTTTTTTGTTCCTTTGCCTATGTTTTTCCTACTTCCTGGAATGCCCTTCTCAGAACTCCTCGAATTACCAAATATCTTACTTCTCAGGGCTCACGCCAAGTGCCAAGTCTTTCCTCTACAAGGAGGCCCCTCAGTGATCTTGTCCCCGAGAATTCCAAGTGCTTGGTGCGTGTGCCCCTCTTGTTAGTTCATTTTTCTCCTCCTGTTTCCTGTCTTGCCCACCCTCTGCCGTACAACTCCGGGCCCCCAACCCACCCCTGAGTCTCTCCTTCCCTTTACGGCTGCACGTCTCAAGAGAGCAGCTTTCATTTCTCCCTACTTACTCAGTGAATTTTTATTGTGCCCCAGCATCCTTTCAGGTGCTATTCTAAGTGCTGGGACGTAGCAGTGCACAGTGCAGAGACCAGATCCCTGCCCTCTGGGGGCTTCTGTTCCACTGAAGAACCTGTGCCTGTGTGCCTCCTGCCCTCAAGGAGGTGGCTTTGGTGGCACTGAACTTTTGCCAGGCTGCCTGGGCAGATGGCCTACAGTGAACTGGAATGGTGGGAAAGCATTTCTTCATCCAATTTTAAAAATAAATAAGTGCAGTGGAAACAGTAAAGCCAGGAATGTATTCCGGAGTGTGAAGTGCTGGGATGGGGATCTGTCCTCTAAATTAGATGGCAGAGGAAGACTTCTCCAGGTGACATTTGGGACTGAGCCCTGAGTGCCTGGAAGGAATCCATCCATGGGAAAATGCAGGGCCAGAACGGTCCAGGCAGAGGGCACAGCAAGTGCCAAACTCCTAGGGAAACAAGTTCGAGGCCATCAAACTTGGCTTGAACATAGTGAAATTGGCTAGATCAGAATAAGGCAGGGAGAGAGTGGGTGGTTGAGAGGCTGGTGGAGCCCAGAGCATTTAATTTATTGATTTATTTAAATTTATTTATTTATTTGGCTGTGTTGGGTCTTCGTTTCTGTGTGAGGGCTTTCTCTAGTTGTGGTGAGCGGGAACCACTCTTCATCGCGGTGCGCAGGTCTCTCACTATCGTGGCCTCTCCTGCTGCGGAGCACGGGCTCCAGACGCGCAGGCTTAGCAGTTGTGGCTCACGGGCTTAGTTGCTCTGCGGCATGTGGGATCTTCCCGGACGGGGGCACGAACCCGTGTCCCTTGCATCAGCAGGCGGACTCTCAACCACTGCGCCACCAGGGAAGCCCCACCCCAGATATTTTGAGAAGCACTGGTTTAGAGCCTCGTAGGCTGGAATGGGGAGTTCCATGGAAGACTGGTGTGGACACAGGAGTTTCAATGGGGAGAGCAGTTAGGGTCCTGTTGCATTAGTCCAGGGGTCTTTTAATGATTTTTAAAAACTTATTTATTTTTGGCTGCATTGGGTCTTCGTTGCGGTGCGTGGGCTTCTCGTTGCGGTGGCTTCTCTTGTTGCAGAGTATGGGGCTCTAGAGTGCAGGCTCAGTAGTTGTGGTGCATGGGCTCAGTAGCTGTGGTGCATGGGCTCAGTAGTTGTGGCGCACAGGCTTAGTTGCTCCGTGGCATGTGGGATCTTCCTGGACCAGGGCTTGAACCCGTGTCCCTTGCATTGGCAGGTGGATTCTCAACCACCGCGCCACCAGGGAAGTCCCAGTCCAGGGGAGTCTTGATGTTGGGATGGACTGTGGTCTGTGCGAGGAGATGGAAACCTAACACTGTGGAGGTGGAGACAACAGGACCAACTGAAGGACAGGATGAGTTGGGGTAGCTGTCAGTGAAAGAGAGGAATCGATGATGCTTTGGGTTTTTGGCTTGAGCAGCTGACGCCCTATATTGAGTTACTCCTTGACCATCTTCAGTATGGCGTCTTCCTCTGCCACCCAGTTGAGGGCGCTCCATCAGAAGATGAGCAGTGGCTTCCTAGGTACCACACCCAGCAGTCCAGTCTTCCGCTTTACCTCTAATATCATTTAATTTTGTTAGCTGCCCAGCTCTCTGACGCTAACCCCCTTTTTGAGATGTTCTCAAGCTGTTATCTGTGTGCTCTTAGTTTTTCTCCCACATGGAACCTTTCCTCTTCACTTCCCCTTCAGAAATGCAGCCTGTCTGGAACCAGTCATCATCAGTACGCTCTGCTTTCCCTGACACACACATTTCTGTAAATGGTACCCTTGACACCATTTCAAGTTACCCAGTCTGGAGACTTGGTGTCATTTCTGATGCTTCTAGATCTGAAAAGATCCATCCTGGACTGGTTCTTCCTGTATGAAACGCTGTTGCATCTTCCCACATGTTTCCATCCCACTACCTCCTTCCCAGGGCAACCCATACATGGTTTATCTTTTGAACCACCTTCAAAGTCTCCTAACCATTCTTCTCTCCAGTCAGTTCTTCACAGTTTTATTACTAATCCCCACACTCAGCTTCAGTTTTGTCCTTTTCTCACTTTGTATGTAGCAGGTTCCCAATAAATATTTTTTTGGAATTGCCCTACAATTAATAAAATTTACTTTTCTATATCCAAGGCAAGGTAGCAGCATGTAGAGAAATACTGCTCCTCTATGTCTCTATTCACTGGGGTTTTTGTTTGTTTGTTTTGTGCTGCTAGAGCAAGTTTTATCTAAATTCCACTTGTTTTTCAACATTTGCTGTCAAGGATGTAGTTAAACTTTTTTTTTTTAGCATGTACCTCTAAGCCATACTGTGTTATATCTGTATGCTTGTTAAAGATCTTAAGTCATTGCATTATTAATGAGACAGTGTTTGGTGGAAAATACAGAAGCTCACCCTTGGTAAAAGGACAAAGGAGGAATGTTTTACTAATGTCATTTTTCCCTCTGGGCCTTGCAAGAGGAATGTTCAAGGCCGAGAGCCCCCTTTGTCTGCCTTCATTAAAATGAAGCCCAGACAGCTGCAGCTGGCACAGAGCAACGCTGTGGCAAGTGGCGTCCTTGGCTTCCTGCGTCCATAATGGAATTTGGATGGCATTTGGGTCCAGCCTGTGCAGAGATGAGACACAAGGACACGTTCAGTAATGAACGAAAACTTTCTTCACCCGTTCTATTTAGCTATGAGATATAATCACCTTAAGCTGTAAGCAGAGGCCCTTCTCAAAGTTTCTGTCTCACAAATTGAACCAGACGCCTAATAGTCCTGTCAGCCATTCTGACAACCCATTCCTGGGCCCTCCTGATAAAGGGGCATTGTTTGCGGGCAGTCTTTTGCTCTCTTCCTGCTTCTGTTAATGATTTAATTAACAGGAAGTAAATAGGATGGGATAAAATTGTAAATAGTACGTCTGACATACTCTTTATCCTTGAAGAAAAATCCACATAGAGATCACAATTTGTATGGGAAAAAAATGTATTTATTACAGATTGTAGTATTTTTTTCTTTGTTGAATCTGGAATCTGTGTCCAATAATCTTTTACATTTGTACAATGCCCGTCAAGGTACTTAAATCTTTGGTGATTCCTCATCACTGACCTCCAGTAAAACAGGAGAGCAGGTGGGTCTTTTTTCCAAGGAAACAGGTAGTTGACCCACTTAAGGTTAACTTCAGGATTCTGGACCAGACTAGGTCTCATGAGCTGTTTGATATGATAAACAGGAAACAGTTGATTTAACTATATAACATGTCATGGAATCTAAATTTCTAGAACTCTTAGTGGGCTAGGGGAACTACTTTGCTTTGGTTAGATTTTTTTTTTTTTTTGCGGTACGCGGGCCTCTCACTGTTGTGGCCTCTCCCGTTGCGGAGCACAGGCTCCGGACGCGCAGGCTCAGCGGCCATGGCTCACGGGCCCAGCCGCTCCGCGGCATGTGGGATCTTCCCGGACCGGGGCACGAACCCGCGTCCCCTGCATCAGCAGGCGGACTCTCAACCACTGCGCCACCAAGGAAGCCCAGATTTTTTAAATTAGTAAGTTGAGCTGGTGTCCAGTTTTATAAGGCTTTGTTGCACAGCATTCATGAGGACGATGTTGGCCCTGTGGGTTTTCTTTAATGGATCACCTTATTGAACTCATCTCGTTGAATTGAATGTGAGAGAATGAACAAAAACAGCCATCTCCATGATCCTACTCCTTAGGAAGACTTTCTTCCCAAAGGCCATGGGTACAGGAGTTTCACAAGGAACCATAGGTAAGTTTGTAGGCTGTGAAACGGAGCACAAAAGGTATACATCTGGTCAAATGCCATTTTTAAAGGGACGAAAGAAAGGTTAAACAGCAGCTGAGGTCTCTTCACTTCTATTGAAAATCCAGGGAGACCCCCCTCCAGTGGTGAACCCTTTGTGGGCGTTTGTTCCATTCCGTCTCATTCACAGTCCTAACCTGTTTCAAACCCTGCTTTCTACTTTCTTAGTGTGGATCTGTGTTTTCTAGCAGATGCCTGGTATTCAATGCGAAGTCCAGCTTGGCTGTATCTTCAACCTTTGTGTAATTAAGTTTAAACGTATGGTGCTTAATTAATCGTATGGGGGACAGGACAAGATACTGTGACAGCTGACTCCTGAGTGGGGAGCTTCAGGATGGTTTTATAAGGAACATCATTTCATGCCGTGCATAAAGGACTGCGCTTCCAGATATTTATGTTGAAAGGGCCTCTTCTCAACTCTCAGACGGGTTTTATTTAGAGGGCGCCATCCCAGCAACTGCACAATGTGTTGGATTCTGTGTGCATTTGTCTTTTGCTCCGTCTGCTCCCTCATTGAAGGAAGGCTGTGAAGTGCAAGAGGCTCCATTTTACTCACTTGGCAGCCCCAGCCTGGCACAGGACTCCTGCAGAAGCAGGGACTTGGTGAATGTTGTTTGAAGGAAGGAGGGGTCAGGAGCGCCTTAGAAGTTGATCTGCCCCGGGTCCCCGTTAGTGGCATTGCTGACTGTGGCACTTTGGGCAAAGAGAAATCTCAGTAAGCTGGGTGTGGCGTGGATTGTGAATTCGTGTTGAATGCCTTACCTCGTCCCTGGAGAAAATAGCTGTCTGTGTGTGAGCCTTGGACTTGATATCTAAATTTAATAATGGGTATGTCTAGGCCCGGGGTTTTCTTGTTCTTAGAGTTCCATTTTATGTGGAGTGAGTCTCCTCCCTGCTTTAGAGATGCAGTGCTTTCTGCCTCATGATAGGAGGGAGCTCCTTGGCATGGCTCTCGGAAGCCCTGGGTAATGTCGTGTGGTTTTGATGGCATCTCAGAGGGGGTGGGACTGATTCAATTGAAGCCATTTCAAGAAGCGGCTCCTTTCAGTGAGGCAATAAGGACTGTCTTGCTCTGTCCTCTGGAGCCCCTGTGAGGGACTGCCTTGTCGAAGGAATGCCATTAGCATCCAGGCAGCATGCTACAGGAGTGAAAGATTTCACCTGGACTTCTAGAAACTGGCTGCAGGGTGAGGCTGCCGCTAAAACAGGCCACTCAAATGCCAGAGACGGTCCATGGCTGGGAGATCTGACTTGAAGGACTGCAGACAGCAGTTAGGGCCACGTGAAAATGTCACGGTAGGCCAAAGATGAATCTGACATGTCTGGGTATGGCATGTGGAGACGCAAATGTATCGTTTTAGGTTACTCTTGGCGAACAGCTCTTCCATCCTTAAGATATTGTTTAGCTTTCAATTGCCTTTGTACTTTGGAAATTCTAGTTGAGCCTGAATTTTAAAAATCTTACCCAACAAAGAGATATCAAAGATTTAAGTGTTTGCTTGGGATTATCTGAAAGGAGGTTGTGCTTTACTTGTTCCTTATAAAACCACCCTGAAGTCTTTTTGTCCTGTATTAGAGACAAAGTTTTTAAAAGCAAGACAGTGTCATCAATTTTTACATAAACTGTGCATATTACTACGTGACTCAGGAGCTCGACCAGGGCCCAGCCTCAGTTTCTTCTTTTAAGTCCGTCTGTCTTTCAGCAGACTGCAGTTCCCACCCTTCCTGTGGTCCCTCGTTATCTTGTAAGCACCTGCTAGGGGGCACCACCTCTTTGATCCCCGGCTGCCTGGCGTATATTCTGACTCTACCACTTAGCAGTTTTACTGTGAGCAGGTACTTAACAGTTCAGACTTCAGCTTCGTCCTCTGAAAAAAATTGGGAATGATAACGGTAATACTTGCAAGACGGTTGTAAAGATTAGACTAGATGGTACTCGCCAAATATAAAAAAGCACAGTACCTGGCGTATATGTGCTCCCTTATGCTATTTAGAACAAGATCCAGTTACTGTCCTTGGGGAGTTTATGGCCCAGTCAGAGAAACAGACAAGTCCATAAAACATCGGGGGTCAATGAGTAGTAGTGATTTATATATATATATATATATATATATAGTAGTGAGGTCAGGGTTTACAGAGCTCCTGTTATGTGCAGGCAGTTACGGAGATAAGATGCCTGGCTTCAGGAGGCCTACAGCTGCCAGGCAGTGTGACAGAGCTGTGCAGAGGGGGCGTGAGAACAGGATTCTCAAGAATGGGATGGGGATGGAAGTGTGGGCTCACATAGCAGAGGCGGCCACCTGGAGGAGGTGAGGCTTGTGTTTTCAATATTGAGTTAGATGTGTTGAACAAAAGAAGCCAGACACCAAAGTAGACATTATAGGATTCCGTTTTCATAAAGTTCAAGATTGGCAAAACTTGTCTATGTGACGGAAATCAGAACAGCAGTTACCTTTGCAGGAGGTTACTGATTGGAAAGGGACAAAAAAGGAACCTCCTGGCATGTCTGTGTCTTGATCTGTGGGCATGTGTACGTGGTTGTACTTAAGTAAACACAGATCTGTATACACTTAAGATTAGTGCAGTGTTTTATGTGTGTGTTCTTCAATAAAGCAATCAAATAGGGATGATGAGTGGGCACAGCTCGGTAAAAACAGGGGGAAGGAAGGTCGTACTTGAGAGTGAGAAGAACAAATAGGAAAGGTGTGGAATAGCATGTTGAGTTCCAGACTGTAAGAAGTCTGCTCTGTCTGGATGGAAGGATAGATACACGTCACAGAGTGAAGATAGAGTGATGGTGAGAAGCGTCTCTTAGGTGCAGGCCGTTGTGGGAGAAAAAAAAAAAATTTTTTTTTCTCCAAGTTTTTTTGTTTAAAGTACCAGGCATAAAGGCATCCTTTTTTTTTTACTTTTTAAAAAATTTAAGTATAGTTGATTTTACAACGTAGTGCCAATCTCTGCTGTATAACAGAGTGACTCAGTTTTACACGTTTACATTCTTTTATTAACATTCTTTTCCATTATGGTTTATCCCAGGAGATTGGATATAGTTCCCTGTGCTATACAGTAGGACCTGTTGTTTGTCCATTCCAAATATAATAGTTTGCATCTACCACCCCCAAATTCCCAATCCATCTCTCCCTTTCCCCCCTCCCCCCGACCACCACAAGTCTGATCTGTATATCTGTGAGTCTGTTTTAGAGATAGGTTCATTTGTGCCATATTTCAGATTCCACATATAAGTGATATCATATGTTATTTGTCTTTCTCTTTCTGACTTACTTCACTTAGTATGATAATCTCTGGGTCCATCCATGTTGCTGCAAATAGCATTATTTCATTCTTTTTTATGGCTGAGTAATATTCCATTGTGTATATGTACCATATCCTCTTTATCTATTCATCTGTCGATGGACATTTAGGTTGCTTTCGTGTCTTGGCTATTGTAAATAGTGCTGCAATGAATATTGGGGTGCATGTATCTTTTTGAATTTGAGTTTTGTCCGGGTATATGCTCAGGAGTGGGATTGCTGGATCATATGTTAGTTCTATTTTTAGTTTTCTGAGAAACCTCCATACTGTTCTCCATAGTGGCTGTACCAAGTTATATTCCCACCAACAGTGTAGGAGGGTTCCCTTTTCTCCACACCCTCTCCAGCATTTATTTGTAGACTTTTTAATGATGGCCATTCTGACCGGTGTGAGGTGATACCTCATTGTAGTTTTGATTTGCATTTCTCTAATGATTAGTGATGTTGAGCGTCTTTTCTTTGTGCCTGTTGGCCATCTGTATGTCTTCTTTGGAGAAATGTCTATTTAGATCTTCTGCCCATTTTTTGATTGGGTTGTTTCTTTTTTGATATTGAGTTGCATGAGCTGTTTGTATATTTTGGAGATTAAGCCCTTGTCAGTTGCATCATTTGCAAATATTTTCTCCCATTCCATAGGTTGTCTTTTTTTTTTCTGGTTTCCTTTGCTGTGCAAAAGCTTATAAGTTTGATTAGGTCCCATTTCTTTTTTAAAATTTTTATTTTTTACTTCTATAAGGCATCCCTTCTTAAGAAGGTAGAGTGGCATAGTAGAAACTGACCTTTCATTTGGGTCGCTTACCTCTGAACTTCTGTGCAGTCTTCTCATCCCTTAAACAGGCTTTTGGGAAGCTTACAGGAAATAATGGATATCAAGTGCTGTATCTGCCATGTAAATGCTTCTTAAAAGATTTTCAAGTGTGTATGTGTGTGTGGTTTATTTAATCACAGTGCTAATACTTGACTTTCCAAATCAAAAACCTGGTTACTATATTATGGAGTAATGCTTGCTCATCTGAAACTTCTGTTTCATGTAATTGTAGCTTAATATTGTTTAAAAGCTTTTGGTTGTTTTTTATCTTAAAAAAATTTTTTTTCCTGTAATCACTAAATTATTTTAAGCATTTGAGAACAAAGAATTTCTATTTCACTAAGGCTCATACTTGGCAACACTTGTTGTATGAGGAACAGAACAACTTTAATGTCAGGTTTCTCATTTATGTGGAAATGCGTTGTGAGTGTGGGGGAAGGAAAAGAGGGGAGGGAGTGGCAAGAGACTGATTTTCTAGGATTTTTAAAAATGAAATTTACTTTTTTGAAATGTTAAACATCAGATTGTGAGTGTATGAAATATCTTTTTGTGATTATAATGTATTAGTGTAATCAGATATTTGTTAAATGTTAAACTGTTATATGAGAAATTCCACTTAATAACAAGCTAAATTCATTCGGAATCTTTTGACAATGACTCATTTGAGGCCTATTTGAGATTTCCCAGATGATCATTTTTATCTTAGTAATTGTTTTTCATTTTTAAATAACTCTTACCCTAGCTTTGAAGGCCAGCCACTTACCTCTCTAGAGCACGTCTGCCCTGTTTTCAGGGAATGCCTTTGTATTCTAGAACATACTTCATTCTGTGTCTAAGCACCACTGAATCTCTCAACGATCTGCCCTCTGTGTTTAGGAGCGAGCGAGCCCGCTGGATAACTGCCCTGGGACACAGCAGCGGGAAGCAGCCTCCGGACCGAACCTGTAAGTACCTGGAGAGCCGTCTGCTCTGGAACGTGGAGGGCTCTGCCCCCTGCTGGTCGCTGGGTTATTAGTGGTTAACCTCCACAGTACCTGCTTTGTAAGTTTTCTCCAAGATTTCCTTCCTGCCGCCCCACCTCAGCTCTGGATGCTCCCTGCTTTGGAAGTCAAGGGGACTGAATTCGAAGTGCAGTTCTTTGCTGTGTAAACATGGCAGATCACTGCATAGCCTTTCTGAGCCTCTTAAATCATCTGCAAGTTAGGTGCATTATTACATACAACACGGCGTTATGATAGTGAGGATTAAGTTAAATTTACATTGAAAGCCCTGCTTATACTATAAAGCTCTGAAATTTCTAGCTGTTATGGGCAATAGTAGCATGTTTAAACCTTCTCCATACTGACTGTGAATCTAAGCTGAAATGGATTTTTAACCTTAAGGTAAATTACTTTACCCTTCCTTTTGACTTTTAAATTAAATCTTATTTTTCTAGGGAACTCGGTACTGGTACAGTAAAGATTAGTGTCATGTGCTAAGCATCTTGCTATGCTGCTCTGCGTGATTCCAGCTGGAAGGTCAAATTCAAATTAGGGCAGCAAAAGTGGATTCCTGGAGCACTCAAAAATCATAGTTTTAAGCTTAGAGTCAGAGCTGAAGTGACTGGTTTGAAAGTTCTCTGGAATCAAGTTTCATCTTAAAAAAAACCGAGTAAAAACTCAGGCCAGCCAGTAGGAAGTCACTGAAGTAAAAATTGATTTGTTATGATCGAGAATTTGGGGGAAACTAAAATGTTTTCTAACCAATTTTTGCTTGGACCTCCTTTTATTTCTAAACTCTGGCAGCTTTTAGGTGCTGTTGGGTGGGCTGGGGGAACACCCTGGATGAGAGCCAGGAGAACTGGATAGATTTTGGATTTTATCCTCATGGCCTTGGCACATACCTAATCTATCTTGACTCAGTTTCCCCAATGCACAGTGACTGTTTTCTGCTCTATTGTGTGATGTATCTAATGACTCCTTATCAAGGCTATTTTTGAGGGGATTCATGTATCGTAAAAGGCCTCTCTCAATTCTGAGCTTCTAAAATCCTAAAGCTCTTAGCCAAGTCAGAGAATTCCTGGGAAAGATTTTCTGCTTTTTAGGAGTCTACCTTGTTTCTATCTGTGCTGGCTCTGATTGCACAGAAAGACTAAGTGAATGCAGAATATTGATTTGTACCTGTTTTGTTTTTCCACTGCTACCGGAAGTTCATTATGTCCCCTTTTGCCCTTAGCACTGACCCAAGTGGAAATCATTAGATCATTTACTGCCAAGCAACCAGATGAACTCTCCCTGCAGGTGGCGGACGTGGTCCTCATTTATCAGTGTGTCAGCGATGGTGAGTGGGAGTGTTCTGATGGGGGCGCTGGTGGTCCAGTGTTCAGGGTCTCATTTTGTCATCACTGCTTATATTCCCTATCCCTTTGGTTTCCTCATATGCGCCTGCCTCTCCTTTATCTACACTTTATTGCTTCTAAATGTTTTTTTAATAGGATCCGGTCACATGGTTGTTCACTTAGAAAATAAAAGTCAGTTGGGAGACAAGATGGCAGAGTAGAAGGACTCGTAAGCTCACCTCTTCTCACGAGCATACCAAAACCACAGCTAATTGCTGAACAACCGTTGATTAAAAAAAAAAGACTGGAACCTACCAAAAAAGATTTTCTGTATCCAAAGGCATGAAGAAGAAACCTAATGAGATAGTAGGAGAGGTGAGCTCGTGATATAATCAAATCCCATACCCCGCCCCCCGCAAGTGGGCGACCCACAAACTGGAGAACAATCATATCACAGGAGTTTTCCCACAGAAGTAAGAGTTCTGAGCCCCATGTCAGGCTCCCCAGCCTGGGGGTCTGGCATATAGGAGGAGCAGCCCCCAGAGCATTTGGCTTTGAAAGCCAGTGGGGCTTGAGTGCAGGAGCTCCACAGGAATGGGGGAAACAGAAACTTTACTCTTGGAGGGCTCACACAAGGTCTCGTGTGCACCAGGACCCAGGGCAAAAGCAGGTCTGTCCCAGGCTCCTATGAAGTCACTACCTGTGGGTCTTGGAGGGGCTCCTTAGAAGTGGGGGTTAGCTTTGGCTTACTGTGGGGACGTGGCAGACATACTGGGCTACATTCAACCACGTGAACAATCCTGGTGGATGACATATTGGCTCATTAGTACCAAGACCTAGCTCCACCCAACAGCCTGTCCGTTCCAGTAGTGGGACACCTCAGGCCAAACGACCAACAGGGTAGGAACACAGCCCCACCCATCAGCAGACAGGCCGCCTAAAGACTTCTTGAACCCACAGGGACCTCTAGACCCACCCCATGACACGGCCCTGCCTCCAGAGGGCCAAGATCCAGCCCACTTCACCAGGGGCAGACACCACAAGCAAGAAAGCTACGATCCAGCAGCCTGCAGAACCGAGTACACAAATGCAGATCAGAACCTACCCTGAGACCAGTTGGTCCCTGGCCCTTGGGTGATGAGAGGGGAGTGTACTGCTGAAACACACAGGACATCCCCTATAGAGGGCCACTTCTCCAGTGTTGAGAAACATAACTAACTTTCCTCATACATAAAAATACAAATAGAAATTTAAACAAAGTGAGATGGCAGAGGAATAGGTTCCAGAATGAAGGAACAAGATAAAAGCCCAGAAAAACAATTTACCTGATGCAGAGATAGATAGGCAGTCTACCTAAGAAAGAATTCCAAGTGATGATCGTAGAGATAATCCAAGAATGTGGGAAAATAGATGCACAGAGCTAGAAGTTACAAGAAGTTTTAAACAAAGAGTTAGAAAAGATAAGAACAACCAAACAGAGTTGAAGAATACAGTAATTGAAATGAAAAGTGCACCTAGAAGGAATCAATAGCAGAATAAACGAGGCAGGAGAATTGATAAGTGAGCTGGAAGACAGAGTGGTAGAAATCACTGCCACAGAATAGAATAAAGAAAAAAGAATGAAAAGAAATTAAGACAGTACAAGAGACCTGGGACAACATCAAATGCACCAACATTTGCATTATAGGGGTCCCAGAAGAAGAGAGAAAGGTGCTGAGAAGATATTTTAAGAGATAATAGCTGAAATATTCCCTAACACGAGAAAGGAAATAGTCACTCAAGTCCAGGAAGCACAGAGTCCCATACAGGATAAACCTAAGGAAGAAGACACTGAGACACACAGTAATCAAACTGACAAAAATGAAAGATATAAGAGAATCCCCATAAGGTTATCAGCTGATTTTTCAACAGAAACTCTGCAAACCAGAAGGGGTGTGGCATGGTATATTTAAAGTGACGGAAGGGAAAAACCCACAACCAAGAATACTCTACCCAGCAAGGTTCTCATTTAGATTTGATGGAGAAGTCAAAAGCTTTACAGACAGGCAAAAGCTAAGAGAATTGAGCACCACCAAACCAGCTTTACAACAAATGCTAAAGGAACTGCTCTAGGCAGTAAAGAAAAGGCTACAACTAGAAACAAGAAAATTACAAAATGGGAAAGCTTACCGGTAAAGGCAAACATACAGTAAAGGTAGGAAATCATCCACACAGAAATACGATATCTAAATCAGTAATCATGAGAGGAGAGTACAAATGCAGGATATTTGGAATGCATTTGAAATTAAGAGATCAGCAACTTAAAACAATCGTATATATATGGACTGCTATATGAAAACCTCATGGCAACCAAAAATGTATAATAGATATACACACAAAAAAGAATCCAAACGACACTAAAGATAATCATCAAATCACAAGAGAACAAAAGAGAAAAGAAGGAAAAAGACCTACAAAAACAAATCCAAAACAATTAACAAAATAGCAATAAGAACATACATATTGTTACCTTAAACGTAAATGGATTAAACACTGCAACCAAAAGACACAGGCTGGCTGAATGGATACAAAAACAAAACCCGTATACAGGCTTCCTACAAGAGACCCACTTCAGATCTAGAGACACGTACAGACTGAACGTGAGGGGATGGAAAAGGGAATTCCATGCAAAAGGATTTCCAAATCAAAGAAAGCTGGAGTGGCAATACTCATATCAGACAAAATGGACTTTAAAATAAAGACTGTTAAGAAAGACAAAAAAAAGGACACTACATAATGATCAAGGGATCAATCCAAGAAGATAGAACAATTGTAAATATATATGCACTCAGCATAGGATCACCTCAATATATAAGGCAAATGCTAACAGCTGTAAAGGGAGAAACTGACAGTAACACTATAATAGTGGGGGACTTTAACACTTCACATCAATGGACTGATCATTCAGACAGAAAAATCAATAAGGAAACACAGGCCTTATAGGACACTCGACATCAACTTAATTGATATTTATAGAGCATTCCATCTGAAAGCAGCAGGATACACATTCTTTTCAAGTGCACATAGAACATTCTCCAAGATAGATCACATGCTGGGCCACAAAGCAAGCTTTGGTAAATTTTAAAAAATTGAAATAATATCAAGGCATCTTTTCTGACCACGACACTATGAGATTAGAAATCAACTACAAGAAAAAAACACCAACATGTGGAGGCTAAACAATATGCTACTAAACAACCAATGGATCTCTGAAGAAATCAGAGGAAATCAAAAAATACCTAAAGACAAATGAAAACATGATGATCCAACCCTATGGGATGCAGCAAAAGCAGTTCTAAGAGGAAAAGTTTATAGTGATACAAGCTTACCTCAGGAAACAAGAAAAATCTCAAATAACCTACCTAACCTCACACCTAAAGCAACTAGAGAAAGAACAAAACCCAAAATTAGTAGTAGGAAAGAAATCATAAAGATCAAAGCAGAAATAGAAACTAAGAAAACAATAGAAAAGGTCAATGAAACTAAAAGCTGGTTCTTTGAAAAGATCAACAGAATTGATAAACCTTTAGCCAGACTCATCAAGAAAAAAAGGAAGGGCCCAAATCAATAAAATTAGAAATTAAAAAGAAGTTATAGGGGCTTCCCTGGTGGCGCAGTGGTTGAGAGTCCGCCTGCCGACACAGGGGACACAGGTTCGTGCCCTGGTCCGGGAAGATCCCATATGCCGTGGAGTGCCTGGGCCCGTGAGCCATGGCTGCTAAGCCTGCGTGTCTGGAGCCTGTGCTCTGCAATGGGAGAGGCCACAACAGTGAGAGGCCCACATACCGCAAAAAAAAAAAAAAAAAAGTTATAGCTGACACCATGGAAATACAAAGGCCCATAAGAGACTACTACAAGCAACTATATGCAAATAAATTGGATAACCTAGAAGAAATGGACAAATTCTTAGAAAGGTGCAATCTCCCAAGACTGAATGAGGAAGAAGTAGAAAACATGCACAGACCAATTACAAGTACTGAAATTGAATCTGTGTTTTAGAAACTCTGAATAAACAGAAGTCCAGGACCAGATGGCATCACAGGCGAATTCTACCAAACATCTTCCCAAACATCTAGTGAAGAGTTAACACATATCCTTCTGAAACTATTCCAAAAAACTGCAGAGGACAGAACACTTCCAAACTCACTCTGTGAGGCCATGATCATCCTGATACAAACCCTCAGCTAACATCATACTCAATGGTGAAAAGCTGAAAGTATTTCTTCTAAGATCAGGAACAAGACGAGGATGTCCACTCTCACCACTTTAATTCAACATAGTTTTGGAAGTCCTAGCCACAGCAATCAGATGAAAAAAAAAGGAATCCAAATTGGAAAAGAAGAAGTAAAACTGTCACTGTTTGCAGATGACATGACACTGTAAATGACACTATAAATAGAAAATCCTAAAGATGCTATCAGAAAACTACTAGAGCTCATCAGTGAATTCAGTGAAGTCACAGGATACAAATTAATACACAGAAATCTGTTGCATTTCTATACACTAATAGCAAAAGATCAGAAAATTAAGGAAAGAATCCCATTTACCGTTGCATCAGTAAGAATAAAATGCATAGGAATAAACCTACCTAAGGAGACAAAATACCTGTACTCTGAAAACTATAAGATGCTGATAAAAGAAATTGAAAATGACACCAACAGATGGAAAGGTATACTGTGTTCTTGGATTGGAAGAATCAATGTTGTCAAAATGACTGCAAGCCAAGGCAATCTGCAGATTCAACACAATCTCTATCAAATTACCAATGACATTTTCCACAGAACTAGAACAAAAAATTTTACAATTTGTGTGGAAACACAAAAGACCATGCATAGCCAAAGAAAAGAGAGCTGGAGAAATCAGGCTTCCTGACTTCAGACTATACTGTAAAGCTACAGTAATCAAAACAGTATGGCACTGGCACCAAAACAGCACATAGATCAATGTAACAGGTTAGAAAGCACAGAAATAAACTCATGCACCTATGACGACTTAATCTACAACAAAGGAAGCAAGAATACACAATGGAGAAAAGACAGTCTCTTCAATAAGTGGTGCTGGGAAAACTGGACAGCTACATGCAAAAGCATGAAATTAGAACATTCTCTAACACCACACACAAAAAGAAAGTCAAAATGGATTAAAGACCTAAATGTAAGACCAGATATGATTAAAAACTACTAGAGGAAAACATAGGCAGAACATTCTGACATAAATAGTAGCAATATCTTTTTGGATCTCTTTCTTAGAATAATGGAAGAACAAAAATAAATGGGACCTAATTAAACTTAAAAGTTTTTGCACAGCAAAGGAAACCATAAACAAAATGAAAAGACAACCTATGGAATGGGGGAAGATATTCGCAAATGATGCAACTGACAAGGGATTAATCTCCGAAATATACAAACAACTCTTACAGTTCAGTATCAAAAATACAAACAACCCAACCAAAAAATGGGCAGAAGATCTAAATAGACATTTCTCCAAAGAAGACATACAGATGGCTAAAAAGCACATGAAAAGATGCTCAACATCACTAATTATTAGAGAAATGCAAATCAAAACTACAATGAGGTCACCTCACTCCGACCAGAATGGCCATCATCAAAAAGCCTACAAGTAAATGCTAGAGAGGGTGTGGAGAAAAGGCAACCTCCTACACTGTTGGTGGGAATATAAATTGGTGCAGCCACTATGGAGAACAATATGGAGGTTCCTTAAAAATAGAGCTACCATACGATTTAGCAATTCCACTCCTGGGCATATATCTGGAGAAAACCATAATTCAAAAAGATACATGCAGGCTTCCCTGGTGGCGCAGGGGACACGGGTTCGTGCTGTGGTCTGGGAGAATCCCACATGCCATGGAGCGGCTGGGCCCGTGAGCCATGGCCGCTGAGCCTGTGCTCTGCAATAGGAGAGGCCACAACAGTGAGAGGCCCATGTACCGCAAAAAAAAAAAGAAAAAAAAAAAGATGTGGTACATGTATACAATGGAATACTATTCAACCATAAAAAGGAATTAAATAATGCCATTTACAGCAACATGGCTATAGCTCAAGATTATCATACTAAGTGAAGTATAAGCCAGAGAGAAATATGATTTCACTTACATGTGGAATCTAAAAAAAGATACAAATGAACTTGTATACAAAACAGAAACAGACCCAAAGACATAGAAAACAAACTTACAGTTACTACAGGGGAAGGGTTGGGGGCAGGAGGGATAAATTAGGAGTTTGGGATTAACATATACACACTACTATATATAAAATAGATAACCAACAAAGACCTACTATATAGCATAGGAAATTATACTCAATAATTGTAAAAACCTATAAGGGAAAAGAATCTGAAAAAGATATATATATATATATATATATGTATAACTGAAACACTTTGCTATACACCTGAAACTAACAGAACACTGTAAATCAACTATACTTCAATAAAGTAAAAAAATAAAAGTCATGTTCTTCCTACCCAAAACATCATCCCTTTCTGCAACTCAGCCCAAGCTCAACACTCTCCTAGACACCTCACTTCAGGGCCTCTGATCATGTTCTGCCTCTCATCATGATACACCATTGAGTCCCTCTTGAAACCTTTCCCCCGTTCCACCTCTCTCTCTCACCTTGCATCATCCGTGGTACCCAACCTTGGGCAGGATACTGCCTCTGAAATTTGCCCATATCGTCCTCCCTCGGAGCTGAACAGTCAGGATTCATCCAAATACTTGGTGCCCCATGAGGACTCTGCTCTTCTTTGCAGGCTGGTATGAAGGGGAAAGACTGCGAGATGGAGAAAGGGGCTGGTTTCCTATGGAATGTGCCAAGGAGATAACATGTCAAGCTACAATTGATAAGAATGTGGAGAGAATGGGACGTTTGCTGGGGCTGGAGACCAACGTGTAGCCTCTCTGATGGTATTTTGTCACTGGGAGATTTGCACTACATCATGGTGGGCTGGTTGGTTCAAGGCCGGTTTTGATGTTAATTTTAACACAGCCTATTTAATTAAAAGAAAGGAAACACTTGCCTTTAAGCTTGCCAGGTGGTTCTGTTCTCTCAGGAGAACAGCTACTGGATAGTTAGTCCACGAAGCTCAGTTTGTGCACAGCAATCCTTTTGCAAACCTCTAGGTAAACAGAATAGCTGAGCAGTCCACTTCAGGGATGAGGCAGCCTCAGCTACTCCTAGTTGTATCATGTTCTGGCATTAAAAAAAAAAAAAAAAATATATATATATATGTAAGATGCTGTATCCTGGTTTTCTCTATCCTCACTTAACCAAGAATGTATGCTATCCCTCTTTAAACATCTCCTTCGTATGGTTCTTCCAGTATTAGCAAGGTTTTATATCTTTAAGGAATACCCAGTTTTGTAAATATTGCTCCTGCCTCTTATATTTTAGATCTGATGCTAATGCTTTCTTGATTTCAAAAGGAACTGGTAGAGTTCTGAAGGTGAGCTCAGTTTTTCTAAACCTCTTCCCAGGAAAGGGAAATTGACACTTGAATTTTTTCCACCTCTTTCCTCATTAGAAGGGAAGTAAGGAGCCTTAAAGATTTTTTTAAAAATCCATCTCACCCAACTTCGGTCTTTGGTAAGTATATTCTAATAAAACGTAAGCTACTCTAACAATATAGAATTTAGATGGTTCATATATGTGAGAAAATCCTGAATATAGGACAGGGGTCGTACTTTTTAAAAATAGACCTATATGAGATGATAAACTGACGTGAGGCTGCTTTGCCTTCAATAATGTACGGTTTTTGACTGTCCCTACTCCCATTTCCAAAAGGAAATTGGCTGAAACACATTTTAACAATCTCAAGGAAGATAAAATTGGACCTTAAAAGGTATCAAGAAGGCAACATGGTGTACCTAGTTGCAACATAACATTTTGACCTTAATGGGAACTCATTTTATTTGCACTAAAGGCCTTGCTTGCTGGATTTGAAGTCTCTCTTAACTGCGGGTGTCTGTAGAACTTTATTTCTTCCACTGATGCAAGGAGAGGAAAGTCATTGTAATAGTACGTTTCATAAAGAGGGAATTGGAGGGTTTGGAAGAGTGAGGGGAGGAGTGATTTTTTTATTGGCAACTACGTTCCCTCTCTACTCCATTCTCTTTCATGGAGGGGTAAACCTGGCAAAGGGTACATCATTCAAGGACTCAGATCCATGTGTGACATGTCCCCAGCTACTGACTGCCAACCAGTTACTCAATTGTGAGTAACTTTGCAGAAGCCCAGTGCGGGAGGTGAGTGTGCTCAGCCCACATGCTCTGTGTCCTGTCACTGCAGCAGTGAGCCTGCAGGGGGCACCTGCAGCTGCTTTGCCTGTGGATTGCTCTCCTTTATCAATGCACACATTTCTGAGTATAAAGACATGCTAGGCCCCGAGCTCCTTGAGTTCTGGGCCAGTCTGTCAATGGAGAATAGCAGTGGACCCAGCAAGCAAGGTCTTGGGTTTGGTAAAACAAGAAACCTATCTCCTCTTTGATGTCACAGAATTTCTGGAGGAGAAGCTAACAAATTGAAATCTAATCTAATGGAATGTTTTCATTTAGGAAGGAAGGTAAATGTGTTGCTTGCAAAGAGACCATTTCGTATTATTTTTGCTAACACCCTGTTGACACTAAAAAGCAACTATATGAATCCTGTGAATTAATTTATCAGTAGAGATGGTGAACAGTTTTGGAATATGTGCATGTTATAAATCAGAGCCTATTTAGCAAGCAGGTTAATACTGTTATTAGATAAAGTGTTGTTTTATGGCAGGTATTAACTCATTCACAGTGTTTCAGTTCAACCGTGAACATGACACAGTATTGTTTTTCAAACTTAGTAGCTTCTCTGAATTGTACAATGACTTCATTCAGTGACCTGTGGAGAACAAAAATATTCATTTTTGTCCCAATGAATTGAGATTGCTTGTACACTTTTGGCAAAATATGTGAGCTTATAAAGATTTTGTATATACTTGTTCTTTTGTGCTGATGTGATTTAATTTACTATAGGATGTGTTCATTTAAGTACATAGTTTGCTGAATTTTGAACCAAATCAGAGTTCTACTCAAAAGGTATCTGCAGCTAACATTGAAGGTGTCTGATCTTTCTTTTTTGGGTACATATGGGCCTTAGCTGCCCTAGAAGGCTGGGGCATTTTTAAGAACTGGGCCATCCTGTTTCTTCTTATAGTTTCCACAAAACTGCATGACTGAACAGCTTACCTCAAATAGTTCATAGCTTCCTAACTGCTGCTGACCCTTGGAGTATATACCTTATCATTCATTTTGGCCCCTCAGTATCTGAACCTTTGTGCTTGGGACATTTCACCACCTTGTGCATCTTGGTGGAAGACAAAGAATGACTCCGTGTTATTTTCTTTTCCTGAATAAAATTTCCACAAACTTAGTGGCTTAAAACATTCCTGTATGGTCTCACAGTTCTGTAGTCAGAAGTCTAGGACTGCTTGGCTGGGTTCTCTGCTTAGAGTCTCAAAAGGCTGAAATGAAAGTGTTGGCTTAACTGCTTTCCAGCTCATACCTGTTATTTGCAGAGTTCCAGTCCTTGTGACTGTAGGACTGAGGCCCGTTTCCTTGCTGGCTGCTGGAGGGTGGGGGGATTGGAGGGTGCTCACAGCTTCCAGGAACTGGAATTCCTTGCCACGTGGCTCCTTCCATCTTCTAGGCAGCAGTGGCGTGTTCAGTCCTTCTCACACTTGGAATCTCTCTCATTACATCTTATGCTACCAGCTGGAGAAAACTCTGCTTTTAAAGAACTCATATAATTATATTAGACCCATAGAATAATTTCCCTTATGAACTCAAATTCAACCGATTTGGGACCTTAATTAGATCTGTAAAATTCCTTCGCCATGCAGTGTAACCTAATCGTAGCTGCAACACCAAGGAAGCAGAGATCATGGGATCATCTTAGAATTCTGTCTACAACACCCTCTATAAAACCTTAAAATGCTAGTTTTCCAGCATTCTTTGCAGCTAAAATACAGCTATGTGATAGGATACATAAATCAAAGGCATCTCTGTTGGATTTTCGCTCAAGGTAGTGACGAAAGAGGGAAGAGATGGGGAATATCATCTTTGGAAGTAGCAGGATGCATCCTCCTCTTTGGTCCCTCCTCCATCCCAAATTACTGCTGCGTTTTCCTTGGACTCTGGAAAGCAGCAGAGAGGCAGCTGTTTGTTTGGTAGACTTGCAGTACTAAATAACACAGGTCAGTGTTAAATAACACAGGCGAGAGTTTAGTGCCTACCATAATCTCCATTGTGGGTTCGGTCTCCAAAGGGCTTACTCTGGAGTGAGGAAGTAAACCTCAAGGGCCTCGAGCTTCACTCTTCAGGCATCTAGCATACCAAGGTCCTGACAGGAGGAAATAAAACCTTGCTCTGGAGAAAGCTATCATCATCTTAGTTCTCAATTATTTCCAAAAAACAAATTCTCAAATGAAAGGATCAGCAAAAGAACAAAAAAAAAAACCTCTGAGAGACAGCATCTGGATACAGGAAAAACAAAAACAAAACAAAAAAACTGATACATTCACAGGGACTCTAGACAGTAAAATCATTAGTAAAATACAATTGCTTCGTTTATGGAGATAAAGCCAAACTTCAAAAAGCAATCTAGAACAACCAACCAAAAGAAGTGAGAGAAAAAACAACTAGAAAATATGGAACTGGATTTAACATCAGATTTGATAGTTAAAAGATTCTGGTGAACTGAAGAGAGGCTAGAAGAAACCTACAAGGAAGCACGAAGAGGAGAGAGATGGGAAGTGCAGGATTTAACTGGAGTCTCAGAGGAGAGAGAGGGGAAAGAGAGGGAGCTTTGGCAAGGAGACTAGGTCTTTCTAACCTTGCTCTGACCAGTCATAGGATGCAGGCTGTGGCCTTGGGTGAGGCGAGGACAATTCCTGCAGAGGGCTGGTGAGTGAAGGCTGTCATCTGGTAGCACTTCCAGCAGCTAAGGGAGTACCATCAGTCCTAATGGAGGATCTGGGCAGAATATCACAACATTCACTACCTGTAGCTATGTCAATATTATATAAAACAAGTCTGTAAGATAAAGGGTATGACTAGGGATAGAGCCTACATGATGATGAAAGTTTCATTTAACCAGGAAGATATAACAATTCTAAATATATATTCTTCCAACAATATGGTCTCAATAATAAGACAAAAATGAGCAGAAATATAAGAATTAAAAGTCACAGAATGAGACTTTAACACACCTCTCTCATTTGATAGGAAAAATAAAAAATCAATGAAGATGTAGAAGCTTTGGACAAGAATAACATAATAGGCTTATATAGGACACGCTGCAATTTCAGCATATACATTCTTTTCAAGCACACGTAGAATATTTACTTTTGGCTACTTCCTGGGTCATAAAACAAGTTTCAACAAATTTTAAAGGACTGAAGTTATATAGAGTGAGGTCTCTGATTACAACATGATTAAGTTGGAAATCAATAACAAAAATTAAGAAATATCCATTTATGTAGAAACTCTGACCTAAATTTAAGATGCAAAACTATAAAACTCCTAGAATACAGGAGAAAATCTAGGTAGTCTTGGGTTTGGAGACTTTTTAAATATAACACCAAAGACATGATCAGTGAAAGAAAAAACTGAGAAGCAGAATTTCATTAAAAGACAGGAGAATGAAAAGACAATCCACAGGGTTGGAGGAAATCTTGCAAAATATACCTGATAAAGGTTTGGCATCCAAAATACACAAAGAACTCTTAAAACTCAATAATCAGAAAACAAAACACCCAATTAAAAATGGGCAAAAATCTAGAAAACTCACCAAAGATACACAGATGGAAAATAAGCATATGAGAAGATGCTCAAGATGAAACATCATTAGGGAACTGAAAAATTAAAATGAGATACCACTACACACCTATTAGAATGACTATAAAATCCAAAACCCTGACACCACCAAATACTGGTGAGGACACAGAGCAAGAGGGATTTGCACTGACTGCTGGTGGGAATGCAAAAACCACTGGGAGGAGTTTGGCAGTTTCTTAGAAAACTAAACACTTACCATATGACGTAGCAATCACACTCCTTGATATTTACCTAAATGAGTTTAAAACTATGTCCACACAAAAGTCTACACACAAGTTTTTATATCAGGTTTATTCATCATGGCCAAAGTTGGAAGCAACCAAGATAATCTTCAATAGATGAATGGATAAACTGTGATACATCCAGACAATCAAATATTAACCAGCAATAAGCAAAATGAGCTATCCATGAAAAAACATGAAGGGGTCTTAAATGCGTATTACTAAGAAAAAGTTGCCAATGTAAAAAGGCTATACGCTGTATGACTCCAACTATATAACATGGAAAAGGCAAAACTATGGAGACAGTAAAAAGATCAGTGGTTGCCAGGGGTTCAAGGAGAGGAAAGGAGGAATAGGTGGAGCACACAGGACTTTTTTCAGGGCAGTGAAAGTATTCTGCATGGTTAAGTTATGGTGCATACCTGTCATTGTATCAATACATTGATCAAAATATACAACACAAAGAAGCTAATGTTAAGCTAACTAAACTAAGCTAATGTTAAGCTAACTAAAACTATGGATTTTAGTTAATAATGTATTAATATTGGCTCATCCCTTGAACAAGCGTACCAAGATGTTAACAACAGGGGAAACTAGGAGGGAGTTTCTAGAAGGAAATTCTGTACCTTCTGCTCAGTTTTCCTGTAAACCTAAAACTGCTCTAAAAAAATACAGTCCAGTAATTAAGAAGTTCCTCTAACAAAGGAAGTGGCAGAAGTAAACCTGAAACATCAGGAACAAAGAAGGAACAACTGAACAGGTAAACATTTGGGTAAATATAATAGACTATCCTTAAGGTTTTAAAATGTTAGTTGGCTGAAAGCTGTATTACATTGTCTGGTATGGTTGGTTCTCAACGAATGTAAAGGAATTATTTGGGAAAACTAAATGGTGGTGTCTTTTTTTAAAAAATAAATTTATTGTATTTATTTTTGGCTGCACTGGGTCTTAATTGCTGCACGGGGGCTTTCTCTAGTTGCGGTGAGTGGGCTTCTCGCTGCAGTGCCTTCTCTTGTGGAGCACGGGATCTAGGCGCGCAGGCTTCAATGGTGGTGTCTTACATATATTTTACTTGAAGTGGCAAAATGTTGCTACTTGTTCACTATGATAAGCTATACATGTATACTGTAATCCATAGAGCAAGCAAAAAATGCCCAAAACTTAAAGAGATATACTGATAAACAAGCACGCAGGCTTCAGTAGTTGTGCCATGCGGGCTCAGTAGTTGTGGTTCACAGGCTCTAGAGCGCAGGCTCAGTAGCTGTGATGCACGGGCTTAGTTGCTCCGCAGCATGTGGGATATTTGGACCAGGGCTCGAACCTGTGTCCCCTGCATTGGCCGGGGGATTCGTAACCACTGCACCACCAGGGAAACCCCAGAATAGTTTTTAAAAGTGACCTAACTATATGTTTGGAAACACATTTAAAATGTAGTTATATAGATAAGTGTAGAGTAAATAAATCAAAAAATAATATCAAGCAAATGCCAATCAAAAGAAAGCTGGAGGGGCTATACTAGAACAGATAAAGTGGACTTCAGAGCAAAGAAGATTGCCAGGAACAAAGAATACTACATCACAATAAAAGGGTCAATCTGTGAGGAAGACATAACAACCCTAAATGTGTATGTACCAAATAAATAAAGCTTCAAAATACGCGAAGCAAAAACAGAACTGAAGGGGAAAAACAGACAAATCCATAATATAGTGGTTAAAGGTATAGAACAGAACACCATCAAGGAATGGGACCTAACATTTATTTAGCGAACACTCCACCCAACAACAGATTATACTTTCTTTCCATGTAGGTATGTAATATTCACCAAGACAGATCACATTCTGGGTCATAAACTGACAAATTTAAAGGAACAAATCATACAAAGTATGTTTTCCAACCAGCATAAAAGAATCAAACTAGAAATTAACAACAGAAACACCACAGGAAAATCTTCAAACACTTGGAAATTAAACAGCACACTCCATTTGTGGATCAAAGAGGTAAATATATAAAGAAATAAAAAACACACTGACTGAATGCCATGAGAATACATCAAAACATGTAGTTGGCAGCTAAAGCAGTTCTTAGGAATTTATGGCACTAAAACACTTAAATACAGAGAAAATCAATGAAACAAAGAGCCTAGTTCTTTGAAAAGACGAACACAATTGATACACCTTTTAGCAAGACTGACCAAAAAAGAGACTGTCCATGTCAAGAATGAAAGAGCACATATTGTTACAGATTCCAGAGATATAAAAGGGTTAAGAGGATATTCAAGCAACTCGACATAAATTTAACAACTTAGATAAAATGGGCCAATTCACTGAAAACCACAAACTACCAAAACTCTGAGCAGTCTTAAAGGTTGGCTCTGCAGTGCTTCCACATCAGCCGTCTTCCTTCGCTCCCATGCCTTTACCCACACCAGAAATGTTTTGTATTATGCCCTATTCATCATCTCATGGTGGATGTGCAACCTCCTGACATCATGGACCCCTAAAACTGGTGCTTTTCTCTTCTGGCACTTGGTAACGGTGGCTTAACTCTTGCCACTGTACTAGCCAATTGAAGAGTGGCACATTTTGCCATTTTAAAGGTCAATGAACTTAAAATTTTCTGCAGCTCTAAAATTCATAAAGAATAATCCTTTTTCTTTTTAATCAGATATATCCCTAAAGCCCCAATTACTTAACATATGAGGTGGGAAATAATAAGACAACCAAGGAAAATGGCAAGTAAGCACATGAAGTACGCTCATCAATGATTATTATATTCAATAGAAATAAAAAACAAAACCACAACAAACTGAGACTCCACATCCGTTAAAGGCAAAAATTAAAACAACAAATAACTAAAAATACCCAAGTACTGGTGAGAACTTGTAACACCTGGAACCATACTATATGGAGAGTGGGTGTATAAAACATGGTATACCCACTCTGTAAGTCAGGTTGGCAATTTCTTATATGACACAACAATCCTAATCATAGGTATTTACCCAAGAGAAATGAAAACATCTATCTACACATAGACCTGTATACACATATTCATAGCAGCTTTAGTTATAATAGCAAAAACACTGAAAATAACTAAGAAGTCCATCAACAGGTGAATAAACAAGCTATGGTACAACCATACAATGCAATACTAAATAATAAAAAATGAACTAACTTCTGATATACACAGCAACATAAATATCTCAAAAGCATTATGTTAAGTGAAAGAAGCTGGACACAAAAGACTACATATGGTTCCATTTATTTGAAATTCTAGAAAAGGCAAAACTAGTGACCAAATGGTTGCCAGTGGGAGCAGGGGATTGACTGTAAGGGGAAAGAGGGAGATTCTTAGGTGACAGGAATGTTCTATATCAAGATTGTGGTGATAGCAATTACATGACTTTATACATTTGACAAAATTCACAGAATTATACTTGGGTAACTTTATTATATATAAAATAATATCTTAAACCTTATTAAAAAAGAGTTTGTAACAGCGGTAACATTTTTTTTATATGTTGCACTTCCAGATACTCTATAATGAATATGTACTTTAAAAATCAGAATAAAACTGCCATGTAAAAACAATTAGCATATTATAAATATATTACACTACATGATCACAGTTACTTAAAAATATACACAGACTCAGAGCTAAAAGAGGGGAAGGAAAATTACCATTTACTTTGGGTAACAGAGTACGAAAATAAATTCTTCCTATAGCTCTTCTATGATTTCTAACTTGTAGGGTGGACCTTGTTTTGAAAATGAAGAAGTGAAAATCACTTGCAATACTGGTATAAATGTATCTAGAGCTTTTGCCCAAGTTAATGAATTAGGAAGGTGTCGCATGGACTCACTTTTCGAAGACACTTCGTAAAGATTATCCAGTGGTTTATTTCTTGTTTTGTTTTTCTGTAAGTTTCTCTTTCAGGGTCATTTTTTTTAAGAGTTATCCTTGGTATCACTCAGAATGGTGAGGCAAATAGTTTTCTTCGTAATTTAGTATCTTATTCTTTAAAACTACCAAATAGCAGATAGTTCTGAGACCTGGAATACATTTTTCACTAAGTAACACCCTATTCTGTAAACAAAAGAAAAACATAAATAGCACCTTCAGGCAAAATTTCCATCTTGACTGGCTATAGAGAAGACATAAATTGGAGGTGATAACAACTCCTCTGATCTCTCTGAATAGCTCATCTGTTAAACAGTTCTGCAGGAACATTTTCCCCATTTATGGAGATTAAATATTTGTCTATGAACATGCAGCCAATTAACTAGTAATCTGTTTTTACAGATTTTTAAAATGCTTTCTGCGAAGACCATTTTGGCCAACTGACTGAATTTAAACTGGATAGTAAAAGTAAGCCAAAAAAAAAAAAAAGCACAAACATAAAAACAAACGTTCTTACAGAATAGGACCTAATGATCACCTTCAGTTTAGGGGCAAAACTAATATGCCACAAAATGACCCAGTATAAGAATTCAGTGAGAGGCAGATCACTTTTGGGATACTAGCCAAGAGAATGGACTTAGAACACACAAATACATTCAGAACCCTAGAAGGCAATGATAGGTTGACATACATTCCCAGAAATGGAAGCAGTACCTGAACCAGTGCTGTTAAGATCACCATAGAATTATCAATCAATCCCAGTCTTCATACGATACTCCTTTCCTTTGGCTTCTTTGGAAGGCACAATAAAATCTGTAGTTTTTAGGGTGCAGCAGGATGTTCTTCCTATGTCTTTTTTCCCAATATTTCCAGTACTACAACTTTTCTCAGACATGTCAGACTGTTAGATCACAAAATAAGTGATAGAAGCCTCAGCAAACAACACTCAACAATGGATAGTATGTGTTTCAGTTAATAATACCCTTCTGCCAAGTTATACAAAAGACCCTACTAAAAGTGGCTAGAACAAAGAAGGGTTTATTACATCAGAATAAGTCCATGTGCAGGGCAGATGCAAAGTCTGGATAATTCAACAGCTCACTAGCGTTATCAAGGACTCTGGTGATTTCCACCTGCCCGCTGAGCCAACCTTGTGATCCTAAGAGGGTTGCAGCAGTTCCAAGTGCCAGAGTCAGACAAAACAATGTCCAAAGGAGGAACACAGAATTTCCTTCTTTAAGTCTATTAGTGAGGAAAATCTTCTCAGATGCCCCCTAGCAGATCTCTTCTCAGCTGCCATTAGCCAGGACAGGCTCACATATTCATGCCTCATCAGTTACTTATAAGGAGAAAAAGACCATGCATGATTGGCTTAGAACAATCCAATCCACCCTTGGGGAAGAGGGTCCAACATCCCTGGGAACAAGGCTGCACAGAGGAGGGGACACATGAACAAGCAACCAGGAAGGGAGGGACAAAATGGTTGTTGGATAGCAACCAACAGTATTTGTCAAAATCTGACAGGGCTGAAAACATACAGTACATGTCACACTAGCTTCCACTGGCTAAGAGGGTAAAATAGCACTCAGCATGGGGAAGAAAAGTCTAACATAATGGATTGTTTAAAAAAATGTTTCAAATAATAACTATAACTAAGTACACAATACATGCCAGACACTAGTCTATGCACTTTACATATGAAAACATATTTAATCCTCATAATTGTTACCTGTATTTTACAGATAAGGAAAAGGAAACAGAGGGAAGCCAAGTAATTTGCCTAAGATACGTGGTAAGTGATGGCGCTAAGATTTGAACTTACAGAGGCTCTAGACCCATGCTCTCAACTGCTACATTACACTGCACAGGGTGATGTAAAGTGGTACAAATACATTCTAAGATAAAAATCCATCAGATAAACCAAGGGATAGGTGGAGATGCAGAAAGCAACCCAAAAAGCTAGCTGAGATTTACACTGTACATTTTATTAAATACTGGGCTTTATCACAACAATTTACTTCTGATAGAAGTTTCATTAGAAGAAATGTGGATGTATTCAAATTCTTATTTGATACTGCTTTTTGGCTAACCATTCTATTTTTACTGATTCTATACTCAGTCATTATGGGCAGAGAGATTAATCTTTCATAACAGAACAAAGGAATTTCTCAAGTGGTACAACATTCAAAATATATGAGAAATACTCTCAAACTGTGGACATGACCACTACAGAGTAACTTTTTTATGGTATATTTATAATAGCTACAGATGACACTGTTAACTCATGCACATTAAGTCTTTATTTACTACCTACTGAAGGTTTCTACCTTACACATGAAAATTATTCATGTCCTGCGGTTTGACATCTACTCAAAAGTTAAACCATGATGGAAAATGGCTATCAAACTGGCTTTTCAGGGCACCACAGAAAAGCCGTCAGCTGTAATATCCATCCTGAAATCGTGGTGGCAAGTTCCTGGGAGTTGCTTTTTCCTGTGTTTTGAGCAAGTCTATAATAGCTGAGAGTACTGCACAGTCTCTGGATTTAGTGTCCTTCCAGTCTACAGGATGGGGACTTTCAATCTTCTCTTGCAGAAGGATATCTAGTTCCTTTCGTAATTCCTGAAGTTGGAAAAATTATACATGTTCAACAAAGGCAGATGTACTATCAAACAACGTAATAAATAAAAGTGACTTCAGCTGGTACAAGAAATTTAATAAGCTATTATACAAAAAGACTGAAATATCTAATGAGCAACTAACTAAAGTGTGGTTATGAGTAGCCAACTTAAGTAAAAAAATTCAAACTTTTATCACACTGAGCCATTTAGAATGGTTGGTCTGTAACTATCTCAAAAAACAATTCAGAAAAACTGAATCAATTTCTCAGCACAATTTCCTCTGTTGAAATAAAGCAAGAAATATTTAACGTAACATGTATAACACTTGGAAGAACAAAACCACAAGACCACATACTAACTTGTATGCAGAATCAAAGACAATCATGTAAAGTCAGTCACCTTAACAAGATGGGCAATTCTTGCTGGAGACTGAAAGATAATCCATTCATCTACAGCAATAGTTTCCTGATCATTATCCTTCTGAATGGAAATATCACCTCCAAAGAACAAGAGACAGTATGGAGAAACTTCTGTGCAGTCATACAAGTATATCTATAATGAGAATTATGGCAAATGAATACATTAAGGAGTCTGAAAGGATTATTGTCACATTAACTCAATAATATCACTAGTACCAATTTATTAGTGCTTTCCTTCTAAAACAGGTATTATCCTTTTAGTGTAATTACAGAGACTAAATTTGAAGAAATATCATTTAAACAAGCCATTCTTACTTCAGAGAACAAAGGAGTTTTATATTTTTGTTTCAATTCAATCAATAGCACTGTTCTGTAAACAAAATATTGCCTAAGTGATAAAACCAAAACACTAATGTAGCTGAAGTTCTTTTTATTTATATATTAACAGAATTCCCACTTAATATTCTGACCAATACTTGTATATTGACAGGCCAACAAAATTCTCTGAAAAGTGTACTCTTATATACCATAAGATGCCAGTATGTCTTGAAAGCAGGCTCTGAAAGAAAATTATGCAAATCAAATAACCATCCCAATTAATTAAAATACAAAGATACATCATGACAGATCTGCACATTAAAAGTATAGGCTATCTGCTTAAAGAAGGTATAAGTCATGTCATAAAAAAAATTTTTTTAAAGAAAATAAATTTTGTTTATAATTATGAAAACCTATACAATTTAAAAAATACAACAAGACTGTTATTCAGACCCATGGTTATTTTATGTATTCACTTACACTACTTGTTCTCATCTTCAGGTGATAGATAAGCCAGTTGTAATGAAATTCTGTTTGCTCCACATTAACGGATTTGGGATGAATAGCAACTAGTCCATCAGTTTTTGTGTAAACTTTCACCCTTTAAAGAAGTTAAAATGTAGTTTAAAAACAAAACAAAACAAAACTCTGGAGGATTCCAAACTAATCCCAGAATCAAAACAAACTCCACAGATGAGTTCAATTTATTTCTGCAATATAAATTTCCAAATTTTTGTTTTAATAAGACATGGAAAAATAATTGGCTAAATAAGAGTACTCTAAATCATACAACAAATCCTTTTCTTATAGGTATTAATTACTCAACATATTAGAAAGATGACAAAATATTCCCTAATTATGTTAGTATATATACTATACCAGTAAAGTACAAAAAATGAAATACCTGATATAATTCTAAGTGAATCAGACCAAGAGAATAGTCTGTACATTTTACTGTAAATCATGCTACTGATAAACAGCCGTCAATTTACAGAATAACTCTGTGAAATGATCTAAAATTTAAAATGAAGAATTTTGTTTAAAAGGGAGTTAGCTAAAACTGGTTTTTAAGAACCTATTCTAAAATATGTTTTAAATAGTCTCACATTCACTGAACTCCCCCCACCCTTCAAAACAGGAATACTTGGAATAAATGTACACAGCTCTAGTTCAATCTCTCCATTTTTATGGGTCCTTCCTTTGATAGTCACAAAAATTTCACCTCAATTTGTAGGAGTCTTTAATTAATATTATTCAACAGGGAGATGTCTGATAGTTTATATAGTCAGTGGTAATTACAGAATAAAGCTGATAATCCATTAATCCTTCCTCTTTGTTTTTAAGAGTATCTTTTTCATGGTTCTAGGAATCCATAATATGTCTACCAAAATCTGAATCACAGTCATGAGCCATTATTCAGAATAAAATGAGCAACTGCTTTTCCTCACCGCACAGTCAATTTAACCAATGCCATCCTGCAACCCTACATCACCAGAACAGCAGGGTTTGGCAAACTTTTTCTATACAGGACCAGAGAGAAAATATTTTATGCTTTGCAGACCTTCTGTCACAACTACTCAACTCTGCTAGTGCAGGTGGAAAGCAGGCACAAACAACATGTGAACAAACAGGCACAGCTGTGTTCCAACAAAAACTTAAAACTCTTAGCCAGTATGCCAAAATGTGCTGACTAGACCAAAACAAAGCATAAACCCAAAGAGAACTACCTTTCTTTCATAAAGCCTTCCCAGGATGGCAGAGGGATATATAAAATGTTTGTATTTCAAGGAGTCTCTCTGTTAAGCTACCTGTAAGTTTAGGGATAGATATGAAGAAGAATTTGACAAAGTACTGATGTCAAAAAAGTACTCAGATCACTTAAAATGTGGATAATCCAACTACAGTGATTAAAATTCATGTTACCCATAATCTTCCACGTGAGAATAGGGTTTCTCAACATCAGCATTCTTGACATATTGAATTTTCTGTTGTGGGGGACTGTCTTGTGCATTATGGAATGCCTAATAGCATCCCTGACCTCTATGTACTAGATGCTAGTAGTACATACTCCTCCACTTATAACAACCACAGATGTCTGCAGACATTGTCAAATGTCCCAGAGAGGCGAAATCACCCAGGTTGAGAACCACTACACTGCTGCACTCTAGGCTATCTTTGAGGTCTATATTTTTTCATGTTTATAGAACATCCAACTTTTTCATCTAACATCAGTTCAAATATTTTATGTCAATATACAGTGATGTTTTATACGCCTAACAGAAATGCCATATAATATGGTCTTATAAAACCATAATTTCGGGCTTCCCTGGTGGCGCAGCGGTTGAGAGTCCGCCTGCCGATGCAGGGGACACGGGCTCGTGCCCCGGTCCGGGAAGATCCCACATGCCGTGGAGCGGCTGGGCCCGTGAGCCATGGCTGCTAAGCCTGCGCGTCCGGAGCCTGTGCTCCGCAACGGGAGAGGCCACAACAGTGAGAGGCCCGCGTACCGCAAAAAAAAAAAAAAAACCATAATTTCCCCACTGCTACTAGACATCTATGTTGTTTATAATATACCTGTCAAAAAACATTTGGAATTACTTCCTTAGAAAATATTAAATTCAAATATTCACTTATGAATCCATGGGGCCAGTGACTATTTTAATGACTGCTGATACATAATTCTAATCTAAATTGTCTTCCAAAAGGGTGGCACCAATTCACATACCACTAGCCATTTGTGACTTTCAGTTTCTCCTTTTTCCTCACTGGAATGAATTCTTTTACTGGGCAAAAATATGCCTTATTTGTTGTCTCCAATTACAACTAAGGCTGACTCTATTTGTACATACATTTAAAGTTATACTTTATTTCTCAAAATAGTAAAATCACCACAATTTTATTCCAAGAGCTCAAGTAGAAAATTACTTGTTTTAAAAGAGAGGAAAAGGGCTTCCCTGGTGGCGCAGTGGTTGAGAGTCCGCCTGCTGATGCAGGGGACACGGGTTTGTGCCCCGGTCCGGGAAGACCCCACATGCCGCGGAGCAGCTGGGCCCGTAAGCCATGGCCGCTGAGCCTGCGCGTCCAGAGCCTGTGCTCCGCGGTGGGAGGGGCCGCAGCGGTGAGGCCCACATACCGCAAAAAAAAAAAAAAAAAAAAAAAAAAAAAGAGGAAAAAAATCCTGAAACAAAATTTACTCTAAACAAGGTATAGCTGGCTTACTGTTCTCATATTTACATTGATATTATATTTCACTAACATTCTTTGTGAAAAAATGGGTGATGAAGCAGCAGACTCCAGGGATGTGCTATGAGGGAAAGTGATGCCCATGGTAAACAGTTTGCCTTCTCTTCAATGACCAAAAGTAACAAGAATATGGCCCTATTATGAGTAAGAACAAATGTACAATATAAGCCCTGTTGCAGCAGAGGATTTCGAAAGTTTGAGAGAACTACAAATAATTCATAATAATCTTCAATGCTTACATTTTTCTTTTTTTACCCAAATTTAGTCGGATTTTAGCAACTTTGGGATATAAACCAGCACAGATGACAGCTTTAATTATCTTCTCATTATCTATTGGGGGTGGGAAGGTAGAGAAAAAAAAGTAAAATACGGATACAACTGACAACAGCAGCAAGTTATTTACACTGTACTTTCTGCTTTACCTGAATTTATATTAGATTTTGGATCTTTAGGATTTCTACTGCTTACAAATCCAGCTCCAAGAAGATGCTCAGCAAACTGCCCTTTCATGTTATGCAGCATCTAGGGAGCAATGGTAACAAACAGAACTAGAATACCTTTCACACAAATTGATAGGGGTTATAAAGCATGTACTCATAAATAAATTTAGCTTTGAGCTTTCCCTGCTTTATGAAACACTTTTGCAAAAATGTGATGTTTTGGAGCAGGGTTGGTAAACTACAAAATTTATAAAAACCTGTTTTTGTCAATAAAGTTTTACTGGAACAAAACAACACCCATTCATCAACACACTATCTTTGGTTGCTTTTGCATTATAATGGCAGAGGTGAGCAGTTGCAACAGAAACCATATGGATTGTAAGCCAAAAATATTTATTGTCCAATCTTAAGGCTTGCCCGCTGTAGGGAATAACAACTGATGTTTAAGGATTACTTCAGTTTACAAAAAGGCTCATAATTTTCAAAATTGCTCTCTACCCCATATTTTGAAAAAAAAAACAAACAGGAAAGCATAGAGAAAATAACCAACATCCATATATGTATTACTGAAAATTAACTACTGTTACATCCTGGCACAAAAGCTTAAGGCCTGTTTCTTGTGTTTATAAGAAAAATCACTCTTTGGGTAAAAATGATACGTGACTCATTATAAAAAGCATTCAAGTAGTATAGCAAAGTACAAAAGAAGACTACCCTAATCTCAGTACTGTCAGAAGTATCATTAACTAAGTAAATATTGCAGACACTTCCTATGCATTTATACGGACAGAAGAATTAGACAAAAATGCTATCCTAACAACAGGATAACGTAAATATAGAAGCTGTTTTTACAAAAGCATTCAAATTAATTTTAGTTCAATTTAAGGAAGTTAAAAAGAAATGAAACTGAACTAGATGAATCTTACATTCTTATAATCATAAGAGATATTTAATAAAGGATCCTTGTGAGCTTAAAGTAAGAGATTATGAGACATAAAATTGTCACATTTAAGTATATATCCCTTTTATGAATTATGTGACTTTAGTTTCCCCACCTACATTCTCTTATAACTGACTCTCTAGGTCATCTCCTGGTTTCTATCACCATTATTTTATATTGTTCAGGATAATAACCTTTATTCTGTATCCATAATTCCCAATACTGTTTTGCATTTTTCCATATTTAATTTCAGTATCTACCACCAGCTGACTTAGCATGTACTCTCCATTCCTGAATTCTTTCTGATTCACTTCTTAATAGGCAGCATTTCACTGTCAGTAAATATTTCAAGATCAACTCATGGGTGCAGTATTTCAAGTGCTTTCCTGAATGCCTGTCATTTTTCTTTAAACTTGAATTAGTATCTTGACTGGATATAATATTTTCAAAAAACACTTGGTTGGATTCAACCATCTTTTTTCATACTGTACTTCACTTCATTTTTTTCCACTTAAGGGAAATGTTCTTACAATATATCTCTAAATACATATTCAATTACTCTTAAATTTTCTATGTAGAGACACCTATTACCTTTTTTTCCATTGGCTGTAGTATCTTCCAGAGTTATTACCCTTCTTTTCATTCTCTTAATGTTTGGGCACTTTTGATTAAATATTCTAGATTCTGGATTCTTTTACTCCCGTAGATTTGTTAAATCTATGCCACAAAGATGGAATGTACATGTAATGGGGGAAGGTGAGGATATTTCTACTCCCACTGGCTTGAGATCACTTCTCCAGTTCAGTGCAGAGTCTGAAGTCTGATGTGCATCTGCCCTGTTAATTGTTCACTTTCCTCTATTTCACAAATGCCTCCTGTCCAGTGTTTTCTCACTACACTAAGTCAGTTGAAGATAAAAATACCTACCCAAAAGTTAAAGATACTCGCTCTGAGATTTTAAAACAGATTTTAGGAGTATTAGTGAAAATTTTCAGGATGAATCATCAAAATGGTGCAGGAACAGTAATCGAGCCTCTCTGTATTTTCCTGCTAAACTCTGGGCTCATTTTTTTTCTTAGCCATTAGTTTTTTGTTTATTATGCTATACACCTTTTTTGTTTTGTTGCAGTTGATTTAATAAAGATTCCTTTTATGATTCTGTATAATGATTCAACTTCATAAGACAAACTCACACAAAAGTTAAGCAAAAACTTAACTTTTTGCTATAGATTTGACTACACAAAATACATAAGTCCCTAACCTAACATATGAGAAGCACTTCAAAACATTCACCATTACCTGCAGTGTGTTTGAAGACAGAAAATATTCCCAGCAATAGTCTTTTTCATATCTGAAACCACGTTGTCTAGCTTCTTCCCAGCCCTATGAAGAAAAGTATTGATATTGTTCCCCAAAGCAAAGACTGCTTACCAGTTTGTCTTTATTTTGGTAATAATTTTACTTTCTACTGATATTTCATTTTCTTGTAAAAAATTCAAAGAATTTCCAAATTAACAAACTAAAAAAACATAAACTCCCCATGATCCTAGTTGTTAAGAGATAACCAAAACTGAATTTGCAGACCTTTCTTTACACAAAAAAGAGCAAGTTATATAGTAACATACTGTGCATTTTACATAAAATAGCATCATTCTGTACATGATTGTATTAGTCAAAATGAGCACTCTGTTGAACAAATTTCAATGCTATTATATATTTTCAACTTCAAACATATATTGTTTTACTTTGCTTTAAGCTAGAGAAGGAGGGAAGATGGGAAAAAAGAAAATACTGAATGAGCTTAAAAGGAAAAAAATATAAACTTTCCCATAATAGGTAGTACAAAACTGAGACTAGAACTACAGTAAAAAGATGCTGTCTCTATACACCAAATTACATTTAAATGTTGCAAAGATGGATGATAAATGTTTATCCTCAGATAAGCTTGTCTATAAGAGAAAAAGTCTCTTTATCCTGAGTAGTGTACATGACTATCATGCTCTATCAAAAATGTTAAATCTGAATACATGCATAGTTTAATGAACAAAAAGGGACCTTCTGTCATAAATGTCAGTAAGACAAAGATACAAAAGAATAGCAGCAAATAAAATTTTAAAATAAATTGTTCACTTGTTCTATTGTTATCAAAACACAAAAATAGACTTTTTTCCAAAAGGGTAAATGTAATGAGTTATCACAAAATTGAAAAATGATGTACAATTTTTTTCCAAATGTTCACCTAATTTTAGGCATTCTCACTTAGCAGTTTATTCCTGATAACTATAATACAGATTTTAAACATTTAAATATATTCCTTTTACCTCAAATGCATTCACAACTGTCAGGTGATCACTTTTAGTATCCTTTGCCAATTCCTTTCTTCTTGCATCTGCGACCTTTTCTTTTCCCTTAAAACAGATGAAGGCAACTTAAATTGCTCTGATGGTATATAACAGAGAATGGCATTCTAATAAAAAGCCAATGAAAAATCTATCTAAGAAAACAACTACCCTGTGTATCTAAAAATACCTGGGCTTTTACTTGTATCTTTCTTACCAGTGGAATCACAAAGGGATCTCTGAAGCTAAGACTAGCAGCAATGGTGAGCACCGGGTCGAGGCAACAGAACAGAGCTCCAAAAAGAATCATTTTTCCAATGTGTGGCTCAACTGGTAATCGTGCTAAGTGGACTCCAAGAGGTGTCAATTCTTCTTGTTTATCCAAAGCGTTCTGTAAAGTAAGAGTTTTATGTTTAAAACACATTGTAAGCACCACATTTTAGTTTGCTTAAGAAAAAATAATAGGCCACTCTTAAGTCCAAATGCCCTAATATTGTTCAGCTTTAGTTCTCTTCATCAAAACATAAGTTTGCAACATAAGTTTTGAGGTCAGCAAAGGTTAGAAACTTACTTAAACAGAAACAACTTGGCTTTACTATAAATGGTGGAAGAGAAATAACACACCAGTAAGTCTTCAAATAAAATCACCCAGTAAAGTACAAGAGTTGTAGAAGAAATAAAACAAAAAACGAGACACTATTACATATTTGGAATATAGAATGCATAGCCCCTAGATTCTAGTACTTTAGGAGACATGGGACAGGAGAGCAAGAGATAAAATATTTATCTAGAACCCCCCACAACGGGGTGACTTCTGCTCTGATTACCTAGGTAATTTGATCCAATCACCCTACTGAGCACAGATGGAAAAGCTGCTTGCAGACTGAGGAGTTACAAAAGAATTACAAAAATCATAAGTCCAGGATTAGGGGAGGTACAGAAGTCCAAGGAAGTGAACCCAACATTGGGGCATCTTTTCCCAGAAGAAGCAACATAAATCCTCTCTGGAAGAAATTACCATCACCCCAAGCTCCAAGTTTTTATCTACAAAGACCTCTGTAAATACAATGTCTAGTACACATTCAAAATAACAAGATTTGAACAACAACAAAAATAATAAAAAATATAACTCAATTGCCCCCCCCTCACTGGCAACCAACCACTAGTTTGTTGTAAGGGTGGGAGAGTGGGAGGTACAAACTATTGGGTGTAGAACAGACTACGAGGATGTATTGTACAACATGGGGAATATAGCCAATATTTTGTAATAACTGTAAATGGAGTGTAACCTTTAAGAACTGTATAAAAATGTAAAAATTTAAATTAAAAAACAGAACAAAAATAACTCAAATGTCTCATTAGACAAAGATCTCTACTAAACATTTATGGAGGAAATAACCTCAATCTTATAAAAACTCTTTCACAGAATAGGAAAAAAACAAAACAAAACCTCTCCACTTGTTTTCTGAACCTAGCATAATCTTGGTACCAACTTGACAAGGGACATCTGGAGAAAGGGAAACTAAATAATCTTACGCATGAGAAACTCAAAATAAAATAATGGCATACTGAATCTCAGCAAGATAGGTTTGTTTCTGGAATGAAAGTTGGTTTAACAATTGAAAAATCAATGTAATTCAATATATTACAAATTTAACATAAAAAAACAGCATAATTGTATAATCTCATTAGAGGCAGAAAAGGTATTTGATAAAATCCATTATCCATGCATGATAAAAATCTCTTAGTAAATTAAGAATAGAAACTTCCTTAATTTGATAGTTTCCATCAAAAATCTTCAAAAAACATGCTCAACGAATTTTTGACAGGTTTTCCTTTGAGAATAAGAACATAAGAGTGCACACTATCATAACACTTCTGCTCAACATTGTACTAAGGATCCTGGATGACAGCTGGAAAGGAATAAATAAAATTGCAATTATTTATAGATGTGACTGTGTACTCAAAAATCTACATATAGTTATCAGAGTAAGTGGGTTTCATAGCATTGATGAATGCAAGGTCAACATTCAAAACCAATTTGATTTCTGTATATCAGACTCACGAGAAAATGAAAAATTTTGAAGTTTGAATATAATCCAGAAATACTACAAACCAGATATAAATCTTTTAAAAAGTTCTATAATACACAGAAAACGCTGAAACACCAAGAGATTAAATAACTAAATCAATGGGACAGATCATGTTCTTGTTTGGTAAGACTCAATATTATAATTAAGGCAGTGTGACAGCAGCTCAAGATAGAAATATACACCAATAGAATAAAGGAGAGCCCACAAACAGACAAATCCATAGACACCTGATCTATGACTATGGCTGGAGAACAAAGAAGAAAAGGATGAACTTTTCTATAAATGGTTTCGGTCAACTGCTCTACGTATCTAAAAACTTTGATTATTACCTCACCTACACACACACACACACACACACAAATCCATTGCAGACGGATTATATAGCTAAGTGTGAAAAAGAAAACAAAGTTAAAACAATATATCGTCATGACTCCAGGGTAGAGAAAAACTTACTAAAGGACAAAAAGCAGTAACAATAAAGAAAAAGACTGATACATTTGACCACATTAAAATTAGGAATTTCAGTTTATCAAACCACTATTAAAAAGTGAAAAGGTAAAAATACAGACATGTGCAATACACAGCTGACAAAAGGCTCAGATCAAGAGTACACAAAAAGTATATAATGACCTCCTACAATGTAACAGAAAAACAGGCATCAATAATTTATAAATGAGACTATCCAAATGGGCAATAAGCATAAAAAGCTACCTACAAATTCAACAGCAGTCATGGTAATGCAAACTAAAGCCACAAAACTACTACATGCCTATCAACATGCTTAGAATAAAAGACTACAGGTTGGTGATGCTATAGAGCTGAGAATGTTCACCTACCACTGACACTGGTAGGAGTGTAAGTAGTTTGACAACTTTGGGAAATGGTGGGCATTACCTACCAAAGTAAATCATACACATACGTTATGACTCAGTGAATTCACTCAAGTGTACACCCATGAGAAATACTTAAACACGTGCACCAAGAAACAATAAATATAGAAGAACAGTCATACCAGCACTATATGTAACTGCCTCAAATTGGAAATAACAAAAATGCCTTTCAGTAGTCATATAATAAAATATGGTAAAGAAATGAATGAACTATAGCTGAAAGCAATAATGCACATGAATCTCACAATGTTTCAGTGAAAGAATCCAGAACCCCATTCCACCTTGCAAAAAAAAAAACACACCACATCCTGTGTGAGTTCATGTAAAGTTCGCAAAAGGCCAAGTTAAACTGAGCTCTTTAAAGATGTATACTGGTATGGTAAAACCATCAAGAAAAACAAGCAAGAGATTACCATTAAAGTCATGATAGAGGTTATTTTTGAGCCTGAGAGTAGAATAATTGGGCGAGGGTAGGAAGTTGGTTTTTAGGATACTGGAAATGTTCTTGACATGAATAAAAATAAGAGTGCTCTCTTTGTGATAAACCATTAAGCTGGACATTTTTGTTTTACTCTTTTACCCTGGATGGGCATGCCGTATTGCACAATAAGAAGTTTTTTTCAAAATGTAGGCTTCAGACCCTACTGTTGGCAAGGATTTTCCAAGCCTTTTCACAATTTCGTTGCCTACAAATGGCTAAGTAAAGACTGGTTCTTAAATTCAGTTGGGAGAGGAAGTCATCCCACTCTGGCTTCAGACTCCAGCCGCCCTCTGGTTGTCTGTCTCTACCACAAATAATACGTTGATTCTCTGATCACCCCGTAGCCCTCTACTGCTGTTCTATTCGATAAAAGTCTGGAGGGGAAGAGAGGTCAGGAGTAAAACCGCACTGCTCCCTAAAATACCAGTAACCTCACTAAATCTAATCCAAATTCCAACAAAGATGGTCAGATAAGTTACAATGCTTTTCATTTAAACAACTTAATACTCACATTAAGAACTTATTTTTACATGGACCAAATTCTCAAATTTATCTACATGGATGGGCACAAATAAAATTGAAATACGTAAAATACATCTTCAGCATCCTCTAGCCCAGTACTAACCAACAGAACTTGCAGCATTGACAGAAATGTCTATTTCTGCACTGATTATGTGGTAGCCACTAGCCATATGTGCCTACTGAACATCTAAAATGTGCAAGTGTGACCAAGATATTGAATTTGTAATTTAATTCAAAATTTAAATTTAAACAGTCACCTGTGGCTAGTGGCTACTGTGTTGGAACGCACAGCTCTATTCTTTCTCTCCACTTTGGGTATTAACTCACCCACTAATTCTCTCCAGTCCTGTGCCGCTTCTCAACATGGTCTCATGAAGGGATGGCTACCAACTAAGTGGTCACTTGACTAAGACATTGAAACTAGTTCCTCAAAACACTGACTTCAAAAAAGAATCTAAGGAAAAAAGCTGTAAGAATAAAATGATAGGTAGGGGGATAGGATATTTTGGAGAAAAGCCACCTGCTAGTATTCCTTCAAAAATAGAAGAGCTGCCTTTATAAAATGTTCATACTGTTATTAAGTTACCTGGATTTGACAAAAGCTCTAAAAACATTATGGTAATCAGAGTAGAATAAAGCAACCAAATTCATTTCTGGAATACAAATGAAGAGGACCAGTAATTGAAAGATTTCAAAATTTTATGTAATTTGAAATCAGGCCTATAATGAAAAAACTTGTGTGGAAAGAGCCCAGTATAAGAAAACTCACAAAGGTATCATTTTATAACTTTCTAATTTATATTTCATATTCCAAGCTGAATAGCCAAAAAGTGAATCAATCTGGCACTGCACATTCATTGGCCTACCTTGCCATAATGAAAGTAAATTTTATAATTAGCTGGCTTGCTTACTTTAACACTCTAAGTTAGAATTTTTTTAAAAATCAAACTTACCAGTTCCATCAGGTGTTTTATGGAAAGTAACACTGCTTCATTCGATGGTGGATCCATTAGCCTACTCAGAAAGTAAGCAATTCCACCTAGCCTTAAAATCTGGGGAGAGACAAATATAATTAAACATATACCATATATTGACATAACAGTTTAATCCTGCCTGTGTCACTGACTCAAAGTAAAGCATCAAACCTATACACGATTTTCAAGTTAGTTATTTTACCAGAATAAGTAAAAATTATATTTGTGATTCTATAAAAACATGTTTAAAGGCCAACATACTACTTTCTAACACCCACCAACTCTATTAATGAGAAAAGTAGCTGGTTAAAATCTCAACAAACAAGTTGATTACCAATTACCTACAAAATAAGGCAGCTAATTTTATCAAAATACATTAAGATGCTGAAAAAATGGTAAGCAGTCTATAATGAGGGATCTTAAGACACAACAACAGTAGCTAACAATTACTGGACACTTACTATGTGCCAGGCACTGTTCTAAGAATTTTATATGAAGTTAATTTAAATAACTTGCCCAATATAACAGAACCAACTTGCCACAGGATGATTTGGGATTCAAACCCAGGTAGTCTGGCTCCAGAGCAGTATATAATTTAAAACTGTTTAGTCAATATCTGATCAAAACTTTAAAAAATATAATTTACAGTTGACCTTTTTTGAACTGCATGGGTCCACTTACACACAGATTTTTTTTCAATAAATATAGTACTTGCATTTTTATTTTACAGATTTTTAAATTAACTAAGCGTGGGGAAAGGTTTGTGTTCAATCAGAGGTCACAATATGTAGAATCAAAAGAACTAGGGTTTAAGTCCTGATTCTACCCAAACTGTTTCAACTAACCACCCTTGGGTGAGTCATTTATCAATTCCTTTGTTTTTGAGGCAGAAAAGGCGGCCAAGTGGATTTTCGGCAACCCTAATCCCCACGCTCTTCAAGGATCAACCGTACTGACACAAAGAGAAAAACAAATGCATGGTAAAAATTCTTTCTGGCAGATTAGTATACTACTTTCCTCTATAAAAGATGCTGAAAACTAGAACCCTATTTACTTTCTTAACTCTCCCAGCTAATTTACCTTTATTTGTAAACAAAGTTCTTCCAAAGGCGTTCTCAAAATTTCTGGCAGTTGATAGTCATCTAGAAGGCTTGCTCTAAGACCATTATACAGATGATAGCAATGACCAGGTTGAACTCTTAAAAAAAAAAAGGGGCGGGGGGTGTATTATCAGTGACTTTTTAGAACTCTAGAGAAAAGACTAGGCAGGGGAAGTAGTCAATATTTCTTTCAAGCCACACCATAACTAATTTACTTATTATTTCATTTTTATTAATCACATATTCCTTCTCCCCACCTGTTTTGAATAAGCTTAAATCCATTAACCCTAAGTCCTAGTTCTAAAAGATACAGGATTGCCTCCCCCTACCAATAATTTGGTTCCCTGTTTCTATCTTACAGATTCCAGACTTCTATTCACAATAACAGCAGTATACGTAGGTTAATCTCTTTGGGCCTTGTGAGCAATGTATTATGTTAACCTGTCTATATTATTTTAAAAGCTTTTAGGTATGTGCTATTTATTGAGTTCTCAGAGGCATGTTGGAAACGGTTATTTAATGATACTATTCTTTGTACAATGTTAAGGACAGATATGAAGAGGTTAATGAATTCATTCATCTTCAAGCAGAATAAAATATTTCTGTAGGCGCTTGCTGTTAAAGGAGGGGGAGGCCCTCTCCTATAGGAATAAATTAATTCTAAAAATCTTAGCTATTTCTGTCATGAGTCTACAAAGACCCATTATCTAGTATATTACATGTCTGCAGAAACTAAAAGTAAGAGGGTCTCCACTGAGGACCACGTAGTTAATATAGTTTGCTCTGGCCTTCAACATAATTATCAATCTAATTAGCTTTGCTAAAGGAATTTATATCTAGAGAGCCCACAAGGGACTATTTTCCATTTGAATTAAACACTGTGCGTGTATATATACGTATAACCGAAATCAGTTTGCTGTACACCAGAAAATAACACACCACTGTAAACCAACTATACTTCAATTAGGAAAAAATCCCACTGTAATTCCACAGTTAACCTTCACCAGGATAATGGTGATGAAGAATTAGATAAAATGTAATACTTCATTTACTCTATTTCCATAATTGTTCTCATGGATCAAATCTAAGGCCTAGTGTGCCTAGTGTGTTTACTATTCATTTATGAAAGTGTGCCAAAACCCATTCACCACAGTGAATACTTTTTGAATCAGTATCCAGTAATGACAGGTCTGCATGGGAAAACTCTAATCCTGCTAGGTCCCCAATCAAGGTATGCCCCGGTTAACTGATTAGAAGGTACACTTCGTGAATTAAGCCGTGACTATGCTCAACAGCACCAAATGCATAATCTAATAAACTACCTGGAAGTCAAGTTATACTGGGATAATCAGCAAAGATCATAGCAAGTGAGTCAGAGCTTTAAAGATATAGTACAAACTTAAAGGACTGATAAAATGGTCTGTAAAATTTTCTTTCAACTCTCCTTTCCTTACTTAAGGCAGTATTTGAAGATTAATAGGAATCTTTTTATTCTACGTGTAAGAGGCAAAATAAAAACTCTCTTCTAAAACTCCAGACATGACTCTACTACTCATATGAGTAAGAGTGTAAAAATACTGTGAAGTATGCATTACAACAAATAAGTGCAATTATTTGTGTTAAAGGCAAAGCTTTTCTCCTACCATTAAAACAGAGATATTTCTATTTCTTCTGTTATCACCACATCAGTGGGGAAAAGGTATTTTCCCTGTGCTTTCATTGGTAACTGATAGTGAAAACCCAGCACAGCTGTGAAGTATACTCATGAGTAGCCCAGACTGTGGAGCCAGACTGCCTGGCTTCAAATCCTGGCTCTGCTACTTACAAAACTGTGTGACTTTGGATAGATGACTTAATTTCTTTGTACCTTAATTTCTTTACCCTTAAAATAGAGATAATAACCCATACTTCATAGCACTGTGGTAAGGATTAAGCAAGTTAATGTATATAAAGTATCTATGAGATGATCTGACATTCAAATATTAATAGCTATCATTATTAGTAATATATGCTTTTTAAAAAGAAACACAATTATAATATAGCTAATAACAAAGAATATTAATTTTAATTAAGCAGACTGAGGAATGAGAGGTAGAAATATCATAAAATAGAAAACTTGGTAGGATAGTTTTTCCAAAGCAACTATGATTAAAACAACTTTCCCATTTAAAAACGTGCTGCAGTTAGTTTTAAAAAATATGAAAGGTAACTGTCCTAAATAAATATTTTTAAATGCCACCAACACATTTTGCTACACAAAATTTTTTTGTTTTTAAGGCTTCATTCAAAGGTCCCATCTTACCTTCCAGCTCGACCTTTCCTTTGTTTAGCATTAGCTTTACTAACCCACTCAGCAGACATTGTACTGATGTTGTTCTGTGTGTCAAAGTGTGTCTCCTTTATTTTTCCTCCATCTATTACATAAACTACATCATCTATGGTAATGCTGTTTAGAAAATAAATATATAAAAAATGTTAAAAACACATGAAAAATACATGAACCGATAACAGGCCTACAAACAGGGATTTTAAAGCATTTTTTATTAAATCAATTTGATTTTTAGCAGTTCTGGATTTTCACCACTCCTCCCAGTTACCAACATAAGGGGAATCAAGCACCAAATACAGGCAGCATCAGCAGCTTCAGTGGCAGCTCATAGGGCCAATCTTACAGATCATGTGCTAAATTCTTATTTGCCTACAGCCAAACTTCACAACTTGCCTGAGGACTTTTGTACCTAGCTTTATAAGCCCTCCAGTTCCATGATTTAATATCAGTTTCCACAGAACAATCTGTTCCAGCAACCATACTGGTATAATAGTACCTCCAAGGGAATACAATATATTTTAAATGCTGTATATAACTAATTACCAAACTACCAAACAATTCTACTCCCAACCAGAAAAACTGACCTCAGTCCCCATGCTTCTTTAGGAAAGCATTAAAACAACCACTTAATAGGCTATTTCTAAAGAGGCTAGAACATTAGTATACGCTGAAAAAAACCCCACGAAACCTATGTTCACTACCATAACTAAATTAAAATAGCTTTACTTTTAAGAAATTACAAAGTATTTTGTAGAAGAAAAAGATTAAAGTATGTTAATAATTTATGGGGCTCAAAACTAATGTAATCATCAGTAGTTGGTAATTAAAACAATTTTTACCTAGTCTCTGCAATGTTGGTAGCAATTACTATTTTCCGAACACCAGGAGGGGTTCTTTTAAATACCTGTAAGAATAAATACATCAAAATCCCAAAAGTAAACTAATTTCTGATACATCATTCTTGCAAATAGAGGAATTACTTCAGGTACTGTTCATTTTTAGCAATTCTGTGTTCACTGACATATGCATCTAATATTTATAGATATATTTATACAGTATACATCATCTTCAATACCAGAGAATTCTTTTGGTAAACCAAACTGAATCTCCCACAGATGTCAGAACCTTACCACAAACAGGATTTCAAATGAAATGTGATAATTTAAATATAGAGATAATTTGAATTTATAGATATTTAAGTAGTATATAAATTACTAATATTTAAATATGATAATTTAAAATTTGTTTTTTAACAAATGCTGGAGAGTATAAACGTCTTATTGTACAAACTTTTAAGGAAGAGGGACAGAAGTTTAAAGATAAGAATTACGAATTACCCAAAAGTATAAAGGTAAGATCACCAACCAACCAGGCAGATGCCCAATCATCAGAATGAATGTCAGCTGGCTGTGCCACCGTATACTAGCTTTTTGACTGGATTTTTAAAAAAAATCCCCTTCACATAGCGAATCCTACAATGTCATGATGGCAAGTACCACCTTGGGTGAAAAGCAAAAAAATGCATAAACTTATCCCCTCGTTTATAAAAATGATAATCAATAAAGAAAATGTTGTTTGCCAGTCTAGTCACATATTCTCTAAGAAAGGAATAAATAATTTATGGTGAGGGTGTCAGAGATGGCAGTACCTCCACACTGGATACAATTTTGTCCAATCTTTGGAATCAAAAGTTCTCTTTCTTTCCTCTTCTCTTCCCTCAGGTATGCACTCTGTATCTAATCCAGCTGGCTGAGCCTTACTCAGGACTAAGGTACCAGCAGAAAGGATATTAAAAAGCTCTCAATAAAAAATGTCATGATATTTTCTTACAAAGAGTGGAAAAATGGATCCATCTCATTCTACCAGGAACTGCAAACAATAGAAAATCACCTTGCCTTTGAGAAAGCAGTGTTCATTCTAACTAGAGAAATCCCTGCATCTGACACAGCCAAAACATCCAAAACCATAATAATACATTATTGAAATCTCATGCCTGCAAATGTACTAATTCTGTTAAATCAAAATTTCAAATATCAAGCTGTACATGTCAATTATTAATTTCTAGGTTGAGCTATTTTTATTGGTATTCACATACCTTTTTCTTTTATTCAGGAAACCCAAACAAGTTCTTGGTAAAACCAATCTTTAAACGTTTCCCTAATGCCGACAAAACTAATTTGATTTGTGGATTAGCCTCTCTTATTCAACTTTTTGTGCAATCATTCCCTGAAGACTTATTTGCAAAGGTTCTCAAAGAAGTATTTTTTTATATGGATTACTATTTGAAAATGTGCATTAAAAAATAAAAGAAAATAAAACCTACAATAAGCAGTCCTTAAAGCCTGCTGCAGTTTGAAAGATAAATTTAACAACATACCTGTGTCTGGTTAACTGTAGGCATCAGTGAATGTAAGGGTATAATAAGAAACCTGTCTGAAAATTAAAAAGAAAATTAAACTTTAAGACAAATACTTGCAGAAAAGCTCCATCAAAAAAATATGGAACAGGGACTTCCCTGGTGGCGCAGTGGTTAAGAATCCGCCTGCCAATGCAGGGGACATGGGTTTGAGCCCTGGTCCGGGAAGATCCCACATGCCGTGGAGCAACTAAGCCCGTGCACCACAACTACTGAGCCTGCGCTCTAGAGCCTGTGAGCCACAACTACTGAAGCCTTCGCACCTAGAGCCTGTGCTCTGCAACAAGAGAAGCCACCGCAACGAGAAGCCTGCATACCGCAACTAGAGAAAGCCCACGCGCAACACGAAGACCCAACGCAGCGAATAAATAAATTTATTAAAATATATATATATGGAACAATGAATTCAGATGCTAAGCCACCTGATAATCAGACCAACTTGATTCTTTTTATGTTGTTAATATTTTTTTAATTCTAAATTCCTAAAGAATGCTTAAAAAAGTTAGAAGCTCTCTTTTCAAATTATACTAAAATATCATTAACTCCATTCCCACCACTAACTGAAGACCAAAGGTTTTGCTTAATATGGATGAATATGTCTGTAGACTTTGGGTAATCCTACTTTAATCATACAAAGAATATTTAAATTTTTAAAGCCAATTACTTACTAAATTTCCATGTCCTACTTAAAAATAATTGAATAGCACTGGTTAAATGTAATACATTCCAAAAGTGACCCATATTAAAAAAAAATTGTTAGGAATATAAGAAGTTTTAACTTTCAAAATGAAGTTGCTCAAGCCCATTCATGATTATTAGCCAATAAACAGAAAGTTTGATGTAATACGGTAATGGGAAGGAGAGAATGTTAAGGAAGCAAGGGTAAATTTCAGTTAGATATAGTTACCAAAGTGCAACCTGACTTACATCTCTAGCAAGAGTGCTCAAATGACCCCTAGATAGCTGTATTTCCCCCAGATAAAGAACTGTTGTTATTCAAAGGAGACATGGTGCTCCCCCATAGACTCTCTATGACCCCTCTGAACTTAAAAAGCAGTAAAATGCTGTCAAACAATTGTTATTGCTAAAAAAGAATGCTCTTAATTACTTGTCTCTGTGACACAATATGAAATACATCAACTCTAAATACTTAACTCGAATTGAACCAAGCCTTCAGATATAACTTCCAGTTTGCAAGGGAACAGAGGTAAGAGAGGATCAAATGAAATGATACCGTAAAGATTCAGACAGTTCCAGAATGTTGCAGACCTAGTCTTTTCCACTATGGGTAAAGTAAGGAGAGGATGGGAGTGATGTTCTAGAACTACAGTAAACAATCTATCAGTTTGACTTTTTCTATAGTCTGAGCAAGCTAGCTGTGAAAGACACTTTAGGGGAAAAAAACGGGAAAATCTGATTATAGACAATTATCAGATGATGTTAAAGATTAGGTATGTTAAATTTTTGAAAGATTTCCTTTAAAAGAAATTAAGCTGGTGGTGGAAGTATAAATACCTCCATCCTTGAGAATAATTCAATTAGAAAGTTAATCAAGTCAATTATAATAATGTATGTTACACCCTTTCCCCACTCCCCCCAAAATGATCTTCCCTGCATTCTTCTAGAAAAATATATACACACCCATACTCTTTAAAACGAAAAGTAGATCATACAATAGTGTTTATGATGGGGGAAGGAGAGGCCAAAATTGGAAGGTTCAGCCAAAAAAGTAATCCAATTGTTTAAAAAAATAATTCAGTTGTATAGTTCAATCACGGCTATACTTTTTCTATAGAGAAAGATTATCAATGACAAGGAGAAGAGAAAGCAGTATTTCATTAGAGAGGACTCATGGTGATCAGATAAAAATATTTTTCTGGCTAGAGAATAATTCTAATTATAAATAATTTTAAATTATTAATAAATTTTAAATTATTAATAATTACAAATAATTTTAATTATAGAGAATCCTTGAGGGCATTACCATGATGGGATTTAACAAAGAATAAAAAATATTTTAGCCAATAAAATTAGATCAAAATATTTTTTAGTGTTCTGTAAAAATAAAATGTATCAAAAGCACTTCAACAGAGTAAGGTTAGGAAGTATATTCAGAACTATAAAATACTAAATAGAATTTGCTTTGCTAAAGTTAATGACGACTCCTGAAAAAGCTTTAACTGAATTTCATAGGAGAAAAATGTTCCCATGCATTTCTCTAAGATGTAAGAGGTTATATCTCTAAAAACATGCTGTTAAACAATCAGAATCACCTAAGGACTTTTTTTTTTTTTTTAAATTCAGATGTTCAGGTCACATTCTAATATTTTGGGATGTGGGTATCTGCATTTTAAAGAAGTGCCATGGGTGACTCTGCTGTATAGGCAGCTGAGAAATAGTGGACTAACGGATAAATTCAAGCTTCTTTTCTGCCCAACTAAATGCAGAAGTGAGTGAAAAACAAAAACTTCAAAGCCAACATCTTAACTTTATGAACTCAATTTTATTAGGCAAATTTAGGAAGAGAGGAAGAATAGTCTCACCATAACACTAAATAAGGAACTTCACTACATACCTACCATCTTCATCTCTGACATAGAACTTCCAAGAAAAAAAAAAGAAAAAAGATCGATCCAACTTTTGAAAAAACCCAACCTGGACTAAGACCACCAAGCTCAAATGAAAGAAAATAACCAGGCTACATATGATTCAAGTACCACTCTTGGAATTACAATAAAATGCATTTCTATAATACCTGATTTAAACATCACTTGTGACATCAAGAGATCATGTAAAGTACTGATATTGTCCCAACCTGGTAGAAAGACCAATATTGCACCATCCTATATGGAGGAGAAAGAACCATTACAAAGGATCACATAACAAAATACACTAAGTACAATTCTGTGCACAATTAAGTCTTCATTAAAATTATACTAGCTCAAGATAACTTTAGTTACCAATTATAACTAAAGAACATAAGTTCACTTTTTAAAAATTGGATTTATAATCCAGACATTTCACTTGTTTAGTCTTTTCTTCAAACTGGTCAAATGCCTAAATCTTTGGTATTATGAAATTCCTATTTCTGGTGTCAAAAGCCATTTCTTCCATAGGTTATTATTTTTTTTTACAGCATTTAAGAAAAATTTTTTTCATGGCCTTGATACAAAAATAAAATTGAAATTGTATTTCAATTTTGAAACTTAAAAACAAAACTAACCTCTTCTTCCAAAACAATGTATCGAATAAGGGCAGCAATCAAATTCAGATCAACTTTATCATCATCCATCATTCCTATAACATCTATAGTGCTTGGAGAATACCTATCAAAGTCAAATAGAAAGCCATGAAATACTTGATAGTTTCCTGAAGTTTAACTTGCTATAAAATCTTATAATTAACTCAATCTGTAAATGGGAAAACATAATAAATAGGAAAGAATTACTGGGATTATGATAGTGTTTACAAGTCAAATCAGTACAGTATTCAGCTAGAATGAGACTTACAATGCTATCCTTAAATGCGTACGAAATCAAGACAATTCTGCTTTTTGTTTTAGTCATTTAGCCACCGTGTTCACTTTCAAACAAAACAGACTTACCTTTTTCGCAATTCCCTTACATAACCTGGCCAGCGTTCTTTATAGATTGCTTCTTTTTCTTCTTTTTCTTGTCTATTTACATGCCCTTGCATGAAACCCCTCTTAAACTGGGATCTGTGTTCTTTTTGTTCTGGAACATATCTAAAATAAAAACATTCTTAAATAGCTTCACTTTTTTGAAACTCTGGTTTTAGCTAATATTCAATATCTCTATTTTACATTTAGGATTTTAAAAAGAAACTTTAAAGAACATCTTCACTATCCTTTCTAGTGAATGCTAGTTAAACATAAATTTACTGCCAAGTATTAACATATAAAATGACATTTTAGATAAAAATCATTCTTCTCTATCACAGTATATATATAAACTTCTAGATCATCTTCAGCAATAAAAATTTAAAAATAACTAGAGTAACTTCCATCTTTAAGTTTGAATTTGCTTTTAAATCAAAAGTTAACATTAATGTAAGTCTAAAATAAGTTAATGATTGCCTAGAAGACTCAGATTTTGAATATAGGAGGTTTCCAAACCTGAGTGCACATAAGAATCCCCTGGGGAGTTTGTAAAACAGACTCCTAAATCCTATATTTTGATTTGGATTCAGTAGGTCTGGCTGGGGTCTGCTAATCCAGGAATTTTAATTAGTGCCCCAGGAGATTCAGACAGTGTAGAGATCTACAGACCCATGCTTGAGAACTACTTAGTTCTGCTCAGTCTCACAGACATAGTAACAGCAGAGCGAGAATCAGCATTCCAATCTCTTACGTGTCAGTCCAATGCTATGCTTTGATTCCACCATGCTGCAGTGACTGCTAAAAGCAGAGGGCACATCTGCCCAAGAATGTCACCTACCATAAGTGGGTTCTCAGAGGCATGGGAGTAGAGAGGGACAAAGAAAAATGAACCTACACTTTAACCCCAAAGCCCCTCAGAGTTCACCTGGAGGAGAGCATCCAGATGGAATGGAGGATTTGGAGCATGGGCTTCGTGAGTCAGACAGAATGGGACTGATGTCCTTGCTCTGCCATTGACTAGCTGTGTGACCTTGGGCAAGGTATAAACCTCTGGTCTTTAGTTTCCTTATTTGAGAGACTAATACTCTTTTAACAGTATTGTATGAGAATTAAAAAAAAAAAAAGTGATAAAGCACAGTGCCTGACACATAGCAGACACCCCAAAAGTATTAATCAATCCCCTTCCCTATTCAGTACCTGTGACCCAGGATTCCCCTAAGTCTTCGATACATATAGAGGCACCAACGTGAGGTAGGACAACCTGAGACAGAGATTAGTCTAGTCAGCAGGATGGACCCACAGTTGGCTCCCTTCCCAGCAATTCCAAAAACCGAGGTAACCTTTAACCCCCCTCCCCAAGAACCCAATCACAACCCTCTGTAACACCTCACCTACTTTCTTCCCTACTTCCCTGTAGTGCAGCTCTTCTTCTGGGAAAGGAACAGCTGGGGGCCTCTGCTGAAAACTTCTATCCAATGACCACCCTACTTCACCTCCCCTCTTAGGCTGGCTAAAGAATGACAAGTGCACAGATACCATCCTTTTGCTTCAAGAGACTCCCCTTCGCTACCATTCCTTGTACATTCCCTGCCTTATGGGGACCTTAAGAAAGCAATCCATCTTTATGTAATTTTAGATTACTGATCCCTGGAACTTTGCTTTTATTGTCAAGCTGTTGCCTATTATTATCTTAGAAAACAACTGGTAAATGTGCTATGGTAGGAAATGGGACACATGGTAGAAAGTGGAATTGAGGAGGGAGAGCATAAAAATGTATAAGCATTGATGATAAAACCAGAGCATGGAAGACCAACATACACTTTCACTTTTATATGTTCCTCCCTGACATACACACTTCCCTCTTTGCTACACTGATTTCACTACTTTCCTGACTTATCCAGCCTATACCTGCTTTATAAACTCATTTCCAATGTACTCTCACTTCCCCGGAACAGGTCAATCACACCTTAGAGTAATAGCTTGTATGTCTCCCTATCTAGATATAAGTTCTGAGGGTGTGTAATGAGTCTTTCACTTGTTTTATGCTCAGATCTTAGTGCACAGTGCAAGCCATCAAGTTTAAAAAATATCTGTTAAATAAAGTCCACTCAAAAGCTGACTTCTCCATGTGAAATATGCAGCAGGATCTTTGTTCTCACCTTCCCACTATCACTTCCTAATTTTCTCCTTTAACAAGTAAGCTGTGGAATCTTGAAAAAAAATCTCAGCACAAATGTTTCTACATCTGTCCATATATTTTTCAGATGTTTACTACAGGCCAGGCACTATGCTATGCACTAGTCACAAAGATGAACAGGACAAAATCCTCGACCTTGAAAATTTGAAATCTAGTGCAAGAGGCAAATATAAAAAGATACATTACATGGCAATAAGTGTTACAAGAGATATGACAGAAGTGCTCTGGGAGTCTTGTTGAGAAGGTAACTCACTCTGTGAGAGGCATCAGAGAAGGCTTAATGGGCAATGAAGCTGGAATTTGTTCTTACATAACAGTTTATAGATGAAAAGATGAAGAAGGTGGCAAACGTAGCTCTAAAAGGAGGAAATAGCACGTAACAAAGCATAAAGTCATGAAAGGGCACAAGATGGCAGACTAGAGAATAGTGCATTTAGGATGCGCAGACCATGGGATGCATGAGGCTAGAAAGAGAGGACAGGGCCAGACTGTAAAAGAGCCTTGGGGTGACAGGCTAAGGAACTGGAACCTGATCCTACGGGGCTGTGCTTTCCCAGCCCTTCCTCATCAAGGAATACTAACATAATTTTGTACAGCTCCTCGAGAAGCCTTCTAGCAGCTAATGACCAGTGCGGAGGGGATCAATAACTTGGGCCTACCAGCTGAGGAGCTCTGCTACAGGCCATGACATACCAATAAAGGTTCCTCAATCAGTTTTCAAAAAGAAATCTCAAGGGGCATGCCCTGGGGGAGAAAGCTCACATGACCAGATTTGTTTGGAAAATAGATGGCAGCAGTTGTAAGAGTGAAGACCACAGTGCCAAGAGAGGAACTATTATATTAACACAGGAGAGATAATAAGGACCTTAAGTAGAAGAAATAAAAATGAGAAGGTATGTTCAAGGAGAAAGCTCTCCGGGTTTTTGAGGGGCAGAGTGGGATGGCATATAGAATGACTTAGAGTAGTTTGGTTACTGAGCATGTAAAGCAGTTAACATATCCTGGTATATAACTGCTTGATAAACACCAGCTCTTTTGATTTACAGCTTAGACAACTGGGTGGAGGATAATAGGAATAACCATTATAATAAGGCATACTAAGCAACACAGACTGCTTTAATTTTTTGGTGGAAGCATGGCGGGAATCAAATGTAAGATCATGATTTCTGTTTGAAAAATGTGGGGTTCAAGAAATCTGTGGTACTGCAATGCTGTTGAGTATAGAGTTAGATAACACGTTTAGAATTCAGGAAGAGCTTCAGTTCTGAAGCTGTAGTTCTGCAAGCTACTGGAAAATAGTTCTGAAAATTTGGAACTATGGTCATGGAAAAAAGATTTAACAGTGAAATAAAAGGCTGAGAAAAGTATAAGTGAGAACTCTAGGGGGAAATCATATTTAAAGGGTGGGGAATAGAAGCCAGCAAAAGAGAATGAATACCAGGTAGGAGAACCAGAAGAGAGGTTCAGCGCTAAAGACAGAGGTTCCCAAACTTTACTGCCCAGGGGTCCTTAAACAACACTGACACTTGGCTACCAGCCTAGACTCTGTAATATAATTATGGTATGAAGTGTGAATGTGGGTTTTAAAAAGCTCCAGGTCATTTTAATGTGCAACCAAGTTTGGGAATCCCTGATTTAAGGAAAAACAATGTTTTAGAGATGAGTTCGAAACAGTTTTAAGGGTGAGTTTCTGAGACTAAAGTTTGACAAAATGGTGACATGTTAGTATTTTTAATCTCTTTTAGTTCCTAATATTTACTTACCTTGTTTTTTCAATTATATCTTCCAAAAGATACTCCACAACCGGAAAAGTAAAACCAGGTATATGTATCATTGGACAGTTACCTATCATGGTAGATAAAACATAAATCTGTACTTGAATGTTCAAAAAAAACCCAAAAACAACTCAACAGACTGTAAATAGGACAATGACTCCATTAGTTTTAACTTCAGAAAGTGGTCCTGACACTTTTACAGCTCTACCTTATTTTTCCATATCTAATTTAATAAAATCAGCAGTCTAGTGTTCACTCAGTACTGATTTACTGTTGCCAAACTGTACACACATCTCACAGTTCTACAAAGTAACCCAGAATACCAAAAAACAGAGTATTTTAAGTTGGATTCAAGACCTATTAAGTCTACTTCTCTTCGTCATTAGCCAAGATAGTGCCATGAGAACCTAAGTTTTAGTGAAATCTACATAAGAAACGTAACCCCTGTGGTATCCAGAATTATGGAAAGAAGAAACGTAGTTAAAGTAAGACCTGACCAAATATTAAACTGTTGCTTACTATTTTAGAATCATTAGTGAAAAAATAAGTCTTAGTATTGTTATTAAATGCTATTTAGGTTTTTTGTATCGAACAAAATAAACCATATACACTGTAAACGAAGGCCAGCACTGTAGACACATATCAAAGTATCTGAGGTGGCACCAAACTCTGCCTCTGACTTGCGTAAGTTTACTCAAAGTTAGTTCTGGATTTCTCGTCAAAAAGGACTGAGACAGAGACAAAGACAAAGTATAATATGCTCAACTAATCTCACAAGGCTTTGAGGGTCAACCGGGCTGAATATAAACACATTATAGTTCTATTCCATTTTAATTCCGTTTTCTCCTTGCTCCAACAATTTAAGCAGGAGAGACAGTAAGGCATAATTTTAAAAGAATGTACTCTGCAGCTAGTCAAATTTAGTTTCTTTTTTTATATTTTGGCCACTCTGTGCAGCTTGTGGGATCTTAGTTCCCTGACCAGGGACTGAACCCGGGCCCCAGAAGTGAAAGCACTGAGTCCTAACGGCTGGACTGCCAGGGAATTCCCTCAAATTTAGTTTCAAATCATCTTGAGTCTCTGTTAAATATGCAACCTTGGGTAAGCTACTTAACTACTCTGAGGCTGTTTCCTCATCTGTAAAAATAAGAATAGCACCTACTTCACAAGGTATTATGAGGACTGATGAAGACATGCCAAATACACTACCTGGCACATTGAAGGTATTCCACAGTGGTTGCTAGTTATTACTGTTATTAGCAAACTGCCACCCTAGCCTGTGATATTACATAAAAGCCACAGAAGAATCACAAAAAAAGTTTATAAAATTCTTCAAATCTGTGCTTTGACTTCATTGATGTCACCTTAATTATCTGGTGGAAGCACCAAAAGGCTACATGTCTTCACTATAAGAACAGAGATGATGCCACATTTTTAAAAAACAGGCCCAATTCTCTGTGAGACTAGAGGGTAGATGAATATTCAAATAAAATGAACTGCTAAACATTTATTTTGACTACTCTGTACCTAGCACTATATTAGTTTTCTTTAAAAAACTGTTTCTAAATTCAATGGCTTTGTGATAACTTTCTAAAGTAACAACCATAAATTTTACTCACCAAAATATTCTGAAAATTTCTCAGCATTCAATGTTGCACTCATCAAAACTATTTTCAGGTCAGGTCGATAATTGAGAAGATCTTTAACAACAGTCATTAAAACATCTGACTGTAGATTTCTCTCATGGATTTCATCAAGCACGATATGACTAACACTGGACAAATGCCTAAAGCAGAAGTGTAAAGTTCGTTACTCGGCACAAAATTCAAAAACAGAATCATTTTACTTTTACATAAATTAATAAAATCCAGTTTCCTAATTACATCTTCTGATAACATTTAACTAAATGTCCTGAGTTGAAACATACTCACGGGTCTGACTGAAGCCACTGAAGGATAATTCCTGTCGTACAATATAAGATAGAACCCTGTTTCCTTGGCAACCGACTGTGAATGAAAGACATGAGTTAATTCTTGGTTTTCTTTACTAATAAATTACTTAAGTACTACAAAAGTTTAAAAGAATATCTTCAATTAAAAATTTTTTTTCAGTTTTAATGAAAAACTTCATACTTAAATTTTAGTTACTGGAACCCTTACAATGATACAGTAATGAGACATACTAGCTTCAAGTTCATTATACATTATTTCTGTTATGATACAACGTTAATGATTTCTTTTTAAAAGCAAAAGTGCTACCATTCAGAAAAAGACCAAATATTTAGAGAACTAAACTTCTGTTCAGTGATTAGAAAATCAATTCATTTAAAAAGGTAAATGGAATCTTGACCTGCAGAGAAGGACTAAAGAAATACAGTGGAATGGGATAGGGGGTTAAAGACACAAAACTAAATTCAGTCAGTCAGTGGCTGCAGGTGGTATCAAAATATACAGGAGGTCAACTCCTTTTCAGAGTGAGTGATGGTCTACTAACATATAACCAGGAAAAATGTTATCTTTCTAATCATTCCATAATGTAAAAGACATCTTAAAATGGCAATCCAAATCTGAATTTGGGTTAAAAAAATGATTTTGTGGGTTGCAAGCCTCATATGTTGCAGTTACTTTAATTCTAATAGCAATAATCAGCATAAAAATAGGGGAAAGATCTTTCTTTTGGATCTCTAATTTCAAAGTTTCACTAAAATCTACCTGTAAACAAGTGAACATTCTTTACCTCTGGAGACGAATTTGGTATCCGGTACTATTACCATTGCCACAAGATTCTGCCCTTTCTGCAGCCACTCTCTCTGCAACCTTTAATTAAAATAAAGTACAGTTACAAAGAAAACATCTCCTTTACAGTAAATATCGTGAATGCCTATGAAAATCTGGTTGCTGAAACACTATCCATTAGATTTTCAGAATTAAAAAAATAGAAACAGATATTAAAATCTGAGGTATCTAAAACTGTGTCCCTTAAGAGCTGAAGACTACCTGCTTCTTATGTTTACTTCTCATTTCCTCTGAAATTCTCCCTCATAACTATTTTCAAAGCAACTTTCTATAAATCCTCTCTACCTTTGTCTTTTTAAAAAAAAGTTGGAAATCGTAATCTAAACTTGTAAAACTTGTATATAATTTGAGGGTAAACATACGTTGATACTATTTTTCATTTGTTTCTTTTTCGTAGAGATTGGTAGGCTTAACTTCTAGTTCTTGGTTATGTTCTTAAAGTTATGGCTGCCAAAGATAAGCTCTAGACAGATGAAATCTTATAATCCAACACTGATTTGTAGAACTAAAAGTAACCACCAGTCATCTAGTGACAGAACAGTGATCTATGAGGTTAGAAATAGAAAATGACATGATTAGTTTTTGAGAAATAATACTTCAGAAGGAAAAGTTTTCAATCATTCTATCCCATATAAACTGACTTGGACCATTACTTCACTTTCTGCTACTGATTAAACTGCCCATTCAAATACCAACAGATCTTAGAAAAATAAGCAAAGAAATAACCTAATTTGCATTTCTCCTTACTGTCAATATATACACTCATATATTAGTGAAAATGATAAGATTAGATTTTTAACTTAAGTTAGGCTATATAACAGTGTTATGACAAAAATGGCTTACTTTTCACCATTCTATGAACCTATGCCATTTCTAGGAATATCGTCCTCCCATAAAGACTGCTACTTTACTTTTTTTAAAATAGTATCTCTTAGAAACCATAGTTTAAAACGTATATAGTAGCTCCTACAAAACAATGCTATAATTGGTAATGCAGTTCCTGACCAGATTCTGTATTAAATGACTTAGAGATGTAATAAATAGTACTATCATAAAACCAAATACAACCATAAATCTTCATAATTTAAATTTACACACAGAATTCCATAACACTGAAATAAATGTACTATATACAATGAATGTTGTAAGAAACCCCGAACATTTTTAAAGAACATATAACTCATATATTTAACTAGGTCATCTAACTAAACACAAAAAATGTTATTTGTAATAAACATGTACTTATACCTGCTTAATGATAAACCTGAAACAATGCCTTATTTTTTTACGATAAATTCCCTCTTACTGAATTGCATTAAAACGTCAGAAATACAGCTACCACCACTCAGTGTACTTATATACTGAAAAAAACAATCAGAGAGTGCCGAAAACAGTATTGAATGAATCAGGGAGTAAAATGTAAAGCATCTAATGATGCAGATTATTTGAAGCTCCTAATCAATTCTATAAACATTATCAATTTTTTGTTCTTTTACTTTTATACTGAAAATTGTCTGGATTTTTAATTTATCTTGACTCCTAAACATCTATTATCACTAACAGAGAGAGAGGTTAATTTTTTGGGCTTTACTACCAAATACTTGTTAACCAAATTTTGCTTTTATAGCAACATATCTTAAACCTAATAAAAAATCACCCCAACCTTCAAAATCAGTAAGTTCTAGCAGGACTACATAGGAGAACAGAAAACAAAGTGGGGAATTTTAAAAAGTGAAAGATTACTTACTGAAATGGCACTAATTCTTCTTGGCTGAGTACAAACTATCCTGCATGCAGATCCTTTTCCTCTTTCAATGTAGTTATCCAAAATGAACTGAGTAACTTGAGTGGTTTTTCCACAACCAGTTTCACCACTTACTACTGTTACCTGATGGTTATCGATCATATTTACCAATTCCTATTTCAAAAGGGAAAATAAGTGAAGAACATCACATGTTGACTAAGTCTGAAAAGATAGTTACCAAAATCCTACCAAACTGAAGGTAATTGTTTTTAACAAGCATATTAATACTTCTAAAATTCTGTTATATGCAATGCTGGCAGTTTGGATATCTGGATCTACCAGTTTTCAAGAGATAAGAAGCACCAAATTATAAAAAGAACAGAGCCATGGCTCTGTTAATGAAAAACACACTGACAAGAACAAGAAGAGACAGGTTATAAAACCATACATAAGAATTAACATAAATTAAAAAGAATGGTGACATGTGGGGCTACTGAGTACTAGGTAAATCCCCTGATACCTAAAAAACTACTAGGAACATTAAGGATTTATATCATAAATCATAAATATGGCTTTGTCTGCAGGACAAGTTTTGTATACTGTTTTCAAGAACAAGGAAGAGTATAATTTAAGACGACTCCCTTTCAAATAATTAAAATAAAGACAAGTTTTAAATACCTAAATCAAACGACTAAAATTCAGATATCTAGAAAACTGCCTACTTGGGAAAGATCTTCTTTCTTATAAGGTTTAGATAAACACGAGTATTTTTAAAGTAATATTCACCATACTAACAAAACCATCCCACTACTTCAAAGGGGTGTCATGAGGTATCTTTATCTATGAAACAATCTAACATGAAAACCCACCATTTAAAAATTTCTTATCTATTCTACCACCTCATATATATCAGAACAAGTTCCAAGTTTCGACACTGAAATTACAGGTGGCAAGTACTGAGAAGTAGAATGTGATTCATTCATTCAACAAATATTTACTGGGGGTCTATAGAATGTTAGGCACTGTTCTGAGTCAAGAGGTACATAGTGAACAAAATAGACTCTGTCCTCAAGAACTTAACACTGCTAGGAGGGGAAGATACACATGTCAGGTGGTAGTAAGTGCTATAAAAAGGAAAGAAAAATAAAGGAAGGTTAGGAAGTCAAAGAAGGATAGGAGACTATATTATTCTACACAGGATGATTGTATGAGGAAACATAGTAAGTTAATTAAAGTACTGTATTTTCAGCAGTGCCCCAATTTTAATTAAAATATTTGATCTCAAATTAAGAGCAAGGGTTATTTATCCAAAGCAACTTACAAGTGAAAATTCTATTTTTAAACTCATGGACATATGAGAAAACTTCAGGAAAATTGTTTCAGAACTGGGTTTGTTTTTTTTTTAAGTCCTTCAACAATTCAAAGGAATAAAATGAACTTCCAAGAATATCCTTTAGGGAAAGGTTCATTAATTTATATTTCTTCTTGATATAGAGCTTTAAAAAAATGTATTTAAACATTTTGCAAATCAAATTAGTGTATATTTATTTTACCTTTTGCATTCCATATGAAGGCAGCTTTTCCCTGAAATGCTGAAATTAAAAAAAAAAGTTTTAAATTTTTTTACAAAAGAAATGTAATCAAATTATAATCCTGGTAAACAGAATATATCATAGATACATATGTTAAGAGTGCAAAAGTATTACCTCACAGCTTATGTGAGGTGTCAAGACAAAGAATTTTTATAAAAAAGAACTAATGAACTTAGCAATGAGATTATAAGCTGTCTGAGAACAGGGAATGTCTTATTTAGTCTTTGGTAAACACAGGAGAATGACAGGCATCTAAAAAGTGGAAAAATAATGTTTAAAAAAATTTATAACTGAAAGAAAAATATGGCATATTACCAAGGATTAAAAAGTTGGGCTCTTAAACACACCTAAATTTTAGACTTGGTTTTGTTACGAGCTGTGCAACCATAGATACGTCACTTAACCTAAGATTCTTTTTCCTCCTCTGTAACAGACATGCGTAATCTCTTGTACAGGGCTGTTGAGAGGTTCAAATGACGTAGTACATGTGAAGCTTTTACAACAGTGCCTGACCAAAAGGAAGACCACCCACTGTTTTTGTTTTGCACATTTCTTCTAACTTTCTCTGAACTAGATCAATTACTCATCTTCAATAATATTTGAGTTCTGTCCTCCATACAAAACAAACAGAGACAGTAGCTAACTCTTCTTGTTCCTAAGGCTATAAGACAACTAAAATATTCTGAATTAATACATCTTGAAAACTCCTGTCCCCAAATCATATTTTCACTCAAAAGGCATCAAACAGCTACACAATTTGGTCCTGGATAACCTCAGCTGATCTGTTCTAATGAGGATATCCAACCTGCAGTGAGAGTCAATAGATCCTTTCTTTCCTACAGGAGATGTAATAATCTGCCTTTCTCAAAAATGGCAGTACATATTTGCATATTCAAGACATAGCCCTCAGAATTGCCTCAGTATTTTCTTTTAAAAAAAAAGTGAACGTTTTATTACATCTCTTTCTAGAATATCCATAAAGCATTCAATTTTATGTTCTAACAGGAAAGGACTGTAAAATATCTTGTCTAGCAGGAAAAGAAAATACTGGAAAAACTCAGGAGAATTTCAGAATTTAAAGACACCTCTGTCTTTAAAGTGTTGGTGAACGTAAGCACATCATATAACTTTTGAGGAATTTAACATCTGTAAAACGAAAGAGTTGGATTAGATGTTCTAAAAGAAAAAACTTTACAATTCTAACCACCCTTGTCTCTTATGACATCTCACTAAAATGGCCTAGAAATGTTAAACTTAAGTGTGATTTTTTTTCATCTGCACTACCATTTCTCAGATATTTCTTCTCGTCACCATATAAACTATTGTAGATGAGATAGGCTACTTATGTGTAATTCCATTCCCACTACTTTTCTGTACTATAAGGGGGAAAAAAATTCCCAGAGGATGGCTTGTTGAGCAATCTCACTGATTTATATCAGGCAACTACCTCTAACCATAAATACATTTTTATCAAGTGTCAGAAGAGATGACAAGTAAAAATTTTTTCCCCATCTTGCTTTCCATTACCTGCATTTCAATATACCGAAGGTCAGTTTTTTTCTTTTGTAAATCTTCCAATAATTGTTGGTCTAAAGTTACATCTGGTTCATTTTCTTGCAAGAGATATTCAGAATCGCGGTCAATATATTTGTCCCTGATTCTAAATGGCCTCTTTTCTTGATTTATCAATTTTTTTTCCTGATCCTCAACTTTCTTTACTGAGTTTGGTTTGTTCTCAGCAGGAGCATCAGTCCCATATCTATTTTGACAAAATAAAAAATGATAAAGATTGAATGAAGAGCCACTCAAGCCCTGAAACAAAATAATATATGTTGTTTAATGATTTCAAAGTCATCAAAATCAAAAGCCTTTATTCTTTTCTCTTAGTAGAGCAATTTGAAAATATTTAAGATTCTTATAATGAACTCAATTTTTTTTCCGCCCTACAAATAAGACACTGCCAGACAGGTTATTCCTTGTGGTAGTTAAGAAAATAAAAATCCACCCAATAGTAATTCCTCCATTGCAAAGACTCACAGTGAACATAAGCACATCAAAACACCTTATCAAGTTTTCTGAGCCATGTTTTATTTCACAACTTCATTTTCCTGCCACCCTTTCTGAGCTATAAGTGGGATGCTACATTACACAGTCCCAGAGAAACTACTTCTAATTTGCCCCTGATGATACAGTTCCTATGATTTTCCTAAAACAGTAGCAATTTAACTTCTCACAGATCTCCTCCACAAGAAAATTCCGGAAATACAAAGATGATGGGTAGGAAGAACTAAGTAAAAACTTCATCAACATCCTATATAGACAATTCCTACCATTTAGATCTCCTGTGGGAATAAATATGCCACCTAAATTTTTAAATATTTCACCAAATTTGCTCAATCTACATAAGAAAAAAGATTACTTTGAGGCTAAATTTCACTTATAGAAGAGCCTAAAGATGTTATTTTTATTATCTTTTTTTTCCGGCCAGTGCTCTGAAAGAAGTGTCACTCTTTGTTCATCTTTAAAAGAATACTTTTTGTTTTACCTGTGATCTTCAGGAGCAAACCAGGATATCTGTGCTTCCGAATCTTTATCATTCTTAGCCTGCACAGAATGCAGCAGCTGCACAATTTGTTCTTCTCGACGTTCATCCATATGTACCACAGCTCTCTATTTTGTGCAAAGAAAAAGCATCCTCATCAGGGTGAGAAAGCATGTGCAAAATTATTTGATGACTAAAACAATAAAGGCAAAGTAACATGCGTCCAACAAACATATATAAAATAAAGTTAAAGTCACCCCACACTTGCTCTCTAGACCCTTTTCTACTATATGTCTATAAAATTAGCTTTACTATTACTGGCAAAGAAATCATATTTACGTCACTTATTAAAACTTTGGTTCCCTTACTTCCTACCCTTGCATAATACTAATTGTTACAATCTTTTCCTTATCTTAAATTTTAAAAGATACAATTAAATTTATTAAAACCCAAATGTTCTGGTAAAAAGTTAAAAACTGCAAATACTATTTTGGTTGCAACGAGCATTTTAAGAGCATTTAAATCTCTTACATTATGAGGAGGAGTAAATTAGGAAGTAAGAGGGCTGAGCTCAGAGGGGATAAATAAAATGATCAGTGCTCATGAAAATAATATTCCCAACGATGCAGTTACCTCAGAGAATGAGATTTACTTAAAAACAGACACCAGAGAAAATATGAGTTAGATTGTTTTCTTAGTATAGAATACATGGAAGAGAAAATATGAGGTACACTGTACACAGTAAGAATAAGAACTTTTAAAGACTGCCCTTTTATAATTGCAAATTATGATTAGCTGAATTATAAGTAAACACAGTAAGTAAAAAAGAAGAGTGCTTAGATTTTTTTCCCCCAGGTGGGCAGACAGGAAAGATGGCCAAGTTATTGAATGAAAAAAGCCAGATGCAGAAAACACGTGCAACGGGATCTTGCTTTCACTAGTATTAATTTTTAAAACAGTTATTCTCTTTTCATATTCTATGCCTTTTGCAGTATTTCTTCAAGATATAATTCTGGCACATAGTACATACCCCTGAGAAGTCTATCAAATGCATGGATGTATCTAGCTTTTTGAATGAGCATATATAACTTTTGTGTTAAACCATTTTTCTCTTTAAAGAAGTAAAACACACACAAGAATACACCGAGATCTCCAGGGAATTCCGTAAGACTTCTGCTGATAAATTATTAAAGGATTTACTGAAAGCATCATTATGCTCATACACTTAAAAAGTCCAATACAGCAAAACTCCAGCTGATAAGAAAGCATTAGGAAATTACAAACTGCAGCAAAACCGATTTACTGACAGACACAAAAGCCCAAAATTGTAAGTCAGAAAGAGAAAAACAGATCAATATGATACAAAAGGACTTTTTTTCAACACCCGTGTGGCTGACAGGGTTTTGGTGCTCCAGCCAGGTGTGAGGCCTGTGCCTGAGGTGGGAGAGCCAAGTTCAAGACACTGGTCCACTAGAGACCTCCCAGCTTCATGTAATATCAAACAGCAAAAGCTCTCCCAGAGATCTCCATCTCAACTCTATGACCCCGCTCCACCCAACGACCAGCAAGCTACAGTGCTGGACACCCTATGCCAAACAACTAGCAAGACAGGAACACAAACCCACCCATTGGCAGAGAGGCTGCCTAAAATCATAAAGAGGTAACAGACACCCCAAAACACACCACCGGACATGGACCTGCCACCAGAAAGACAAGATCCAGCCTCATTCACCAGAACACAGGCACTAGGCACCTCCACCAGGAAGCCTACACAACCCACTGAACCAACCGCAGCCACTGGGGACAGACACCAAAAACAACAGGAACTACGAGCCTGTGAATAGGAGACCCCGAACACAGTAAGTTAGGCAAAACGAGAAGACAGAGAAACACACAGCAGATGAAGGAGCAAGGTAAAAACCCACCAGACCAAACAAATGAAGAGGAAATACTCTACCTGAAAAAGAGTTCAGAGTAATGAGAGTAAAGATGATACAAAATCTTGGAAATAGAACAAAGAAAATACAAGAAACGTTTAACAAGGACCCGGAAGAACTAAAGCGCAAACAAACGATGAACAACACAATAAATGAAATTAAAAACTCTCTAGAAGGAATCCACAGTAGAATAACTGAGGCAGAAAAATGGATTAGTGACCTGTAACATAAAATGGTGGAAATAACTACTGCAGAGCAGAATAAAGAAAAAAGAATGAAAAGAACTGAGGACAGTCCCAGAGACCTCTGCGACAACATTAAACTCACCAACATTTGAATTATAGAGGTCCCAGAAGAAGAGAAAAAGAAAGGGACTGAGAAAATATTTGAAGAGATTATAGTTGAAAACTTCCTTAATATGGGAAAGGAAATAGACAATCAAGTCCAGGAAGCACAGAAAGTCCTACACAGGATAAATCCAAGGAGAAACATGCCAAGACACATATTAATCAAACTATCAAAAATTAAATTCAAAGAAAAAATATTAAAAGCAGCAAGAGAAAAGCAAAAAATAACATACAAGGGAATCCCCATAAGGTTAACAGCTGATTATTTCAACAGAAACTCTGCAGGCCAGAAGGGAGTGGCAGGACATATTTAAAGTGATGAAAGGGAAAAACCTACAACCAAGATTTCTCTACCCAGCAAGTATCTCATTCAGATTCTACGGAGAAATTAAAACCTTTACAGACAAGCTAAGAGAATTCAGTACCACCAAACCAGCTCCACAACAAATGCTAGAGGAACTTCTCGAGGCAGGAAACACAGGAGAAGGAAAAGACCTACAATAAGAAACCCAAAACAATTAAGAAAATGGTAATAGGAACATACATGTCAATTATTACCTTAAATGTAAATGGATTAAACACTCCAACCAAAAGACACAGACTGGCTGAAAGGATACAAAAACAAGACCTGTATATATGCTGTCTACAAGAGACCCACTTCAGACCTAGCAACATACAGACTGAAAGTGAGGGGATGGAAAAACATTTTCCATGCAAATGGAAATCAAAAGAAAGCTGGAGTAGCAGTTCTCATATCAGACAAAATAGACTTTAAAATAAAGACTATTACAAGAGACAAAGATGGACACTACATAATGATCATGGGATCAATCCAAGAAGAAAATATAACAATTGTAAATATTTATGCACCCAACATAGGAGCACCTCAATACCTAAGGCAAACGCTAACAGACATAAAAGGAGAAATCGACAGTAACACAATCACAGAAGGGGACTTCACTAATGCACAGATCATCCAAAATGAAAATAAATAAGGAAACACAAGCTTTAAATGATACATTAAACAAGATGATACATTAAACAAGATGGACTTAATTGATATGTATAGGACATTCCATCCAAAAAACAACAGAATACACTTTCAACAGACATTCCATCCAAAAAACAACAGAATACACTTTCTTCTCAAGTGCTCATGGAACATTCTCCAGGATAGATCATATCATGGGTCACAAATCAAGCCTCGGTAAATTTAGAAAATTGAAACCGTATCAAGTATTTTTTCTGACCACAATGCTATGAGACTACATATCAATTACAGGAAAAAATCTGTATAAAATACAAACACATGGAGAGTAAACAATACACTACTTAACAACCAAGAGATCACTGAAGAAATCAAGGAGGAAATCAAAAAATACCTACAAACAAATGACAATGAAAACACAATGACCCAAAACCTACAGGATGCCACAAAAGCAGTTCTAAGAGGGAAGTTTACAGCAATACAATCCAAACTTAAGAAACAAGAAACATCTCTATTTATATAAATTACCTAACTTATATCTAAAGCAATTAGAGAAAAAAGAACAAAAAACCCCCAAAGTCAGCAGAAGGAAAGAAATCATAAAGATTAGATCAGAAATAAATGAAAAAGAAATGAAGGAAACAATAGCAAAGATCAATAAAACTAAAAGCTGGTTCTTTGAGAAGATAAACACAACTGATAAACCAATATGCACTAATGATGAAAAATCTGAAAGTGAAATTAAGGGAACACTCCCATTTACCATTGCAACAAAAAGAATAAAATACCTAGGAATAAACCTACCTAAGGAGACAAAAGACCTATATGAAGAAAACTATAAGACACTGACAAAAGAAATTAAATACAAACAGATAAGAGAGATACACTGTGTTCTCTGACTGGAAGAATAAACATTGTGAAAATGACTATACTACCCAAAGCAATCTACAGATTCAATGCAATCCCTATCAAACTAACAATGGCATTTTTCACAGAACTAGAATAAATATTTCACAATTTGTATGGAAACACAAAAGACCCCAAATAGCCACAGCAATCTTGAGAAAGAAAATAGCCAGGACATGGAAGCAATCTAAACGTCCACAGACAGATGAATGGATAAAGAAGATGTGGCACCTATATACGATAGAATATTACTCAGACATAAAAAGAAATGAAATTGAGTTATTTGTAGTGAGGTGGATGGACCTAGAGTCTGTCATACAGAGTGAAGTAAGTCAGAAAGAGAAAAACAAATACCGTATGCTAACACATATATATGGAATCTAAAGGAAAAAAATGGTTCTGAAGAACCTAGGGACAGGACAGGAATAAAGACACAGATGTACACAACGGACTTGAGGACATGGGGAGGGGGAAGGGTAAGCTGGGATGAAGTGAGAGAGTGGCATGGACTTATATATAGTACCAAATGTAAAATAGCTAGCTAGTGGGAAGCAGCCGCACAGCACAGAGAGATCAGCTGGGTGCTTTGTGACCACCTAGAGGGGTGGGACAGGGAGGGTCGGAGGGAGACGCCAGAGGGAGGAGATATGGGGATATATATATAAATGTATAGCCAATTCACTATGTTATAAATCAGAAACTAACACAGCATTGTAAAGCAATTATACTCCAATAAAGATGTTTAAAAAAAAAGAAAAAGAAAGAGAAAACCAAATATCGTATATTAACGCATATATGTGGAACCTAGAAAAACGGTACAGATGAACCAGTTTCCAGGGCAGAAACAGAGACACAGATGTGGAGAACAAACGCACAGACACCAAGGGGGGAAAGTGGCAGGGGTGGTGGTGGTGATTGGGTGAATTGGGAGATTGGGGTTGATAATATATACACTAATATGTATAAAACAGGTAACTAATAAGAATCTGCTGTATAAAAAATAAATTTGAAAAATTCAAAAAATAAAGTCCAAAATTTTTGGCTTTTTAATAATTGTACTACATAGAAATCTTTTTAAAATGGTTAATAAATTAGACTAATGTATCTTTTCTCCATAGTATAGAATATGCCCTCTCTACTAGGACTGGAAGCTTGCACCTGGTTTCTCCTGGACTCTATCGTTTGCACCTTTACCTTTGCCAATTTTAATCTGTAATAATTTGCTGTTAAGAACAGCTACCGTGAGTACACCAGCTTTTCAGAGATTTGTGACTCCTTCCAGTAAATTTCAGACCTGAGGGTGGTCTTGGGGACCCCCAACACAGAGGATCATTATTAAAACACTTTTGCCCTATGCTTTAAATTCTGTAGGTCTTCAGTACGTATTAACATTTACTGCTCTGTGTACTTACATAAGATAGTTACTGATTACTGTGTTTTTTCTTGGCCCTTAGAAATGTAAGAATCCTCAGCAATACTTTGATTAAAGCCTCCTCCAAAAAGGAAGCCCCAGGACATAAAGTCATCCTTAAGCACAGGTTCCTTAATTTTTACACCTCTTCCAAACACCTCAAGGGTTCATAGCCATAGTTTCTTTCATTCACCTTCAAAATGGCAAAGATTAAGTAATTTAAGACTGATTGCTTTCCTAATGAAACTCATTCACACTAACGCATTTCTTCAACCAAAGAGAACTTCACATTTTGAAGCTTTTACCTCTACTAGCAGAACAAAGTTCTCCTCCTCACCTTGTTAAATGAATTTTAGATATCCAGAAAAAGGTGGGATGACTGAAAACTGAAATAGCCCCTGAAAATTTTATACTTTTTAATAAAACATAATATACACTTAAAAAAAAATTATTTTCAACGTGGTTCTCTGCACAATGAGCCCCCAAAGGCTGTGGGCAGTGAATTTAGGAATGCTGAAATTCCAAACCTGGATCTAGCCTGATTCTCTGTAGGTTACCTCCCTCCTAACCTTTTTCCAGTTCCATCATCCTTCACTTTACCTCACCCCCTGCCTGAAGAATCTCAGACACACATTTTATGGTTCACGACTTTTATTTTATCAAGGCATTTGATTTTTTTATTATTTCCCCCCTTTTGGACATCTTCAAATATTCTTTCTGCTTCTAACTGGAAATTCCTAGCAAAGGAGACCCTCAATTATATCCAGCGAATTGTCTTTCTCATCAGCTTCTAATTATCTGTAACTGCTTCAAACTTTCTCCATTCTCTGTAACACACCGATACCACTTTCCTGTTCACCCTTGACATTTTACACGCGGTATTTCATAAAGAAAACAAAACCCAAAGGAAAAGTCCTCAATCGCTTGCCACCAAACCCAAACCCACCTGTAGCAGAACCTATCCTTTGCTATCTTCTTTTCTGTTAAAATGGAAGAGGAATACATTTTCCTAGTTAAAGTTAACCTCTCCACTTAAGCCCTGCAGCCTTCCTTCCACCTCCTCAGGGCTATCTCTGATTAAGATTTATCTTCCTTTCCTAGATCTCTTTCTCTCTAGTAGTCTTTAGGCTGTACATCAATATTCTGGTTTGCTTCTTCACAGATATAAGGCACAAAAGTGCATTTCCCATGGCCATATGAATGGGAATTTCTAGGAATCAGGGGCGATTTACTGTATCCCTCCCTGCTGCCACCAAAACCAGTTATGCTCCAGATGGGTGGGAGGCTATATGGACCTCATTCTCATGAGAACTCTAGCGAACTCCAACGGTCAAGTAATGTGAGTAGAAAACAAACCTTTGTTGTTATAAGCCATTAAGATCTGTGGGCTGTCTACTACTACTGCATGATAATTTAGTCTTCTCTGATATATTTACTTTTCCTCTCCACTGGCTCCTTACCATCAGTATGTGAACTTGAACACAGTCAAATCTCTTCACTTTTAAAACAATAAAAACAAAAATCCTGTCCTGAATTCTACCACCCCACTTCTCCTCTTCCTTCTCACAGGAGAACTGCCTGGAGGTACCCCCATTTCTTCCTCTCTCCTTCTCTCGCCACTCCAGTGCAATCTGGTTTTTACTTCCACCACTCCACAAAAAGGGCTCTCATCAAGGTTACCAATTACCCTGTTGCTAAATCCAAGACACTCTGAACTCTTACCTCACTTGGTATCAGTGCAGTGTTTGCCACTATTGATTACTTTCTCTTTTTCATAAACGCTTTTCTCCCTAAACGATACTCCTGGATTCCAAAACCACATCCATCTCCTTATTTTTCTCTTCTCTGGTTGTTCCTTCCTAGATTCTTTCAAGCTTCTCTCCCTCAGTCCATACTTTAAATTTTCTTGTTCTACATTGTACAGCCCGAGTGCTCTGCAGACCAGCAGTACTGACATCATCCGGGAGCCTGTGAGAAAAGTTGAATCTCTGGACCCACCCCAGTTCTACATTGCTACAAGATGCCAAGTGATTCAGGTTTGAGAAGCAATGGTCTACAGAGTTCAGGCCTGCACCCACTCCTCTTCTCATTCACTTCTATATTACAACTACTATCCATAGGCCCACAAACTGTCAAATGTTCACCTGCAGTCTAGATTTCTCTAGGTATCAGGTCCACACAGCCTTTAACTTCCTTGAAATCACCACTTGTATGCTCTATAATATCACACTCAGTGTGCTTAAGCTGAGTCCATTGTCTTCCTCCATCAAGCCAATTCTTTTTTTTTTTTTTTGCAATATGCGGGCCTCTCACTGTTGTGGCCTCTCCCATTGCGGAGCACAGGCTCTGGACGCGCAGGCTCAGCAGCCATGGCTCACGGGCCCAGCCACTCCACGCCACGTGGGATCTTCCGAGACCGAGGCACGAACCTGTGTCCCCTGCATCGGCAGGCGGACTCTCAACCACTGCGCCACCAGGGAAGCCCCATCAAGCCAATTCTTTATATGGTCATTAGTGTCATCCATTCACACCTGCCTTCCCCTTCCCTCCAGATAGAATCATTTTGAATCTACCTCCTAAATCACTTTAAGCTGTCCGCTTCCCTCCATCTCCACTAGCAATGTCCTAATTCAAACTGTCATTTCTCACCTTAATTACTGCAAGAGCTACTTAACTGGTCTCCCAGTCCCAGGATTGCCTCTTTTTCAATCCATTCTTTATGCTGCTACCTAGGGTGAATTTAAACACAAATCCAATCATTTCATGTTTTGCTTGAAACGCTTTAATGACTTGCCAGAGTTCTTAAGGGAAAGAATTTCAAAGCCCTGCTTATTTTCTAGTCCAGGAGCTTTCATACTGCGATCTGTAAAATTAAAGGATCATGACCAATATTAATTTTAAAAAAGGCAGAAAGGTACAAACAAGAACAAAAGCCCCAGGGCAATGTACAGGTAATTAAACATTATTTCATGAACTTTTTGTTCACTTACATACGTGTGTGCACCGGGTTGCAAATTAAAATATATCCCTTTTTGTGGGAAACGGTCAAAAGTGTAAAAGCCACTGCTCTACCCCCTTCTCAGTTCCTTGAACGTGGTCTTCCTGACCTCTAAGTTGTGGCACATGCTGCTGCCTCGTCCTAAAAATCCCTTTCCAAGCCCCCAACATCACAAACACAGACATACTTTGCTATCTTTCAAGTTTCAGCTTAAGGGTTACCTCTTCTGGGAAATCTTCTAGGCTCTTCCTAATTTGAGTTAGGGGATAAGCCCACATCCTCCTTATTATAATTCTTTAACATTGTATTCTAACCGCCCTATAGTGCCTAACACACCACAATTTCTGTAGGGTAGGTACTATATCTAGCTTATTAACACAGTGCCTATGATACTGTTTCAAATATATTAGATCCTAAAACATATCTGTTGAAAGAATAAGCGTGCATCCTTAGAATGCAGTCACTTTGTAAACACAGGTATTACTTAAAAAGTAAAAGCTATGGAAATTCTGACTGGGAAGCGATCACAAAGGGCTTGAACGTGATCAAAGAAAGAGGCAGGATGAGCCAATTACTGAAATATGATCATATTTAGTAGAGAAAATGGAGACATACATTTTAGAGAATGATATGAGAACTACAATAAAAAAGCAAAAATAAAAGTATGATTACAAAAGCTTTAATTACATCTTGGGAACATAGGCTCAGAAAGGTAAGTACATAGAGGGAAACCTGATATGTAGAAACTAAATTGCCAAGATTCCTGGAAAACATGTTAGACTGAGACGGAACTGACTTGGCTTTCAAATTGTGAGCTAGAGAATGAGATGATCTAAGGCTCTACAAAAGACAGACTTAATAACGAGGAGCAGAAATAGGAGACCAGTTAAGAGCCATGGACAGACAACAAAATGGTGATCTATGGTAATTACTGTGGAAATAAGTAGTTAGATTTGAAATATATTAAAAAGGAAGAGAAAACAGACTTGCTGAAATGAAAGAGAAGAATCAAAAATAAATCTCATTTTGGCCTTGGCAAGTGAATAAATGGTAGTGACTTTTACTAAAATGGAGGTTTGAGGAGGTGGTGGAAATCAAGAGTTTAATTCATAATGACCCACTGCACAACCGGCTTCAGATGGAAATAATAATGAAGAATTTTTCCTGATTTACTTAACGTTTCGTCTGTTTAGTTCTTACTTTTTCCAGCTAAACTGTAAGCTCCCTGAATATCATAATTCTTCAGACCCCCATAGCAACATGCAAAAAACCTTGTGTGAAAAAACGGGTAAATAAAATTTGATAAAGAGTTCTTAGGAAGTTACTCTGTACTAATCACTCAATTATTATTCCAATTTCAAGATGACTTAGATGTGCTTCCCTTTAAAAAAAAAAGTTTGCTCAATGAACAAGTTAATTTTTAGTTATTGAAGAAATATATATATATTTAAAGAAGAATATAAGTTGTGAAGATAAATAGATAACGTCCCCCCAATTCAACAAAAATGACATGGATAAAAGAAAAGTAAAGAAATGGAATGATTTAAAAACAGAAGCCTAAATGGTGATTCAATTACACTCTGTATCTAATATGAAAGATGCTTTTAAAGTCAGTAAAAAGCTTTTATAAAGCTTATATTAAGAAAACTTCGGTTTAATCACATATATAATCATTAGAACAGGCCACTCAGGGAACTTTAATGTTTCCTTTACTACAAGTCTTCAGGATACAAATCAAATGGACAATTACCAACCTGAAGACAAGGGACTAAGCCAAATCATCTCTTGAAATTTCTTTCGCTTCTAGGATCCTACGTTTCCTTCTCAAAGAGGAGCTGCTCATCAGCAGAAACCTCCATAGCCCAACGCCCAACGTAAAAACAAAAAACCTGTGTGCCTATTTTAATACTAAGTGGAAGTTGAAGTACTCTTCTGAAGGACCTACAAAAATAGTGCTCGATAGCTTTTGTTCCGCGCAAACCAGTGTCTAATGTATAAAACCGTAATTTTACAGCTCATCAGGCAAAGAATTTAAAGTGACATTAATTATATTAAGGGAAAGGGTAGCCAGATATACTATGACAGTGACACCCCCCAAAAGTTAATTTCGGACGGACCCTGAATTTAACATTTGTTTTGTCCCCAGTTCTCACGTCTTTTAAGCAAAGTATACACTCGCATAAATCCCAACTGCTTCAGGTCAGATGCGCATGGCTAACGTTCACCGCTATTAATATCCACTACTGGAAGCTTCAACACTTGCACTTCACAAAGCACATGCACCAGTTAAAAAACCGAAAAGGAAAGAAAAAGTTAGGGGTCGAAGGATGGAAAAGAAAACCTGTCCGGTTTCATCCCCCTCCACTACCGAGTCTTAGATTACCTCCTGCCTCTCCGCTTCCTTGTTCTTCTGGCCTTGTTTCTTCGCGTACCACAAGCCGATTTCGCGGCCTTTCAGGTGCCCGGGATGTCGGCCTCGGCCGCCTCGACCACCCCCTCCTCCGCCGCCGCCGCCGCCGCCACCTCCGGAGCCTCGATTCCCTCCGTGGCCCCCTCCATAGCTTCCTCCGTAACCCCCGCCGGAGCTGCGGGACCCGCCATCGCGGCCCCCGCCATCGCGGCCCCAGTTCTGATGGTAGTCATAGCTCATTGTCCCAGCAGGCCAAAACTCGTGAGAACCTGCAACCGCTGGAAATGGCGACCGGGCCCGGAAGCGGGTGCGCGTCCACTCCGTTTTGCTTCCGGCGCCCCGTTCAAGAGGGAGGGACGTTGAGCGTCACCAGCACACGTTTCCTGTGACGTCACGGGCCGTAGGCCCTGGAGCTCCCCGGGTTGGATCAGGTGAAATCTTTTGTGTGCCCTCAATTGTTTACGTTTGTACCTTTGGAGGCAGAGCCAGCAGGAGGCGCACAGGTTTTCTTTCCCGACGCCCAGCATGTGAGGAAACGGGTTTTGGGTTTTACTTTCTCTCGGTAAAATCCGGAGCTTGCTTCCCAGTAGGCCCTGTAAACGTCGATTGGCAAAGTAAAAGAACCTGTGGATCGAATGCTTTGTCTCCTAAAGTCCTTAAAAAAATGAAATGAATTCTTTTTTCTTTTTTTTAAACTAGTGGTTATGTCATGAAAACAGCCTAGCATCTGTTTCAAATCTATAAGTATAAAAATGTCCCTGCCTCTTTTAAAGGGTTATCGTCGTTTACCACTTTTATCCAGAGGCATAAGATGAGCCTGTCTACCCAAATTCAGTGCAGAGCACTTAGGCAATTTAAATAAAACAGCAGCTGAAGATTCTTATGTTCATGTGAAACCGTCTATTGTTGATTAGCACAGGCTATTCTTGTATAATCAAGTGTCTGCTCCACATAGGCTGGCAAGTTTACCAGGGAATATCTAGTTCATTTACACATGTGACTGATTTAAAGGTGCTGGGAATACTCACTGAACAAGAGAAGATTGGCATCAGCTTTTATTTGCTTACAGTCTTGAGGAGAAGATAAAGGCTAAAGAAATGTGTGTTGTGAGTTAAGGAAGGAAAATGCCATATGAAGGGTTCCAGAATGCATCTCTGTGGCAGAAAAATTATTTTGAGCAGAGGCATTTGAGTTCCTGAAATCTCTTATCTGCCTAAAAACAGAGCCTCTTAAAAGAACTCAGAAGAACTCTTGCCATAAATCCCTTCCTTGGGAGAGGAACCAGGGAAGACTGACTTAGGCATTGGAGACTGCAAATCAGCACCACACCTAAAAAGACTTTATAACAAAACCAACATATTTTCCATCTACTCTCATAAGAGCTCATTTATCTTTCCCAAAAGTCACTTGTTTTCCCATAAATACCATTCTTCTCCTTCCCTTCCATAAAAGATGGTATATAAGCTCCAAGTTCTAACCACTGCCTCGAGTCACATTTTTCTGTGAACTCCCATAGATATGTGATTATATCTGTTTTATCTCTTGCTAATCTGTTTTTGTCAGTTTAGTCTGCAAGTCTCCAAGAACTAAACATGGGAGGGTAGAGGAAAAAGTACCCCTTCGCAAAAGCCATGAGATGTTACAGCAAAAAGAATTTAATTGTGGAGTCAGTTTCTTTCTAAGGAATGAGAGGGTAAGCAGTGACTGAGATAAGTAGACTTTAGCTAAACTGATGGGGAGGGAAGAGATTATTACAGGTGGAGAGAATGATGTGCTTGAAGAAAGATGATAAAATGTTGGGGAGTGGGAAAATTCCACACTGAAACTTAAAAGACTGGTGGTGAAGGCCAAAGGGATAGAAAAGAGCCTGACCATAAAAGATCTTACATGCCACAGAAAGAACAATAATACATTTTAAGTAGGGGAGTGATTACTTTGACTGCTTTGAGTAGAAAGGAATGGAGGAGGCAAGAGTGGACGTAGAGAGACTAGTTAACAGGCTGTGGTGTAGGGGAGACAAAATGAGATGACAGAGCAAGATAGAATATAGGAAGGACTGGAATTGAGTTGCTAGGGAAAATAATTGTCAAGATTTAATGATTCATTGGATGTAGAGAATTAGAGGAAAGGGTCAGATGGCTCCCAAGTTTAAGATTTGAAAGATGACCTAATAGAAAGGTACCATATCCTGAGATATGAGGAACATAGGACGCGGAAGATTTTGGAGGGTTGGGGGAGGGTTGAGTTAATGGGTATAATTAACACTTGTAGAGTTTGAGGTACCTGTAAAACATACAAATTGAGATGTCTAGAAAGCAGTTGGTTATATGAGTTAAAGACACAGAGAGAGCAGACTGATTATACATTTTGGGAGTTCTGGCAAATATTAATATTATAGGAATGAATAGTTCCAATAAATGTACCCATTGGGCACGCCTGATATGACAAGTATGTGAACTGTTCAGTAAGAAAGACTGGGTAGTCATACTGGAGATGGTAGGGACAAAATGAGAAGGAAATAGCGTGGATTGTTTGAATGTTTTAAAAGAAAAGACACCAGAGCTTGCTCTGTCTTCCCTCTGAAGAAAGGCCATGTGAGGACAGAGGCTGTCTACAAGCCAAGAAGGAGCTCTTACCTGGAGCCAAATCAGTCAACACCTTGATCTTGGACTTGTGTCTCTGATGAAATGTTACTTTAATCAGTGAAGCCTTTCCTCACTAAAATATTTGAAAAAGCACTCCTTCTGTCATTATCCCTTTAGTCTAATTTTTCTTCTTTTCATTTTTATTATCTCTGGTGCCTATTTCCTGTCAAAATACTTAGCATTACCTGAGATGTATACATACACATATACATATACATATATATGTATATACATTACATATGTGTAGTGAAGAACTTAATCCTATCCAAAGAGAGGGCTGGCCTTTGCCCTTCTGAGGAGGTAATCTCTAAACCCTTGGAATGTTATGCCTGATAGGAGTGACTTTGTTTGTTTGGAGGCCTTGGACCAGCCAGGCAGTAACAATATGATTTAGGGTGGAGGCTTTGAGTTATTTGTTCCATATAAGCTTGACCTTCTGAGGAGCTGGATACTGAGATCACTCTTATGAGCAGTCAACCATGCTTACCTTACTCCTACCATGATGAAGCCCCATTAAAGATGGGACACCAAGATTTGTTCCTTGTTGGCAGTACTCCATGCGTTTTGTCACACATTGATGCTAGGGAAGTACTGCTGTTCCTGACTCCACGGGGAGAGGAAAACAGAAGCTCCACACTTAGGCCTTTTTTCTGGATTCTGCTGTATGTGCTTCTTCTCTTGGCTGATTTTGATCCATATCCTTTCCTTGTAATATACCATAACTGTGAGTATACAACTTTCAAGGAGTTCTGTGAGTTCTTCTAGTGAATTATTAACATTGATAGTGGCTTAGGGAACACCCTGACCTTGCACGTGGTGTCAGGAGTGAGGGGAGTCTCGTGTGGACTGTGTGCTAACAGTCCGTTCACAGTATATATGTTTGTTTTGGTTTTGTTTACAGTTATAATCCTGTGTACCTAGAGCTAGTTTTAGCATGAAATAGGCATTCATTAAATATTATGATGAGTACATGAATGAGAGTAGCTGAATAGTATAAGAAATTAAGAGAAAATCTATTTATGAAATCCAATACTACAGAACTATGTTGAGAAAAAGCTTCCAAGTAATGCATAACCAAGCCTTTTAAACTTATATTCCAGGTAATACTGTGATATTCGCTGTCTTCAAAATGGTTGCCTCTGTCAGTCATAATTCTTGGAAGTCTTTGGGATTATGTAATACATGTTTATATTTTGGGAAATCTTAGGGATTATGTGTTTTCAGTTTATAAAAGTCACCACCAGATGGTGATATTTTTATTAGGTAAATAGTTTTTGTTTTCAGATACATCAATTTGTAGAGAAAAGAGATAAACTATATGAAATAGAGCATTTATTAATAATAAGAACAATATAACAATGCAAAGGTAAGATATTTAAATATAGCACAAAATATCTATAAGGGTATGTCCTATACCAGAATGCATTTTTACAATTGTAATCACATTAAAGAGAAAGTAGACTTTATACCGGTGTAGCTGAACCATCCCCTCTCTTAACAGGGATTGGTAGAAGCTGTTCATGCTTAGGCATAGCCCCCTGTAGAGTTTTCTTGTAGATTCACTACTGTTACCTTGAAGTTTGAACTGTTACAGGTTAGTAATGTGATGCCAAAGTTTGTGGCTTTGCGGTAAATAATCCTGGTATTGTATGAATACGTCTGAACTTTTAAGTGTATCCATTATACAGTTAATTCAACAACCAAGGACAGTTAAATGGGGATACAATATCCTAGATTTTTTGTTTGTTTGTTTTTCAATTCCCCCAGAATAGGCCCAAGTCCAGTGAAAATAAAATGGAACACAGGAGAGAAAATGGGTATTACTGTCTTCCAATCCAATTCTTGTATTCTTTAAATCTTGTTTTTCATCATCTCCTCTCCACTCAAAGTGCTGTGCAGTTATAAAGGATTTGTCTTTATTATTTTGTTCAGTTTTATTATGATTCTGTTTCTAATTTCCTTGCTGCCAGAAATTATACTTTAAGCAGCAAAATCACTTTTCTCTTTTATAAAATTATACATCTAAATTTAATATATCAAAACCTGTCTTTTACAAAGCATTATTAGAATATTCAATTCAACTTTGGCTTTTATAACAGACATTTAATGCTGTTGATTTATAACATCAGATTGATCTGGCCATTTGTCGTTATGTTAAATTAACCCTCAAGTTTGGAGATAAAAAGTATAATCTTAAGTTAAATGTATTTGTAATGAGAATACATCTGAATTTGAATTTATATGTTATGCATTATTTGAGGCTTTCTTTACAAACATGACTAGTGGCATTACATTTGCTTCCCAAGTTTAGATAATGATATATTGAGAAGTTTGGTGAAAGATAGGGAAAGTCCACTGAGGTAATTATTTTGAAAATAACTTCTTGGTAGCAAAATAATCATCTGAAGATAAAACAGTCTGAAAGCCCATGTCAAGTAATTTAGAATTCTGATTCAATATAATGAAATAGAAACCAGAATAAATCGTTTAAAAAATAATTCACTTAGTCTGTAAATAATAACTAAGATATGTGAGTTGAGAGTGTACAAAGTTTAAAACGTAAAATGTCAACTCAATAACCTTGGAAATAAACATTTAGGTAATACATTTAATATATGTTTACAGAAAGATCAGAATAAAGCAATTTGAGGAAAAATCACTTCCTAATTTTTTTTTGAAATATACATCACTAATATTCCAACAAGGTGATATCTGCATTTTTGCAATGTAACATATTTTAAATTAATCTTGATATGTGTACCTCACAATCACTTAATAAAGTATATTGAATTGTTTCTTTGCTTGAGATACACATATCTTTGGGAAGGAAATGAAAAAGCACCTAAACTTAGAATAATATGTGAACTAAAATTTTCTGTGCTTCAAGAGTGGCGAAGAAGGTCTGCCATATCTGCCACTTTAGAAACAGATACTTTTGTTTGGACTTAGAGGATTTTCCCTCTGCTCTGCCCAGAAGTTTTTTAGTCTACTTGGGTGCACCTCACAGAACTTAATCTTACGGTTCTTTTCCCTAGTTTCTGTTCAAATAAACAAAAGAATTCTAGAAATGATAAGTATACATCTACAAACTTTTCCAATATGTTTAAGAGCTACTTCCAATTCTACTTCTAACATACAACATATCTGTTTGAAGAGCAGTCAACATACTGAAAAGGTGAAAGGAAAACTCTCATATTTAAGAGAGAAAGAAAAAAAATTCAGTAAACAATTTGTATTTTATAGAACTGAAGGGAACAACTATTTACAGACTAGGGACATGCATGTTTCAAAGTTGTAAGCTAATTTGCCGTTTTATACAGGAGTATATTTCCTAGACATCAGTGTAAAGCTAAAGCAGTAACTGTAATAATAAGCTTGGTTTGCTAGCCACATTTAGGAAGCCTCTTCAAATACAACTCAGAGTTTTGCTACATTTCTTCCATTCCCAAAATATTTTCCCACTTGCTGTAAAGGCCAACTTTATGTGTAGAATCACATGCATGAGAACAGTATATTCATTGAGCTTATACAATTTTCTGTTTACTCTGAGGTTGACAAACATAGGCGAAAACATTAGTAAACAAGACCAAGGTTTGATTTTGAAAAGGTTTTTAGAAATCAGATAAGAAACAGAATCTTATAATTGCCACAGTGTGTGCGATCTATAAGTAACACTTAAAAAGCACTCAAGTGTTTGCACTAGTTCCAGCTGTTTGCACTAAAAATAATTAACTATTAAGTCTGTAAAGCTTATGTAAACCAACAAATAAAAAAGGAAATCAGGGCTTCCCTGGTGGCACAGTGGTTGAGAGTCTGCCTGCTGATGCGGGGGACACGGGTTCGTGCCCCGGTCCGGGAAGATCCCACATGCCGCGGAGCGGCTGTGCCCGTGAGCCATGGCCGCTGGGCCTGCGCGTCCGGAGCCTGTGCTCCGCAATGGGAGAGGCCACAACAGTGAGAGGCCCACGTACCGCAAAGAAAAAAATAAATAAATAAGGAAATTAAGTAGCCTCAGAACAAAGGTGTTAGTTTAGTAGTTTGAAGTTGCAGAGCCATTCTTGCCTTTATTAGGCCAAATGATCACTAGTTATCCTTGCTTTCTTCTTCTCTTCTCCTATAAGCTTTATTTAACAACTGGATTTCCTCCTGGTAGCCATCCCTCTCTTGGCTCTGCCTTTTACTGTTCTGCCTGTGTGCTTCAACAGTGTCTGGAATGGAGATGTTGATATCACCATCAGGATTACTTGTGGGTAAAAAGAGAGAATATGAGGCTGTTTCCCCTAAATCACATGAAACAAATCTGTTTTCTTTCCGTGAGTAGCGCAGGGAAGGAGATCTGATCTGTGTGGAGGACTGGCTGATGTTGCTAATAATTGACACCGTGTCCAAGGCCTCTTCATTATCACAAATTTCAAGAACCTCCAAATGTATTTTCACACTGGTGTCCGCAAATGTGGAGGGAGAATCTTCTGAGTTTGGTTCATGGCCAACACTTTTGGATCGATAGACTTCTATTTTCTTAGAGGCTGGGGTAATTTTTTGTCCTTCTGTGCTCACCTCATAGGTAGAAAGAGATAGGGTTTTCCCGGTTGGGGCTTGGAGAGACACGGTCCCCTGGAATGCACACAGGGGAATGGCCAGGGTACCACCGGAACGCTGGGGACAAAAACAAAATGGTTATTATTGAAACCTGGTGTCTGAGATTGGACCATTTAGTAATTCATTTTATTCATCAAAATGGTAAAGTTTTTCTATTTCAAACCCAATTCCATAGAAACCTTTTACAGATATGGGATTGAAATTCTGTCATCAAAGCTCTGTAGCTTAGTTTCTCCTAGGTCAAATACTACATTTAATTGAGGGCAGTCAGAAACCTATCTTTGATGATAAAGGGACATATTTCCACAGTTTAAGGTAAAATTTGTGTACTGTGGCCAGCAGGAGATGGGCAGAATATGGGCATAAAATCGAATGCATATTTACACTCTGGAATTGTTTTTATATTTTTGTAACATCTTCAGTTACATTAAAAAGCTTTCATATAGGTTGAAAGAAATGCAGAATGTGTTATCAAAATGCACTTTTTTTCCCCTGTTTCGTATGCCAGAGAGAGTGACACCTGTGAAACTATGGTTCAAATTAAATACAAAGAATATTTCGACTGTAGGTTTGAGCACACAGAAGAGGAACCAAATGTCACCAGAACTATGTGGTACAGTGTACTTACTTTTCCACAGAGAGATCACAGTCATTAAAGTAAACCCAGTAATAGAGAATGCCCTCACATCCCTGCAAAACTTTTATATTATATTTAGAAGTATTAAAATTTTGTTTTTAAATTGTACTCACCACTGAGGACTGCTTAAGAAATGAAGACTAATTCTTATGATAGTCTGTACTTTATATTGTTGATTCATGCCTTCATACTTTCAGCTGACTCTTTTGGATTACATGTTAGTTTCAGAAGAAGACAGTAATATGCCAACCTTAGAGCAGTGGTACTAAAAGCTAGATCCCCAGACCAGCATTATCTGCATCACCTGGTAATGTATGAGAAATGCGATGTTTGAGTCCTACCCCAGGCCTACCGAATTAGAAACGCTAGGGGTGGGGTTCAGCAGCCTGTATTTTAACAAGCCTTCTAGGTGATTCTGTTGTGTGGTGAGATTCAAGATGCATTGCTGTAACTAAAGAAATGCTGAAGCCCAGAAAGAGAAGGTGAGGGGAGGGGTGGTTAACAGACACTTCTTATACGTGTGCCCACCATCTGTAAAGCCTGGAATTACTCACTGGATTGGCTTAAATGTGTCTTTCCACCAGGGGAATAGGCGTGAGGGCTCTTAATGTTTTGCCAATTTAGGATGATCACCCTTCCCAGTTTGCCTGTGACCGTCCCAGCACTGAAATTCCTGCATCCCAGGAAGCCTCTCAGTCCCAGGGAAACCAGGACGGTTGGTCACCCTATTTTCCATGGGCATTTTGTATCTGGACCTAAGAGTAGCTAGAGAAAGCCTAGGACCAGGGTCCCACATTAAAGAACAGTTTGTATTCTCATCTACTTAGGGGAATTTTTTTTTTTTTTTTTGTGGTACGCGGGCCTCTCACTGTTGTGGCCTCTCCCGTTGCGGAGCACAGGCTCCGGACGCGCAGGCTCAGCGGCCATGGCTCACGGGCCCAGTCACTCCGCGGCATGTGGGATCCTCCCGGACCGGGACACGAACACGCGTCCCCTGCATCGGCAGGCGGACTCCCAACCACTGCGCCACCAGGGAAGCCCGTAAGATCAATTTTTAAAAATACAGGTTTCCCTTGCTATCTGAAAGTAGACTGTTCTGGTGAAAATTTACATAAGCTGAAATGGCATAAAGTGAAGAAGCAATTACCCTAGGACACATCTTGCCAATAGATGCACAAAATTAATTGAGATAAAGCACAGATGCTCATAGACACAGTTCAAAGCTATGGCGGCTTGATGCCGAGATGCTGAGTGTATTTTCCAGAGAAGGAGCTGAGTGCTGCGATTCTCACAGCTCTGGGTGTGCGCTGCTTCTATAAAGGCTTGTTGCAAAACAAAAACTGAATGTTATTTTCACTTTTTGCCTTTCTTATTTAAAGCAAAAATCCTCTTTGGATTTCTTTCAGTTAGTGAAGACTGGTTCTAATGTAGGTCTTTCGTAAAAGCGAAGTGGAATAAAAGTGAATTTTCGAAAAGCAGGGGATACCTGTATTATTGTTTAAAATTTATCTATTTTTATTTTAACATCCCTATATAATACCTGATGATAGTCACAAGTGCATCAGAAGGTCATATTGGAACATATTCTTTTTTTTTTTTTTTTTTTTTTTTTTTTGCGGTACACGGGCCTCTCACTGTTGTGGCCTCTCCCGTTGCAGAGCACAGGCTCCGGACACGCAAGCTTAGCGGCCATGGCTCATGGGCCCAGCCGCTCTGCGGCATGTGGGATCTTCCCGGACCGGGGCATGAACCCGCGTCCCCTGCATCGGCAGGCGGACTCTCAACCACTGCACCACCAGGGAAGCCTGGAACATATTCTTTTTTGAAAATAAAATAGGATATTGAGGGACTGAATTGTATGTGAAAGTTTATTGCATGATAAAAAATGGTAGATTCAGAGAACATAAAACTACTCATTTCGTAGTCTCTGCTTTCTTTCCATTTAAAAGCCTATGAATTAGCATATGCTGTCAGGAATAGTGCCAATCCATTATTGCTGTATTCCTGAGTGTAGGTGGCTGGGAGCTTTTTTATTTGAAAATGAAAAGTGGTTTTCAAAACCTCAGAAATGCTTCAGGAGAAGAGATCATGCCATGGAAACACATTAGCACAAATAATCTGCTGTGATAATTGATTCAGACTAACTGACCTTGAGCATAATGAACTTTTTGTTTCTTCACTATAAGCCTCTAAGTGAAATCAGGGTGAAATTATAATATAAAAGAGTTGCTCCAAAATATCTCTCCTAACAGGTGAAGTTTCTGTTGATTATCTGAATCATTCAATTTATGAAAGATGTATTACAGCATGTAGGATCATAGGACTCACCAGAGACCATTTTATAAAGGGAGAACTGACAGCCAGAGAGGTGAAACTACCTGCCCAGGGTCACACAGGTAATAGTAGGAGGACTGGCACCAGGACTCAGGTGTCTTAACTCCCAGTTAAATGCTCTTCCCACTGCACTATGTTGTTAGTTTGAAAGAAATCTGCTTTAGCCAGGGATGGTGGATCATGGGTTTTCTGTCCAGGAGGCTAGAATTCTATCACTAACTCATGAATAATCCAAGTGACTGACGATTTTAATCTAAATTAAAATCATATAGATGATCTTTATGTGATTTAGGTGACTTTCAGGCATCAAAAAGTACAGACATTGAGACACCACAGCAGTGACAGGCCCGCGTACTGCAAAAAAAAAAAAAAAAAGAAAAGGGTTTCTATACTTGACTGTAAAAGTCCATAAAACTTTATAAACAAACATTTTGTAAATAGAATCTATGCTACAGTAAAAGAATTAACACAATTATAAGAAAAAAAAAAAAAAAAACGGAATTCCCTGGTGGTCAAGTGGTTAGGACTCGGTGCTTTCACTGCTGTGGGCCCAGGCTCAATCCCTGGTTGGGGAACTAAGATCCTGCAAGCCACTCGGTGCAGCCAAAAAACCAACCAACCAAACAAACAAAACAAAACAAAAACCCCAGCACAATTATTTACATGCAATACTGACATATTTGGCACTTACTGAAAATATATGTACAAAACACTTGGCTGAAAAAGAAATTTAAAATTAGAAAACTCAGAGCATTACTATAACGCACTTTGCAAATATCTCACAAGCACTTATGGCACAGCGGGTGAAGAGCACCAGGCTCCCTGGTAATATTTAGGTAACTTTAATGTGCTTCCACAAGATTGTTGTAAAACTACCCGAACGTTGTCAAGAATAAAGTCAAATGCCATATTCCAAACTGAAAAAAAGAAAAAAAGAAGATGGTTTCTAAATAGGGTCCTAAAAGATAACTTCAGTTGGCGGAAAAGTAGGAAAAATGTAATCCAGGATGAGGGAACAGTAAGAACAAAGGCAATTGGAATTTTGGGGAAATGACATAGTAGAGGGAAATGAGACTGACAACACAGTTTGGGCCCAGGGCCAAGAGCCCTGTCCACCAGGATAACAAGTTCTGATTGTATCCCATAGGCAAGCAGGAACCACCTATTTTTGTTTATCGAAAGGAAGGAAATTAAGATATATGGAAGGTCTACTATGTACAGGCGCTTCATCTTGGCACTTTACATGTGAAATCTAATTTAATATAATACTCCATAAGGAAGGTAAAATTATTTTCATTTTATACATAAATAAATTGAGGTGTGGAGAGGTTAATTAACTTGCTTAGGTTACATAGGAAGTTAAGTTTTGATTTGTGATATATACTCATCTCAGATTCCATGTGCTTTCTGCTATGCCTCTTCTGGTCTAACATGATAATTGGGTAGCCTGTGAAATACAGATTGGGAAAGATGAGTGTGGTGGTAGGGAGACCAATTAGGTAGTTTTAAAAATCATTGTGTACAAAAGAAAAGGGAATCTGAACTTCAGTACTGGTAGTAGAAACACATATGTGGGATGGACTATAGGGGAATTGCATAGGCAAAACTCTTGAGATTGCGGAGGGTCCTGGTGAAATACGGCTATGGAGTCATGTATACCTGTCTTTGAACTTGGTCGAGTCACTGTCTTTGTAATCCTTACCTCTCTAAGCCTCAGTTGTTTCATTTGCAAAATATGAAGAATAAATGAGTTAATGAATGTAAAATCATTAGTTGAGTGCCTCACACAAAGTAAGTGCTCCATAACTATTAGCTATTTTAGGGAGGTAAGAGACAGGAAACCACGATGTTTTTGAGATTCTGTTGCTAGTGTCTAGTACTAGTAGTTGAGATAAGGAGCTTAGGAGGATGTTGATAATTTAATGCTACTTTAACAATCTTCATCTCCTAGTCATTTTGTAATGATTTAAAATTTTGCCCTGATAATAAAACTAAACAGAGATAATCCAAAAACGAAAACTACAGAGAGCTATAACTCAATATAAATGCAAACATTCTTAACAAATATTAGCAAGTGGCATTAAGCAGTCAATAAAAAGAATTAAACTTCATGATTAAGTGGGGTTTATTCCAAATGCAAGGCTAGTTTCCATATTCCGGAATAGGTTGATGTGACCTACCATATTAATAGGCTAAAGAAGAAAAATCACATGATTATATGAATTGATGCAGAAAAACTATTTGACAAAATTCAACATCCATTCATGATAAAAGAAAAGTAAGATCAAGAGGAAGTTCCTTTCCTTGATAAAGAGTATCTGTAAAAACCCTATAGCCAATGTTACACTTAATGGTAAGAGACTCCTTTCTCTTAAGAGCAGGGATAAGGCAAGGATGTCAGTTCCTACCACTTCTGCTCAACATAGTGCTGGAAGTTCCAGCCAGTGCAATAAGTCAAGAAAAGGAAGAACTAAAACTGTCAGTACTTAGATCACTTAGATCACTTAGATTGGTTTAAGCAGAAAACCCCAAGGAATCTACAAAAACTCCTAGAACTAATAAATGAGCTAATCAAGGTCGCCTGCAAGTTAAACATACAAAGTCATTTCTATTTCTGTATACTAGCAAATGAATGTATGGATGTGAAAATTGGTAATTACAGTACTATTTACAATTGCTCAAAAAAGTGAAATACATGTTAGTCTAACAAAACCTATGTAGAACTTACATGCTGGAAACTACATGACTCATGAAAGAAATCAAAGAAGTTCTAAATAACAGGAGAGACATAACATGTACATGGACTGAAAGACTCATTATAGTAAAAATGTCAGTTTTCCTCAAATAGATATATAGATTTAATGCACTTCCCAATAAAATTCCATCAAGATTTTTTTTGCAGATACAGACATGTTTATTCTAAAATTAATATGAAAAGACAAATGAACAGAATTGTGAAGTTATTTTGAAAAAAATGAATATAGTGGGAGTAATCAATCTACCTAACTTCAATATAGCTACAAAAACCAAGACTGTGTTATTGGTGGAGGGATATACACATAGGTCAATGGAATAGAACAGAGAACCGGGAAGTAGTAGACCCATATAAATATGCCCAACTGCTTTTTGACAAAGGTACAAAAACAATTCAATAGGTTTTTCAGCAAATGATGCAGGAGCAATTGACATCCATAGGCAAAAAAATTAACCTAGAACTAAGTTTCATACTTTATTCAAAAATTGACTCAAAATGGATCACAGACTTAAATGTAAGATGTAAAACTATAAAAATTTTAATAAAAACATAGGTGAGGGCTTCCCTGGTGGCGCAGTCGTTGGGAGTCTGCCTGCCAACACAGGGGACATGGGTTCTAGCCCTGGTCTGGGAAGATCCCACATGCCGCGGAGCAACTAAGCCCGTGCGCCGCAACTACTGAGCCTGTGCTCTAGAGCCCGTGCTCCGGCAACAAGAGAAGCCACCGCAATGAGAAGCCCACGCACCCCAATGAAGAGTAGCCCCAGCTTACCACAACGAGAGAAAGCCCGTGCACAGCAACGAAGACCCAATGCAGCCAATCAATCAATAAAATAAAATTAAAAAAAAAAAAAAAACATAGGTGAAAATCTTTGAGACCTAAGGCTAGACAAAGAGTTCTTAGACTTGGTACCAAAAGCGTGATTCATAATAGGAAAATTAATAAATTAGACTTCATCAAAATGAAAAACTTTTGCTCTGTGCAAATGCAGATTTTGATTCAGTGGGTCTGTGGTGGTCTGAGATTCTGCACTTGATAAAATCGCTCAGATGATGCTGAGGCTGCTGGTCCATGGACCACACATTAAGTAACAAAGGACATACAATCTGTAAGGCTCCTTACAGTTCTAAAATTACATGATTTCACAGGTGAATAGATTTTGTTATTTTATAGTGTTAGCAGTTTAGAAAAGTAGAGAGAATTCAGTATCAGTTGACAGAATAATAGAAAGCCCCTCCAAAGCTAATTTATAGATGAATAGGATGGGAAACAAACTCATATCTTTTCACATGCTTTTAATATATTCTAATACTTTATTCAAATTACACATATTTCAAATGATGAGCCATCCTGATGAAAAATGATCAAGTTTCAGCATGAATCTTCATTTTACATTGATCTTACAACCAAAACATAAGCTTCTGAAATGAATATATCATTGCATTTAAATTGCTCTATTTTTTATTTATGGAAATTGGTATTCTCATATTTTCAATTCATACTTTTGGGCTTTATCTGAGGCCATGAGCACAATCAGCACAGGCTATAAGAAATCCTATGGGAATTTTTTTTTAAACTTATTTATTTTTTCTGTGTTGGGTCTTCATTGTGCGGGCTTTTGCAGTGAGCGGGGGTTACTCTTCGTTGCGGTGCGCTGGCTTCTCATTGCAGTGGCTTCTCTTGTTGCGGAGCATGGGCTCTAGGCACGTGGGCTTCAGTAGTTGTGGCACCAGGCTCAGCAGTTGTGGCTCATGGGCTTAGTTGCTCCGGGGCATGTGGGATCTTCCTGGACCAGGGCTTGAACCTGTGTCCCCTACATTGGCAGGCGGATTCTTAACCGCTGCGCCACCAGGAAGTCCCCTGTGGGAATTTTGAATTTAAGTGTGTAAAATTGGAGCTCTTGGGATTATTGGATAGGTTTTCTAGTCTCTGATCTAATAGAAACTAAATCTCTTGTAACTCTAACAATGACATTTCAGTTTAGATCTGATATATATCCAAATTTATTTCCATGTGAAATAAATGGAAATAAAGAATAAATAAATTTCTTCTTTATTTCCAGAAGAAACCAATTCCTTATGTTTTTCTAACAAGAGAATAAACTGTAACTTGAAAGAAAGCATACATTGTTTCTATTTGGAATATACAATTTTATCAGGAATAAACGAATCCTAAGAAGTGAAATAGTTTTTCTCACCTAAATGATAAACACCAATTCAATTGGGTGTTGTATCAGTTAGGGATACCCTACTAAAAACTGTTGCACAAATATTTTTTCTCATACTTCATGAAACTGAATTAGCTCAGGAATGAATGTATATTTTCATTTGTAAGACAGTTTCAAAGGATAAATACAGTGTTTTTGGTAAGATTACTATACTTCAGAAAAGGTGTTAAAATTCATGTTGATGGTATCTATAAAAGTACAGAAGACAAAATGTTTTTATTAGACAGCATAATATAAGAAAAAGATAAAATCAAAAGAACACAAATCTATGGAGATAGTAGTTTAGGGGTATCCTGGGACAGGTGATGGTGATGGATTAAGAGTAAATGGGTAGGGACTTCCCTGGTGGCCCAGTGGTTAAGACTCCGCAGTCCCAATGCAGGGGGCCGGGGTTCGATCCCTGGTTGGGGAACTGGATCCTGCATGCCACAACTAAAAGATCCCACACACGGCAACAAAGATCCCGCCTGCCACAACTAAGACCTGGCACAGCCAAATAAATAAAAATTTTAAAATAATTTTAAAAAGTAATAAATGGGCACATGGGATCTAATTGGTGTGATGAAAATGTTCTAAAACAGATTTACTAGAAATCATTGAATTGTACACTTGAAATGAGAGAATTATATAATATGTAAAATGTTCCTCAATAAAGTTTTGTTTTAAAGAACATTTGACTGATACTCAGGAGACCCTGAAATACAGCACTTGTTCTGCCACTAAATAAATAGCCGTGTGACCCTAGACAAGTAGTGTATTCACTCTAGACCTTTATTTCATTATGTATATAAAGAGGGGGTCAGGCAGATGACCTGCAAAGTATCTCTCATTTCTTCCATTTCAATATTCTTTGACTCTATTTTGGCAAAGTTAGCCTCAAAGAAAGCACTTTGTTCCTTGAAAAATATCTAAGCAGGGATGCTCTTCTGAAAGAAATTGAAATATAAAAATTTCCTTTAAAAACTTGCTCCCAAAATTATGGATCCAAGCCCCTTCAAAGACCCCTCCCCTTTTTTACCAATAGGACATTGTTGCTGATGGAACATTTTTTATGTTTTCAAAATATATTAAACCTAAGCCACCATGCATTCTGTACAATGAAAATGTCTGTGGTGGGAAAATAAAATGGCAAGAAAGAAAGTGAAGAAGATTATAAACCACTGTTTAGAAAGAAACCTGTAAGGAGAGTTTCACGATGCTTATATAGTTCTAATTTAAAGCTTCAATCATAGGAAATATTTATTGAACACTAGATATAGTTAAAAGACCATGTAGAACCCTGCATATATGAGTATATATGGGGTTTGTGTACGTGTGTATTATATATGTGTGTATAATAATTTATAGCTAACTTTTTCCTGATGATAAAAATAATACATTACTGTAAATTTTTACAATTACAATAATATCTGAAGAATATGGACCAAACAGTCCTTAGGTTATAGCAAATTAAGGATGACTTCTATGTGACTATAGTTTTAAGAATTTTAATCCTTTTGAAAAAAGAATCATTCAACTCTATACAGCCTATGTGGATAGCATGAGTTATTTAAATTAATGGGATTTTCTCCTAACTTTTTGCAAAATTTTTTTTTTGCAAAACAGTGGCGAAATTCTCTGGAAACCTTTTTTATACTTCTTGTCTAGAAAATCATTTGATAAATCTAATATTTCTACCTTAAAAAAAGACAGTACATGCCATCAGACTCCATTCTCCAGAATTCCCTTCCTTGTATGCTTCCAGGTTAGAATTGGCCAAGACAGGGCTTGCTTAATATTTGGAAGGTAGGAACAAGGTAGTGGTCATAACCACCTGGAACTATTTTCACAGGCAGGTATAGAGACAGAAGAAGAGATACGTGGCAGGTGCCACCATGTCATCTCACTCTCCTGCCCCACATCTAGCTTTGCTTACTGACTCCTGGCAGTGTTGACCAGCAGTGGCTCAGATCCACCCTTAGGTGCTTGGCTATGGATCCACAGAGGTTGTGGTTTATTTGCAGGCAACAGTTTTTCATAGACCTCTACACAGATTCCCCCTTCGTGTTCCTACTTTGGGTCTAGACATATGTGGCTTCTTAAATTGACTAATTGGTAACTCCACATCTGGCCCTCCAACTTCTCTTCCAGACTCTTCTCTTCCCTAGATTTACCACAGTTCTAAATAAGTCTCTTACCCCATAACATAGTGCTTTTGCTCCCCTGACTAAACCTTAGCTGACCAAAATCCTATTCAATGGAAGAGAAGCCCCAACCTTAAGAGTAAAAAAATGAGATTATTTTTAATTAACTCAAAAACCCAACTATGCTTATGGATGAAGGTGTTGGAATGTAGTCCAATCACAGAATCTCTCTCATCCAGTAATAACATGAAGAAAAATAACAGCCACGGGTTCAAGCAACAATGAAATAAAGGGCTCAGCCTCATGTACAGTAGTGGCTACAAAAAGAAACAAAGGAGTCACCCACTTCCAAGAGCAGTTGTACAGAAAGAAGATGACTTAATATCCTGATAACTCCGGCTATAAATTTTATTTTGGCAAGAAGTGGTTTGAAAAGTGGTTCTCAAAATGAGGGGGTCTGTATAGTCAAAACTATTTTCATAATGATACGAAAGCTTTATTTGCCATTTTCACTGTGTTGGCATGTTCACTGCTGGTGCAAAAGCAACGATAGGTAAAACTGCTGGCACTGTAACATGTTTCATGGCAGTCAACACCAAATCTACTAGTAGGCATTGTATCTTCCACCACTGTACACGCATGTGCATGCACGCACACACACACACACACACGCGCCAATTTCACTTAAGAATGTCATTGATGAAGGTGAGTAGTATTATTATCCCCATTTTAAAGATGAGTTAACTGAGTTGCAGAGATGTTAAGTGTCTTTTTCAAGGTCAAACACATATTAAGTGATAGAAATGAGATTCCAATTTGGGCAGTATTGTTCCAGAAAAAAACATCATTTATTTTAATCAATTATTTGATCCAATTCATTCATTTACTGTATTTTTATTGAGTACCTACTATAAGCCAGACACTATTCCAGGGACTGGGGGTATGAAATGATTTTCCATCCATCCATCCATCCATCCTTCCATCATCCATCTATCCCTCTCTCTCTCTATATGCACATAGAGAGCTATGGTTCTTCCTGGGTGGTATAATTTTAGGTTAATTTCTCTCTTCTTTGTACTTTTCTGTATTGCTTGAATTTTTAAAATAGTGAGCATGTGTTATTTTTATTAAAACAATAGTCATTATTCTTAAGATAAAACCTAATGTGACTCGTTTCTCTTTTGAAGGAAATAGAAAGTAAATTTTCAAATCTTAAACTCAAAGGAGTATGAAAAGACTGCTTCGTTCTTTCTTCTCACTACATACAAAGCAAAAGAACATGACATGTGGAAATTGCTTTCTCAGACTGATTTAGAAGTCAAGGTCTCCAAAATCTTTCCATCCCACACAACAAATACTAAAGCAATTCTTTTAAAAAACATAACAAAGTGTCTTTAGAAAAAATTAGCTAAAAGTCTTAGTGATATTATTTGATCTCAAAGAAGGAGAATGCTAATGATACAGTTATACATCACCCATATGAACACTCTTCAGAAATTAACCACTTGCTTTCAGAGGAAATGAGTCCTGTGGAAGTGAAAATGCCATATCTAACTAGTCTTTTTATTTCTGGGAAGAGAATAATATACACAAATAAAAGAACATTAGGAATAGATTAAAGTCTCTGTCCTAATCTACAAGTTTGTAACATGCCTGATAGTGCATTTTTAATTGATGGAATTACTCAGATACTTAAATTTAAACTTTTCCTGGATTTTGGTTTTAATTCCTGTAAATCATTTGTGTAGTAGATGATAGGACAACCACATGCACAAATGCATGCTTTTAACTTCACAGGGTGAAAATTGGTGACGCTCCAGTCTTTTTTTAAAAATTTGGGCCAATGCATAGTGTTTCTTCTCTCTTCCCTATCAGTTAAGGTTCCAGAATAAGTTGGCAGTCCTATCCTAATGTGGCAGCCCTAGAAATCTGCAATAGACCATCTAGGTTCTTAGAACCAATGATTCTTTGTATTATAAAAGTGTTTGAAGAAAATTTAATCCACCGATTGAGACTATTTATTCTTCAATGGGTCGGGCCTTTGACCTGGCTTCTTCAGTTCTTTAGACCAGTTGTTTCCAAATGTCATTTTTAGATTGGTGCTGAACTGACTCCATAAGAATCACCAGCAGAGTCTGTTAAGAATACAGATTTTTGGCCTCACTGTGGGAGAGCCTAACTCAGTAGGTTTATAACTGGAACCAAGAATTTATATTTGTAAAGAGCTCTCCAAATGATTCCTACATATAGCCAGGGTTGGGACCCACTAACTTAGAAGATACAAGAAAATGAAGATAGAGCTGTGATGTCACACAGAGTAAATAATTTCCTGGTTAATTTACTGAACACTTCAGAAAAGGACATTAAGAAATATCTTGCTACAAGCCCCTATTCTCTGATTTCCAAGCTTTAGTCAGAATGACAAATAAAAAAGCAAATGGGCATTTGCATTGGCTGGGACACGTAAAAACTATTAAGGAGGAGACAGATATATCATAAATTTAAAGTTCCAGAGCCACTCACAAGCATGGGCTACTCTGAAAACTGATTACTGTTGGAAGCTGTAGCTTCCTGAGTGGGGAGGGGAAACAAGGTTACAACCAGAAAGTATTTCTAGGTGAGTGTACCTAGGAAATGGCCTAACAAGATCTCAGAAAAAAGACACCTGAATCTCCAGGGCACCAATACATTTGTTATGATTTCTTCTCTTGTTCTAAATAAATATTCATCTTCATATATTATTTTGTATTCATGATTTGTATACTTCATTATTTTTTTTTATTTTACTTTTTTTTTCCTTGGCCACACTGTGTGTAATGCAGGATCTTAGTTTCCTGACCAGGGATCGAACCTGCACTGGAACTGAAGAGCCCTAACCACTGGACCGCCAGGAGATTTTTGATGATTTGTATACTTAAAAAAAAAAGATATCTCCCCCAAAGATGTAATGTTCAATTTCCACATAACCTGTATACATACCTGTCTTAAGGGTCAGTAGTAAGAAATCATAGTATGAATATCAGGCTTATTGAGAGACACACCACTGGTGAAGCATGAGACATGAGATCACATAATAGTATACAGTACTAGGTAATCTTTGAAGATTCCTCTGAGAGGGAATCCTTGACTAGATGGTTCAAAGTTCTGGTGGAAAGAAAAAGCATGACATATTCAAGAAGTAAAATTATTAACAGTTAGAAAACCTGGAGCAAAGAGTTTAAGAGGAGAGATGAAACCACAGGAATCAATTGCTTAAGCCACATTAAAAACTTTCAACCCTGTCCTGAATGATAAAGGAACCACAAAGTGTTCTAAACAAGGGGTTGATGTGATGAAAATTGCATTTTTGCAAATTTATTCTGGACTGTGGTCTGTAAAATAGACTGGAAGGGTTCACACTGAGAGACAGGAGGACCAGCAAAGAGGCAATTGAGAGAGAAAGAATGGTGATTTAAATTAGGGGAGAAACAATGGCTATGGTGAGTCATGAGAATAGCAAGATATTTTTAAGATGTAGGATTGGTGACTGATTTGATGTGAATTGTGACAGAGAAAGAGAAATCAAGGAGGTTGACCAAGTATCTGGCGTAGGCAACTGGATGGGCGGTAGTGTGATTGCCAGAGAAAGGGAACACAGAGGAGAAGCAAGTTTGGAGCCATGGGATAGAGGGGTCAGGAGAAGATTAAGAGTTCAGTGTTGGAAAGCTGGAATTGAGATGACTGATGAGTGTCCAAATGGAGAAACTTGGCAGGAGGTTGGATATTGGGGCTTGGGGTTCGGGAGAGATTCAATCTGAAATATACATTTATATATATATTTGAGATGAAATTGAATCAGGAGAGTGTGTGAAATGAGAAGAGGATCCTGAAGAACACAAACATTTAAGGAATGGGCAGAGATAGGGGAGATCATAAAGGGGTCCATGAAGGAGTAAGCAAAAGAGATAGGAGAGTAATCAGAAAAGTACAATGCAATGGAATCCAAGGAAAGAGTAGAAGAAAGATAACAATAGTGTCAAATGCTACTGAGATGTCAGGTAGGATAAAGACTGAAAAGTCCATTGATCCCTGGACAGGCAGGGAATACGAGATGGAGAATCAAGCTACCACAAATGGAGTCAATGCAAAGATGCACATATATACTCTTTTCTCTCAGGGCCCAACATGGGGACAGTGGCTGATGAAACGCATGTTGAGAAGCCCTTGGGAAATTTTAAAGGAAGTCCATGAAACTTCATCACTAATTATCAGATACTTTAATCAAATAACCTGGTTTTGTCTGACAGTTCCAGCTTATAAAATCCATTCTTGTCATATGTGTTTATAGTAGTCAGATTTTTTTGCTGGTTGTTGAAGGAAATATGGTCACTGTATATTTCTAGGAATAGACATAATGAGAACAAGAGATGCAGTTTATCCTGCTTTCCACCTTCTTGTATACTGAAAGCCTAAAGAGAAGGCACACAGTTTGGTTCCAGAATTCTGAACCTTTCCTGCTTCCCTCAGGACTCTTTTTTCAAGAATCTACATGTCAACCTTTCTGCACCAGTATGATGTGTGGGATTTTAGGTAACAAAAATATGCTGCAAAGAGAAGTAGATGACTATTCATTGCTATATTCTCAGTGTCTAGCACATAATACGCCCTAAATAAATATGTATCAAATGAATGAAAGGAAAATGTAGGAAGCAATTTTAATCTTTATGACTAACAGAAAAGTGGGGAAAAGAACTGCTACAGAAAATATCTTTTGCATGCTTACTTAGAGTTGTCTGACCAGTTTTTTAAAAAATTATGAACTCTTTGAGAGCTAGACCACATATCTAAAGTGGCTCACACAAGTCAACATTTTCCAAGAGCCCCCAAATGGCAAGCAGTTGAGGGCAAGGGCTCTAGTCTTTCACAATACCCAGGAATAAAGGGGTGTTCCAGACTCAAACCAGGCTTGGTCAAAATGTCCAAAAATGAATATCCCAATATTTTTAGTAGCAAAGGGGGAGGCACACAGACAAGTCAAATCTGGGTTGGTGTATATAGCTCAGGGGTCATGTTTTAGTAGAAGAAACCATTCTTGGCAAATCTTAGAAAGCAAGGAAAGATTGGAAAGCAGTTGATTGTTGGCCCATTTCTTGCTTTTTTTTTTTTTGCGGTACACGGGCCTGTCACTGTTGTGGCCTCTCCCGTTGTGGAGCACAGGCTTCGGACGCGCAGGCTCAGCGGCCATGGCTCACAGGCCCAGCTGCTCCGCGGCATGTGGGATCTTCCCGTACCGGGGCACGAACCCGCGTCCCCTGCATCGGCAGGCGGACTCTCAACCACTGCGCCACCAGGGAAGCCCCCATCTCTTGCTTTTTTGATAGCATCATTGGAGATGCAGACTTTGGTCCTTAGAGAAACTCTTGAAATGGGCTAAGCAAACTTACCAGCATTTCCAACAACCCACCATCCTTTCTAACAGAATGCTATTGCAGAGTTGCTTAATAGACTTGTTCTCTCTGGTTAGCCTCTCAAGTCTTACATGATGTGGTACAGTTTGAACAAAGAGAACTATTTAGGACTAGCTCTATAGCAGCTTTTGACAGAGGTTTGTTTCTAAAAATTCTAATATCCTATGCTCCTTAGGAAATATTCAATATGAAATTTTAATCCAAATATTCACCCAAGAGCCACTTTTTAATATTGCTTTCTTCCTTTTCTTTTCCTGGTAGAGGTACACTATTTAATATGCAATTTTATTTGTGTTAAGTAGGAAACATTACCTTAAAACATTTAAAATGGTTTGAGAACATTTTGTCCTCAATAGTTCCATGCCAAAATATTACACTGTGTAAATATTTTATTTTTTCGAATGACTTGCATCTTTTTAAAACTTTTTTTCTCCCCAGTGAACTCTCTTCAATACCATCATCAAAGCTTACCACAGGGCATCTTTTTTGGTATTAAATCTGTATAAATTCCTGTCCAAAATACCTTTAGGCTATTTCGTCAACTTGAAACTAGAACACTATTTTCACCAGAGGACTAGATGTGCCAGAATGTTAATTTTTAACATGCTGAATAGATCCTAATACTGAAAGTTATGAATCAAATTATATTTTCTCATAACTCATAATCCATAGTGGCAGTCTAAAAAGTCATAAAAGGAGTTATACTGAAGTTTGGTGTATGTTCATATCCCTGATTATAAAAAGTATATAACAATTTCCTTATCATTTGCTCCTTAATTACTCAAACTTTAGTTGCTGGAAGAGGCATTTTTCACAATGCCCATCTCATCGTTTACAAAGAAGTCTTAAGAGTCAGGCCTTCGATTTTCTTAAAAAGACTCATTTCCTCCGCTACAACTAAAGTTTCTAAAAATGAATCTATGGTAGCTTTGTTCTTTCACAAACCAATTCTTCCTGTTCAAGTTGTTCCTCCTTATATACGTTATACATGTCAGGATGAAGCAATGTGTATAAAGAGATTAGTTATTGGGGTTAAATTCAAAGTTCTACCAGAAAGTCAAATAACCAATGTGTGTGTATTCACATTGTGTGTATCTTTATACTTTTCCCCAATTACTAATATGAAACAAATGCTATTTTGGAGGAGTGCATAACAAATTCATATAATGTGCCCACACATTTCATGGTTTGTCTTAAGGAACCAGGAGGAAAACAGCAGTATACACTTCGAGCATTCCTGTTTTAGAGAGCTTTATGTAAAAATATGCAAGGCAACAAGGCCATTGTAATAGAAATGGAAGATAACTGCAAAACATTTCCTCTCTGTCAATGCTCTAAAGAGACTTTTCAGCTCAGTGGTTAAGAGGTTGGGCTTGGGAGTCATATCTCGGCTCTACCACTTTAGATATGGGTAACATTAAGCGACTTCCCTGTGCCTCCGTCTCCTTTAACATATTACAGGGATTACAATAATGCTTATTTCATAGGTCTATTTTGAGAATTAAATGAAGTAAGGTGAGAAGTAAATAAAACAGATGTGTAAAGTATTGTAGAAGAGGGTATGTTTCAAGAAGTGTTTATAATTGTAAGCCCTAAGCACCAGTACTCCTGAATTTTAAAACAGAAGATAATAATAAAATACACAGGGTAAATGGGGGTGGTAAATTGTGGCAGGAATTTAGAAATTAAAAAGATGTAAATTGGCAGTGGAACATAATTTTTTTTTTTTTTTTTTTGGCGATACGCGGGCCTCTCACTGTTGTGGCCCCTCCCGTTGCGGAGCACAGGCTCGGGACCCGCAGGCTCAGCGGCCATGGCTCACGGGCCCAGCTGCTCCGCAGCATGTGGGATCCTCCCGGACCGGGACACGAACTCGTGTCCCCTGCATCGGTAGGCGGACTCTCAACCAACCACTGCGCCACCAGGGAAGCCCTGGAACATAATTTTAAAGTGAGTGGGAAGAGAATATGTTGTATCATTACTTAATGAATATTCAATAGTATGGCCCTTGAGCAAGAATAATGTCTTAAAAGAAAAGAAAGATTTTAGGCAAAGGATGTTTTGGTTTTAAATCTGTAAAGCGTATCTGTGTAAGCTAATATGAGCAGTGTGCTCTGGGCTAGAACATCATCTTGCTCTGCAATTATTACTTTTTTTCTAACATTCTTTATTAAGGTATAATTTACATACCGCTAAACTCACCCATTGTAAATGTACCATGCAACGATTTCTAGTAAATTGAGTTGTGCAACCATCACCACAGTTTAGTTTTAGAACATTTCCATCACTCCACCCCAAAAATCTTTCCTCATGCCCATTTGCAGGTAATCCCTATTCTGGCTTTCAGTCCCTGGCAACCACCAATCTGCTTTCTGTATACATAGATTTAAATCTCATGGGCATTCCATATAAATGGAATCATACAATATATAGTCTTTCAGGTCTGGCTTCTCTCACATAGTGTTTTTGAATTGGTTTCATGTGGTAGTATGTATTGGTAGTTGATTCCTTTTCATTGCTGAATAGAATCCCTGTTTTGTAGGGGTACACCACACCTTTTATCCATTCTCTACTTGATGGACATTTGGATTGCTTGCAGTTTGGGGCTATTATAAATAGTGCTGCTATAAACATTCAAGTACATGTCTTTGGGCATATGTTTTCATTTCTCTTGTGTATAATCCTAGGAGTGCTGGATTGTATAAGTTTAAGTTTACCCTTTTTTGGAACCACCAAACTTTTTTCCAAAGTGGGTATACAATTTTACATTCTTACTAGCAATGTGGAATGCTCCAGTTTCTTTACATCCTTGCCAACATTTATTACTGTATTTGTAAAACTGCAGCCATTTTAGTGAGTGTGTAGTGGTATCTGATTGTGCCTTTAATTTGCATTTCTCTATGATATTAAGGATCTTTGCTTATTAATCATTCTGTATCTTCTTTGGTTAGGTATCTTTTCAAATATGCTCATTTTAAAAACCGAGCTGTTTTTCTTCTTATAATTGCTTGTAAGAGTTCTTTATATATCATAGGTAAACATTTCTTTATCAGAAGTATAATTTGCAAGTATTTTCTCCCAGTCTGTGGCTGTTTTATCAATTTTCTCAATCATGTCTTTTGGAGCACACATTTATTTACTTTCTTTTATAAATTAAAGCTATTTATTTATTTATTTTCATGTTCAACTTTATCAGTTTGTTCTTTAATGGATTATGCCTTTGATGTCATACCTAAGAATTCTTTGCCTAATCCAAGGTTATAAGGATTTTTTTCCTTGTGTTTTCCTTCATAAGTAAAGTTCTTGCATTTATATCTTTGACCTATTTTGAGTTAACTTTTGTATATGGTATAAAGTAAGGGTCTAAGTTCTTCTTTTTTTAACATTGATATCCAATTGTCAGCACGATTTGTTAAAAAGTCTATCTTTTACCCATTGAATTGTTTGGTTTCTTTGTCAAAAATCAATTGTCCATTAATGTAAGGATTTTGTTTTCTGGACTCTCAATTCTGTTTCATTTGTCTATGTTTTTATCCTTATGCTGGTACCACACTGTATTGATTACTGTGCCTTTATAGGAAGTTTTGAAATCAGGTAGTCTATGACCTACAACTCTTTGTTCTTCCTTTTGTGCTATCATAGCATCCTTTACATTTAAAAAATAGAAGATGTGGGCTTCCCTGGTGGTGCAGTGGTTGAGAGTCCACCTGCCGATGCAGGAGACATGGGTCCGTGCCCCGGTCCGGGAAGATCCCACATGCCGCGGAGCAGCTGGGCCCGTGAGCCATGGCCGCTGAGCCTGCACGTCCGGAGCCTGTGCTCTGCAATGGGAGAGGCCACAACAGTGAGAGGCCCGCGTACCGCAAAAAAAAAAAGAAGATGTAAGTGCTGGGGCATATGTGTTCATCTTTTTGGTTGAAACACTCAAACAAAAAACAACAAAATATCCCCAACCTTCTTATATATTCTAGAAAATCAAAGGTTTAGGATTGTATGGTAAATGAATATAAATGTTTTTATTTGGCACACAGTTTTTACATTAGCTAGTCCTTGTTCATTAACACCTCTGTTAAAGAGTGTGTTTTCCTATTGGTTAAACTTGTAAGTATCAATGACGTGCAGTTCCTTATGAAACTGAACTTTTATTCTGAAAGTCTACTTCCAGGGAGTTAACTGCATGCATTATTTTGTATGAGAGAAACCCAAATAATTATTGCAAAAGTATTGTTTGGTGGAAAGATTTTTCTACCATTTGAACTGATGCCCATTTCCCCAAGCCCCTGCTGTTGCCACAGTCATTTAACACAAATAGGGAACAAAACAAAATAAAATTAAGTAAGCAGGAAAGTTGTCCTTTTAGCAAGAGAATTGCTTCTGCACTATTTAATCCTACATATATGTGATTACATTAAATTATTTATTTACATGATTTATAGATATAACATGATATTATTCCATCTAAGGCCCCATTTAAACTCCTTTTTACATGAAAAATTGAGATTATTATGACACATTCTTTGAATTAACTATTGTGCTCTCCACCTCTCATTCCAGAGTTCCATCTACGTACAGTGCTGTGCTCAGTTTACTGTTATGGGATCACACATGAGCATAGTACTGCTCTTACAGGATGGAAATATTAAAGCATGAATAACTCAAAAGATAACTCATAAAGATAGTGATTTTATTATCTAGATGCCTGACTTCATTATTAACAGGTGTGTCCGAGGAATCATGACAAATCCATTTTCTGAATCTTCTAAAAGCATTTTGTGATTCTCTTTGTACCTAATTTAACTAAAATTGTAGAGACAATTGCTCATTAATGATAAACATTTACACTGATGAGAATCACTGGGTCTTGTTTTGGCTGAGAAAAATAGAGGTCATTCCTTCTTCAGGTGCTTCTTCAAATAAGCTCTTTTATTCTGCAAATAGCCCTTTAAACCTCCCCAGATTAATTTCTCTCTTTCCCATCCATTTTTTAGAAATGACTATGTTTCAAATTTAATATTTAAACTAATAATTAACACTAATTATTTCAAGGTCAAAATTGTTGTACCTAAGTAAATTAAATCCAAACTGCCAATATCCAATTCTGTAAAAGCACTTAAGGGTTAGATTATACATACAGAGTTAAAAAAGAAAAGCCTGTTAGCTTAACTACCTGCCATTAGGCCGTGTGTCCAAATAAATGCCAAGCAAACCCAAACCCACCATATACTGAGCTAAGCCAATGTCAGATACAGGATTTTAAAAGTAGGAACATGAAAGCTAATAGCCAAGCCCCAGGGGCAGAAAAAGCAGGAGGAAAGTTCGTACAGCAATTTTACTTTTTGTATCTAGCAGATATTATGCTCTAAACCAGTGGTTCCTAAGTCTAGAGAGTCGTCAGCATTTCTTCAGGAAAATTTAAAAAGATACAAATACCAGGAATCCACACTCAGAAATGTTTATTTAATTAGTTTAGGTGGGGACTAGGTAATTCTAATGTGCACTCAGGTTTAAGAATCACTGTTCTAAACAAATCCTCAGAAAGGCAGCTAAGTGCGACATCGTGACAGATGCAAGTGAGATTTTTTTTCCTGGTTAAATATATTGAAAACAACATGGATGCCCTTGGGAGACGGTCACTGCAGACTATCAAGCTGCATTCACTAAACCTCAAAGACGTTTCCTATTCATGCGAGCTTGTCTCTTCCATTCATGTTGCCACTGACAGTAATCTGAAGATTTGTTCTTGTCCCTCATCGTATACTTGCTTGTCAGATAACTGTATATTATAAATGCTGCAGATCAACAGTCACTACACCATTCTGATTTGAGAAATCAAGATTTTTCAGGTAGCATTTTTCAAGAGTGCCAACAAAATAAGGTTTTACTGTTTCAATTGTTGTGTTTTAAAATTAGTTCAGTTCTGCTGGTCTCCAAATATTTAGGGTTTCGTTTTTCGTACAATGATTGTTTTTAAGCGTTCCCTACCACACCAGAAATGTCTAGTTGCTTTAATATTTTTAATATAAAGTCATTATTTTGGTGGTGGTGGGAGTGAGAAGCTTCAAGATTAAAACAGACTTTAAGACATTTTATGTGGAACTAACAGCTAAGATCTAATTGGAGAAATAAAGGTAATGATTTGAAGTCCTCTTATGCAAGAGCATGGAAGTCATATGTTGTTAAGTCATAGCACTCAAAATTGAATTGGTGATATGCACTAATCTTTAAAAGATGTGATGACTTTCTAGCACAAGTTTCTTAGAAATATGCATTTGTCTTTAGAAGAGAGTAAGGGGTAATATTCTCAACCTAAATGAGTCCAACTGATGTTAAAATTACCTGTTTTGCTGCCCAACTACTTCTATCATCTCCAAACAATAAGACATCTTCCAACAGAAGTTATTCTGCTAAAAGTCAAAGTTTTTTTTCAACATAGGGAGTTAATATTTCCCTGTGGGCTTCAAGGTTTCTTATAACTCTGGCATTACTATGAGAGAATAGGAAACATTTAAAAACTGCTTGTTTGAAAGAAAAGAGGACAGGCCTTTGGCTCTGTTATATCTTGAAATTTGACAGTGAGCCTGAGCAGGAGGGAGTGAGGAGAGAAGGAGTTAAGCCCACTGGTGAGACAAAATAGCCAGCAAAAACATTTCAGACATATGGGTACATCCCACCTATTCAGGAAGTGACATTCATTTTCCCATCAACACCTGGTGCCAGATGTAGCAGAGTTCAGCCAGGGGTGGGTGGTGAAGGAAATACTCAGAAATCCAGGAAGGTACAGGAGACTGTCCACAGAAGCATGGCTGCAGCACCCTGGTGAATCTAGATCCCTTTACCAAAAGTCATTTTGCAGAAAGCCAACTTACTAAAAGGTCAATTTGTGAAATGACCATTTAATCAAATTTACCAATTATCAAAAGCTCAGATGGAGAAACAGTTTTCTTGAATAATTAATGTGTTTTACTCTAGCTATACTTTAAATAATATTCAATTTATTAAATGCTGAGGGTCATAGGATCATTAACTTTTCTTATGAGTGTGTTCATGAAGAATAATTTTATAAGGTGAATATTCATACTTAATATATTCAAGAATATATTCTTGATCATATTCAAGTCAAATATATTTTCAAATATATTCTCAATAAGAATATATCCAAATTCATTTAATATTTTCAAAAAGAATGTTCCCTAAAACAAATTGTGAGTATGTTGATAAATTTATTAAATTCAGCGAATCAGTCATTCAGAAAATCGCTCTTTCAGGAAATTGATTTTTGGTGAATTGCTCTGTGGGCTGGATTGGGGGAGGATTAGGGCTGAGATGGGGGTGTCAAGGTCTGGAAAGAGTAGAAAATTGCTCTAGTATAGATCGTCGTGAGGGTAGCCCTGGACACAGTGCCCATGCCCCATATCTGGAAAAGGGCTGCTATAATAAGCCTGGATGAATGGAGGCATTGGACCAGAGGCTACTTATTTATAGCCTCAGATTGCTCTGAAAATAAATAGGCTGGACCTGCAAAAGATGAAATTATTTGACCCAGCTGTGGGAGAACTGGGGAAAGAGGAAACTCAGAAAACAGCCTTGGGGCTGAGAAGCTTTACTGAGCAGGCCACATTGAAACCATCTCAGGCCACACAGTCATCTCTGCTTCCTTTAAGTCATGGGTGGTCCCAAGGTAGGAGGCAATTCAAGTAGGGTTTGGCTGAGGCTGCAGGAACCTACTTCTCTACAGATTTTTCTCCTTCGAAAGGAAGCGGTATTTTCAATTCTTATTTTGTTTCAGTCCCTGGCAATGAATATGGAGCACAGTACTGGGCACGCCCAAAATAGGTTAAAAAGTGTTCGTTGACTTGATATAGTTATATCTGGACTCCTGAAAACTCACGTCAAATCATTTATGGCCTTTCTCATGACAAATTCTAATTTATGCTTTCTATGGCAAATTCCCTAGGAATCAGAATCTCATATTTCACAGGCATATGCTTGAAACACAGAGGTGTTAACGGTTGTACCTTGACCTTTGAGGAAGAAAGTTACATACAGATACTGAATTGAAACCAAGCCCTCTGCACTTGAAAGTTCAGAGGTTTAGAAAATTGTGACGATTTAAAAGCTCGAGGTGGGCTTCCCTGGTGGCACAGTGGTTGAGAGTCCGCCTGCCGATGCAGGGGACGCGGGTTTGTGCCCTGGTCTGGGAAGATCCCACATGCTGTGGAGCGGCTGGACCCGTGAGCCATGGCCGCTGAGCCTGCGCGTCTGGAGCCTGTGCTCCTCAGCGGGAGAGGCCACAACAGTGAGAGGCCTGCGTACCGCTAAAAAAATAAAAAATAAAAAGCTCGAGGTATCTTCCTGAAATCTCAGGTGAGATTTTATTTCTAGTAAACTAAACTTCAAAGAAGCAAAGTTATAAATAGCTATTACTAGTAAAGGTCTAGCCATTTTCTCATGTAGAAACATTTCCAGACTCTTTATTTATATAAAGTAACTAGGAACAGCTCAAACCTAAAAAGATTTATTCAAAACCGAAGTCCGTTTGCCTCATCAGTAACTACCTCAAGGTATACAGCTCAGTAGTAGATACAAACATCTTCAATAAGAAATGCCAACTGAGGCGATTCCACGGTTGCCATGGAAGCCTAAAATTGGGGCTTATATAACTGGGATAGAGAAAACCCTACTACACTGGGGAGAAGCTTTTTGAAGTGAAATGTGGGTACAGTGCAATGTATGAAAGAATTATAGACCATAGCATTCTAGGGCTGGAAAAGACCTGAGGTTACCTAGTTCCAATCTTTTCATTTTTCTCGAATGTTTCATTTTTCAGGTGAGAAAAAATGGCAAAGAGCCTGCCCAGTGTCACAAAATCAGTCCCTGAGCCAGAGAGAGAGTGCAAATTCTGTCCAGCAACAAGAAAGCCAACCAAGATCCTGGGCTTGTGTGCCTTTATGTATAACTACTGTGTGTCAGGGTAGAGCTAACTTGGGGCTCATGGTTGGAACTCCATCATCAGTATGGCTATTCTTTCTGGCTACAGAATAACTATAGAATAGTTATTAGCACTTCTCCTAGGCAGAAGAGGAGGATGTATGAGGCATTGCTGGTTCTTCTTCACCTCTTCTCTCCTACCAGCTTCTCTTATGGACTTCCCCTAAATGGACATGTAAGTAAGCTACAGCCTTGAATGCATATTATTTGTTTTGTGAGTATGGTTGTGTGTATGCCTGTGTTTCGAGAAATACTATTTCTTAAATGATACGAGTATGTAGTGCATATCTAAGCTTATGGGTTGAATATGAGTCAGTCTATGTCTGAGGTCTTGGTGTTTAGATATTGTTAGGTAGAGAAGTTATTTGCTGAAAAGAAACTTGAAGTATGCCTGCTATAGGGCAGGCAAGGATGATGAGTTTGGAGGTTATCTGACCTGGTTTTCATCCCCAATCCCTGGGGGTCCTTTGGAGATGGAAAATCCAGAGTAGGAATTCATATATTTTCTGTACTGGTGGTGAGTACTAAGAAGCTTAAAACTCACAAGAGGAACTCTTAACATAGGCATGACACACTTACCATAGGCATGACACTCACCCCTTGTGAGTGACTGCCTAGTCTTTTCATAGCTACTGGGGGGGGAGTGAGTAGGACGAGAAGAGAGGTAAAAGAGAACCCTGGAGTCTGACGTTCTGAGTATAATCTTGACCAGGTGCTCACCAGCTATGTGATTTTAGGGGAGCTCCTTTTTGGTTTGTTTGTTTACCATCAAGTCTACACATGGACTATATACCCTTAAGAACTGGTTGAGGGACAGGCATAAATCCAAAGATCTCCAATGCGGTAATTTTCACAAATTTCTGTAACTTTCTGACTCTTTGCTATAGATAAGGGGAATGACTAATGGCTCATAACAAATATTAGTGAAATGAATACATGAATTAATACATATTTAATCAACATTAAACTCCTAGTATTTGAAAGATGCTTCATACTTTTAGCTTGTTTCACCTCAATATGCTGTGAGGTGAATCTTTTTATCTCCCTTCACAGTTGAGGAAACTGAGGGTCACATAGAGGTTGAAGATTGGTCATAAATCAGAACTAGAAAGTGCCAGCTCCGAGCTCCTGAGACCACAATCACAACTTACACAACTGCAAAGAACTAGACGTCGCTTAAGACCCAAGAGTGCCCCCTCCGCTTTTGCTTGCACCAGTATGGGATCAGCATGACAAGTACCCCCCAAAAAGACTCAGACTTGACCTCAAGAGAATACTCTTTTGAGGGAGGAAGATGATGCTGTCTCATGGGGTGACTCCGTGATCACAGGAAAGGGCTGTTTGTACAGATGTTTTAAAAGAGATCAGATTTCCACAGTGGAGCCTGTATCCATCTCCCTAACTGAACAGGAAGCCCTTTGTAGTGAAACCAGTTCCTTAAGGCAACATTCATCATATCTTCAGAAGAGACCACCTCTCACCCTTTGATTCCACCCAGGGACTTGCCTTAGAGAGACTGTGCATTCTGAATGGGCAAAATATCCCTGTGAAAGACGTTGCTGAAGAAAACACAAGATTAGGGACAAAAAAGAAACATAACCACTTCAGATTTAATCCTTGTAGAGCTGACACTAAGCTTTGGTCATCTAAAAAACATTAATTTATATTTTTCTTGCAAAGACATTTATAATAAAGTTAGGAATGTCTAAATAGGAGAGTCAATATTTTAAAAATATTATAATAATCTGAGTATTTTCTTTCTATTCATCCGGGAGAAATTCAGCTTTTCTCTTTTGGAAGAAGGGTTGAAGTGTATTTTTCTTCTCTTTTTCCCTTTAAAAGAAACATCCAAGAGACTCTCAGGATTACGCTCACTAGATGTTAAATTTTAAAATGCATAACTGAATATATATAAACAGTACCTATCACTGCAATTTTTGAATAGAAATTTTGTACCAAAAAAAAAGTGGAAAGTTCTTGGACTTTTCATGCCTCTTTGGGTTGAAATGTGCTCTCTTCCTCCCTCTCTTTCTGCAGGATGAACTATGATCCCTTTCAAAGCTCACAATGAAAGCTGTGATTATTTTAGTTCTCCCTTCAGCAGAATTAAGTGTGCCTGTAGCATTTTTGCCCAAACCACAGTAATCAATTATCTTGAAATATTGTCATTATCTGTGCCCTCCTCCCTTCCTTATCCCTGAGTTACTTGAGAGCAAGGGCTCTATCTTATTGCCTTTGAATATTAATACCTAAGCCCTGGGCTCAATGAATATTTTTTGAGTGAATAATCTAGACCCAGTCGGAAGTACCGATATTCTCCCCACAAGGTCAAGATGCAGTGACCTGACATAAACTCAAACCTGAGTGGACCCAAGCATACATCAGATCTCATGTCTTCTTTAATTTTGGTAGAGTAGGAGTCAGTGAGCCTAAATTATTTCCCTAGTTCAATCATCTACTATCTCTGGATGTCTTATTAAACTTCAAAAAGCTATACCTTCTCCAACATGGGAATGGTGGAAAATACATAAGACGACATCTAGACAACCAGAGTTTCTTATTAGAGAGTACATTATTATTGTCACATCAAGCAAGCTTCCGGCACTTTCCAGAGTGCTGAAAAATTTACCCCGAGAACAAAAAACAACCTGGAAACATTTTCACTATACCTGTGCTTTCTATTATTAAATAGTACACATCCTGTGAACTCCTAGAAAAAATGAAGCAAAAAATAAGACAAAGAGTGAAAAAAAATAAGCCTGAGCATTAGTTTTGTGGAGGACCAATGATTTTTTATAACTTTCCTCAAGAGGCTTTTAAAATAAAGAAATAATACTATTTTGCCTATTTTGAGTTGGAGGAAAGCATACTGATGTGTGAACCATACACAGTTTCTAATAACATGTACTTTTAAAAATGCAACTTTTTTTTTTTTTTTTTGCTGTACGCGGGCCTCTCACTGTCATGGCCTCTCCCGTTGCGGAGCACAGGCTCCGGACGCGCAGGCTCAGCGGCCATGGCTCACGGGCCCAGCCGCTCCCGGCATGTGGGATCTTCCCAGACCGGGGCACAAACCCGTGTCCCCTGCATCGGCAGGCGGAGTCTCAACCACTGCGCCACCAGGGAAGCCCTGCAACTGGTTTTTTAGGTTGTTTTGAAAACTTATGTTTCAGTTAATAACTTATTTAGAAAATCCCAATGATCTATGTTACCTTACATTTTAGGTACATTTATATTTAGTTTTCCTCTTCTATAAAATGAGTTGTGGAAAATAGCAACATTCCAAAATCTATAGACTCTTATGAACTGTAATTTGTGGGAAAAGTACCGATTTGGAATCCAATTTTCCTTTTGTTTCTCCTGTGTTTTATCAGGACAATTTCAAACAACTTCTCTCTGTTTTTGTCCCTGTCTCTCTTTTTTCTCCCCATTTTCCCAATGTACTCTAAGCTTTTATTTCTGAGTTTTCTGAGTCTATAAGTACTTGGGCTTCTAAGTATATGCTGTTACCTGAGGTCTGACTAAGCAATGACTTTCTGGTAACTTGGAAGCAGCATTCAGAAAACATAACCATAGCAAGGCCTGTGGAGTTGACAGGCAGAAACGGGGCAGGCAGGCCATGATTCATTACTTACTCTATTGCCCTAACTTGACTCCAATCCACATGACCTGCAGGTTGACTATACTATCACAGAACCATATCATTCATGGCACAGACAGAGGGAGAGCAGAATTTTACCTCATGAATTGGCCACTGTCAGGAAAACCAGGACCACTGTTAAGCTAAACACTTCACAAATATAAATACGTATTCAAATAAAGTGAACAAACCACTTTGTTTGTATGAGGGCACTTCCTGGTGAGTGTGAGTGGGAATTAACACAGGAGAAGAGGAAGAACAAAAAGATTACCTCAGGGTTTCAAGAAAAAGGTAACCACTTGTAGGAAAATCATTATGGAGTATTAAGCTCACACCAGGCACCATATAAGACTCCGGGAGTGGAAATGGCAGACACATAATTACAAAAAAGCATGATGAAAGACAGGGTAGGTGCATTTAAAAAGGCACAGAGGAAAGAACAATCACTTATGCTGGGGACACAGTCCATCAAAACTTACTGAAGTCACCTGGGAAATGGGTCCAAATCATCTTCGGAAATGACCTTATTTCTTATGAGTCTTCCAGATCAGAGATGAGCAAGGGAAACATGGGTCTTCTGGGATTAGTATATATGAAATCAAATGTTCTGTAGGCATTTTAGTGCAGACTGAAGCCTCCTGAGTTTGGGTTGGCACTAATGTTGGATTGAAAATGGGTAGGATGAAATTTGAGGTCTGAAACTCTCTGATTTCTTCTTTATAATAAACTGATTTTGGCAGTAACAGATGAGGAAAAAATGCACTTCACCTATTTAAATAAGCTTTAATACACAGAAGCTATAGAGCAGTTCCATCCAATAGAACTTTTTGCAATGACAGAAATGTTGACTTCACTCTCCAATGAAGTAGCCAATAGACACATGCAGTATTTGAGCACTTGGAATGTGACTAGTGATACTGAGAAAATTATTTTTAAATTTTATCTAATTTTAATTAATTTAAGCTAAAGTTTAGCTACATTTGGCTAGTGGCTACATTACTAGACAGCGCATCTTCAGAGCATAGAAGACCTGTCCCAGAAAACTGAGATGAAAAGTCCAATTTAGATTAACAACTAAATTAACAAGTATGACTTACTCTAGAATACAATTGGAATAAAGTTTTAGATACTATGAGGCTTCTACCCAAACCTGAATGTTTTAAACATTCCAACTATATAGATATGCAGACGTTCATTGATTAGCATTAACCAATCAGCTGCCAGAGACCTTATGATAATTGTCTTCTAACTAGCATTCCAGCTCTCCAATAAGTAGTTTCTGTCTCCTAGTTATCATTCAAGCTGATTCCTCCCTTTTGGCTTTGTAAAAAGAGTAAGTACTTTCTTACAGATTGCACATCTGAAATATATTGTTTTAGATCAGTAAGTCTATAATTCATATATGTGAAAAGCTATAATGGGGAAGACATTTTAAAAGTTGCAATATTTTAGAGGAAAAGTGAGTGCTGGGACATTAACCTGATAGGAAGCTAAATCAGACTTGAAGATACTGACCTACAAAAGCAAATAAATAATACTCTTAAAGAACTGACTTATTCTTGGGAGGTAGACAAAAAGCTTAGGAAGTAGATTTGGGGAAATATATTTAAAATCAGGTTGTTTAGTAATTTCTAGAGCAAGACTAAAACCATGGATACCTAAAAAATCATATACTCTGTCAAGTAAAGATAATGTTTTCCAAACCTTGATGGGAAAGCAGGAAATCATGTAAGAGTAATTTATTGATATGAAAACACAGACAGGGGCTTCAAAATATTTATTTAATATTTGAAAGTTGTATGTTTCTTGACTATTAATACTTTTCCTGATTCCTTAGACTCATATAGGGGCAGCAACTATTAAGAATTATAAACATGCTAATGTGTGTCCGGTTTTGAATCTAAATCTAGAGTACTTAGGTGGTTGGAAATTTGTAAGATTCTCACTGGAACATTTCATTCCAAGCAGGTATTTTTAAAATGTTGCCTAGATGAGCTTAAACTTATAAATTACATTTAAATTTTTTATTCAGATCAACTTCATTTCTTATACGGCAATCTTTGTTTAGTGAGAGACCAATGTAGCTATTGTCATTTTTATAAGTCAGGTAACTTATAAAAATGATAATAGCTAAGAAATAAAGCCAAACACCTAATTAATTGTCAAGAAATAGTGGAGCTCACATGTTATTGGTTTCTGTTATTAAGGAATTTATATTTTTATGATATATCTAATGAAACAGTATTCTTAATTATAAATATATATGCTCAAATGTATATATATGTGTGTGTATATATATATACATATTCTTTTATTTTGTGACTTTTAACTTACTATAATGGGAGGCTTAAAAACTTTTCTGGGGGCTTCCCTGGTGGCGCAGTGGTTGGGAGTCTGCCTGCCGATGCAGGGGACACGGGTTCGTGCCCCGGTCTGGGAGGATCCCACATGCCGCGGAGCGGCTGAGCCTGCGCGTCCGGAGCCTGTGCTCCGCAACTCAACGGTGAGAGGCCCGCGTACCGCAAAAAAAAAAAAAAAAAAAAAACTTTTTTTTTTTTAATGAGTTGACTTTATTACTCTTCTTTTGTTTCAAAGTTTCCCTAAATCTAAAACTTCTTATGACTCAGTATAGGGGCTATCCATCTAAAGTAAATATTATATAATATGAGAGGGTGTCTTACTCAGAGGGTTTAAAAATATAAATTATATCTGAAGGTGAACAAAATATCATGATTCTAAAAACAGAATTTCAAATAAAACTTGACATCAATAAAATATTTTTAGGAATATAAATATTAAGATTTAGATTATGTATATAAGGACTTTGTTGGAGCTAGAGATCTTTTCTCTCTTCCCCTTGTCTTGTTAACCCTTTTTCAATGATTTCCACCAGCCTGAGATAGGGAGGGAGAGAGGTAAAAAAAATGAGAATGGTTTCTTCTGTCAATTAGTTCCTTATTTTAAAGAATATAGTTTTTAAAAAGATGTCTAAATATTGAGCCAGAAGATATGGCCTTGAGTTTGAAGTATCAATGTTAGCCTTGTAACTTGGGTATTTGAATCCTTCCCACTGTTCTGTAGATCCTTTGGGAGTGGTGGGGGGAAGTAAGTGTTCATGAATTACAGATCACATCTGAAATGGAAGCAAATCCAATTCCTATTATTCGGGAAAAGTTGAGAGTCATGTTAGGAAGACCAAATGCCTAAACCGGTTCTGGGGTGAGGTGCCTGGTAAAGGACAGACCCATGGCAAAACAGAGAAAGAATCAGATTCTAAGAAGGGATAGAGTCAGAAACGTTCATGCCAAGAGAAGGCAGGCAAGGAAGAAGGGGTCCAGGACAGCCAACTTGGAGGGACTATGGCTCATGTAATCAGACACTGGGTGTTACTGCACGTGTTTTATGTTGAGTCTTCTTAAAGAATGGAGTATGCCAGTGGTGTGCTGGAGCTGACTTTGTACTGACGTGAAATTTTCAGCAATCTTGAGAGTCAGTTGCTAAAAATTAAATTATATAAACTTATAATAAGCTATATTATATTTAAAACAAAGATAATGAATACTCAAAATTCACCCTTCCTATTTATCTTATTACATTTTGTTATTATATATGCTCTTGAGATATTTACATCTATTGTATCTGTACATTGGAAGTACTATATAATGTGCAGCTGAATTTCTTCCTAACTCTGCATTCAGTGATATTACTTTGGTAATTTGAAATCAGCTATGGTGGGAGTATTTATACCATGGAAGTTAGCAAATGCTACAAATTAGTACTTGATTTTTTTTGTTTTATTAATTCCCTAGACTTAAGAAAGTAGTGGAGAAAATATTAATACTACTATTAGAATTAAAGTGTGTCTTGTCCATAGTCATTACATATGAAGAGCACAGAAAATTGAAAACTATTATCTGAGTCAATAAAGGTTTTCTTATATCATTGGCAAACAAAAGACAATATGCCTTTGTTGTTTCACTTTCATCTTACTCATTAACGTATGAGAATGTTAACCAATATTCATATTAGAAATACATCTATTTGCCAATTGTAACTTGGCTATGGATTTGAAATTTTGGCAAAAATCAGTGAAAGCATTTTGTGATAATCAAGGAACTATATGGAATTTACAATAAAGAGTAGTATCTTTTTAATATTATTTGTAAAAGGATTGTGTGCTACATATTCTTTATATCAGTAAAATTTATAATAATCGTATGTACTTACATACTTAGGTATATATTCACACCATTGGAATATTAATCTCATTTCAATTTACTTATCGCTCAAAGCAGATGAAAACATCTGTGACTGTCTAGGGGGAAGATAATATTAGGCAATATATGTGAAAGTTCTTTATACATTGTGAAGTGCTATACAAATTCCAATTAAGATTATGATTAGGGAAGTTAAAGCACCTTTTTTTCTTTTCATCCAGATTTTCTCAAAGGCTTTAAAAGGAAAGAATCTTTACTCTATGAAATAAAGACTCACTGGGGAAGAAAGTTGCTTTATGGGATTAAGTAAAGTTTTGTCAATTTTATCCATGTCTGATATTTTTCTTGCTTATTTTTATGGTCTTTTTTCCTAAATTAAAAATTAGACCACTTAGAATGGTTATTTCTATTTGTATCTGAATTGAAACCATTATAGTTTCCAAATATACACAAATGAGAACAGGAAGTTTTGGGTATAATTTAAAAAAAGAAGACAGGAAGAAAGAAAGAAACAATAACCTTGAAATATCACAGGGAAATGAGGTAAGCAGAATATAGTTACTAAAATTGAAATTTGGCTGAAATGACAAGTTCTGAGGCCCAACGTTTTCATTTATGATCTTGGATCTCAAAATAATTGTGTCCATTATTCAGCTTATCGATGTAGGAACTGACTCAGAGGAAGCAATGTCATTTGTTCAGTGACACAGTTATTAGCACTTGATTGACTTGGCCAACTGAAGAATGACTGCATCAAGTCAACCCTGTTTAGTTTTCACCATTAAGGCATGAAGGCATTAAGGCATGAAATGATGTCTCATCCCATTCATAGAGCTGAACGTAATTCCAGTAAAAATAAGAGGTGGAGGATGGGATTAATTACAACTGGGGCAGTTTTTCTCATTATTTTATAACTTTGGTTTATAAAGTACAGACTAGTGGTGCTCAACCTAAGCTGCTTATTGGAATCAATAGTTTTAAAAATATTGAATACTAGGGGCTTCCCTGGTGGCGCAGTGGTTGACATTTGGTTGGTTTGAAGTGGGGCCTGAGTATTGGTACTTCTTAAAAGCACTTCACATAATTTTAATGTCCAGATGGAGTTTAGAACCACTGGCTGGATTTAGGGTGTTTTTCTTTATTAGGTACTTCTCCAGAGATTGGGCTCATTAAACATAAATCAAAGCTTGTATTCATAATGTGAATATCTTATCAAATATTCAGGCTATAATTTCCCACATTTATACAAAACTATAACTCTCATGTAAAAGATAAGCTTAAGTAACATTAAAAAGTGAATAAATGCTACTATAAAGTTAATATTTTGAGGATAAGAAAAGCAAGTTGTAACCTATCTTTTCCCATAAATGTTTAAAAATTGTCAATTATTATTTTGTGTAACAAACATCATCTTTATCCTTAGACTAGTTTTGGACTCCTCCTTTTTTTTCTTTTTTTTAACATTTATTTATTTTGGCTGTGTTGGGTCTTCGTTGCTGCATGTGGGCTTTCTCTAGTTGTGGCGAGTGGGGGCTACTCTTCATTGTGGTACATGGGCTTCTCATTGCGGTGGCTTCTCTTGTTGCAGAGCACGAGCTCTAGGTGTGTGGGCTCAGCAGTTGTGGCTCACGGGCTCTAGAACACAGGATCAGTAGTTGTGGCACATGAGCTTAATTGCTCCGGGGCATGTGGGATCTTCCTGGACCAGGGCTTGAACCCATGTCCCCTGACTTGGCAGGTGGATTCTTTTTTTTTTTGGCAGGTGGATTCTTAACCACTGCGCCACCAGGGAAGCTCCTGGACTCCTCCTTTCTATTCATTACAGATCCTATCTTTAACTCAAATCCCTCCTGGAACTTGACTTGCCACACTGGAATAAAAATTTCCATAGAATGTTTCCAGAGTTGCTGGCAGCTCTCCTCTGGCCCAGAGATAGATGGTCCATTTACCCAGGAAGGACTGTTAGAAGTATTTGAAGGTATCACCTGAAGTATCTTTGTAGCACTATTATTAAGGAGTCCTTGCCATTTGACACCCTGAGTTCTCTTTACCAGAGAGCAGGAAAATAACTCTTTTACAAACACCTAAGTCACTTCCACAATCCGGCTTGAAAAACAAAATTGCTTTCACTGACATTTGTCCATTAATTTGACAGTATATTAGAGTCCCTACTATATGACATACATACATATCTAAAGGTTTCTCTGCTTGATGCTTCTATATTATTATAATCATATACATGTGTAAATGGTTTCATGTATTTGAAATCATTTATATTACAATATTAAATCCTCATAATGGTCCTATGAGCTTACTAAGGGCCAGAGAGGTTACGTTACTTGTCTTATACAATATTTCTTGTAATATATAGTGGTTGTACCAATGGACAATCTAGGGAAAGGTCTTCACATCCTCCCCAATATTCTTCATTGATGCTCGCAAAGCCACTTGAATAAATTTGCTTTCCGATGGAAAACAGTGAGTTTACCACCACTTAACATAACCAGTGAGTTAAACACCACTTTAACATAAGTCCCTTCTACAAGACTGTCATTTTGATGCTGTATCTATATAAAAATCCTGGAGCCTCCCATGGTGATACAATACTATATTCTATTGAATTAGGTGACGTCATTTCTGAGTGATTCCTCCCTCATTTATACTGCAATGAAACAGAAGTTGTAAAACCACCTTCCTATGTTCTTGGAATTAAGTTATACTCAATTGATAAGCATTTTATAGGTACCCTTGAATATCTTTGAGGGGAATTTAAAGCAATTCAATAGATTTGGGGAAATGTATCTAGAATGTCCATCATCCTCTTTCATTTATTATAAGATTGTAGAGATGAGGGAATTCTACAAAGAAGATAAACTTCGGAGTTTGACAGATCTTTTCCTGGTTGTGTTCTCTCCCATTTTGCGTGGATAATTCCTGCTTGTCATTCAGGTCTCTGTTGAAATAAATTCCTGACATTCTGGCAAGTCTACCCTAGGTTTTCAGTTAGACACTCCTGTTATACCCTCTATTTATTAAATACTCATTTAATTTTTCTCTTTTATGTTAGGAATTAACTGCACGATGACAGAGAGGATGTCAGTTTTGTTAATTGCTCTGTCTACCACCAGCACCAAGTGTAGTGCCTGGCACCTAGTATGCGTTCATTGAACAGCTGCTGAATGAATGAATGAAGGAAGGAATAAATAAGATAATAGTATCAAACATTATTTCTATATTATTATGAATTATACACTGAAATAAATATTTGATATGCATTATCTTATTTAAGTTTACAACATCGGCTTTTTATTTGCTTATATTATTATCTAGGGGGATAGAGTACAGGCAGGTGGAGGCAAGACAATTCAGGCCTGCCTATTTCCAAAGCTCATGCTCTACTTGCAACATTCCACCAGAGACTAGCCACTACTAGAGTGGAAATGCAATATAATTCATGATTATATAACTCATCAAAGTATATTAAATATCATTTTGTTTAAAGTAATGTTTGCTCCAGAAAGAATGGATGTCGATAACATACTTACTGGACTTTTACACTAAAATACTATTGAATTTGTTGTTTCACAGGATGACCCACATGTTTGAGCCCTTGTTTGACCATTTGTAGCTATATGATTCATGGGATGAGGGGACTGGTTCAAAAGTTATCTTTCTTTGAAGGATGAAATTCAAAAGGAAATTAGTTATCTTCTAAAATTCTTAAAAGCTTTTTAACCCTTTTATTCCTATAACTGCTTAAAATCCCTGACTATCATAAATTGATGACTTGACAGTAAGTGGTATTGATTTAGTGGTTGTTTCAAAGCTGTTCTGGCTTTGCAGATAATGCCAGTGAACTGAATATAGATTTATAGATCTTAGCTAAAGATATAGAAAAGTGGCTCTTGAACAAAGATATATTCATGAAGGCAGAGCATCTATGTTTGCCTAGAGGCAAGGCAGTGTTTTCCAATGATTCTGCTTAAAGGTATTTTTAAATATAAAGCAGGTCATCTAGCATACTTTTGCCTTGCTTTGCTGATAGTTTCACCTCACAGAGAGTATAGGAGGTAATAGGGTACAGTTTCTTAGACTCTGACCAATAAGGGGAAATGACTGGCAAAATTGGAAGAGTTGAACATACAAGGAGAAAAATGTTTATTCCTAGAATATGTGCCATCTGGGAGGGAAAGTTCAGACATAGTAATCTGTGTACCTTTAAACTTGAAGCCAAATTTGAAAAAAAAAAAGAAAAACAAAAGTGGTATGAGCATCAAGATTACAATTCTGGCTATGTAATCATAAGTGATCCAGCTAAGGAAGAAAAGAAGATTGTATATTAAAAATTCAGTTCAGGTCAGGTCAGGCTTAAGGGGAACTATAGAATAAATGACTCATCACCAAAGACGGGAAGATTGGTATTCAGAAGGACAAATGAAGAAAATGATCTTTGGCTTGTGAAAATACTAAGGGCAACAAAAAAGGCCTTTGGAAACATGTTCAGATGAGAAGATCAAAGAAAGGGGTAGGCCACTGCTTGCAGCCAATGCCATAAGTGAAGGATGATGGAGGAACAGCAGATATCCTCAGATCCTGATTTGCTTATGTATCCTTTGTAAAGGAATTTTAAAACATAAAGAAAACACTTGTGAGAATAAAGGAAGAACGATTTAAAACAAGAAATAATAGAGGATCCTGAAGGAGTGGGAGGGAGGGAAGGGGGAGCAAAAGTAAAGGCTGGACCTCTGAGACCGGCACCCCTGAGGGGTGGCTGGGGGAGGGGAGGAGTTCCTACACCCAGGGGGACCCACCCACGGTTAGGGGTCCAGTGGCGATGGGGGAGACTCTGTGGGAGATGGGGCCAGGGTGTGGAGGAATGGAAGGGAATGGGGCCAGTGCTTTCCCTGTCCACTTAGGCACCAAGGAGCCTGTTGGGCTTCTGGGCCTAATCCTCTGCCCTTGGAGCCTCCCTCCTGCCACGCAGAACCCAAGCCCCGCCCCTACACTTCCACCCAGGGCCCTACCTCTACACTCGGAGACCACCTCCAACAAGCTGGGCCTAAACCCCACCCACACACCCTCAGCCAGGGCCCTACCTCCAAACTCCAGAATTCTACACTCCAGAGGACCTCCTTTGGACATGCTGCCTCTCCCCTTCTGCGCAGGACCTAAGCATTGGCCCCACCCCATGCTCAAACCTCACCACGCCCCCACCTAGGTGGCACCCCACCCTAAACCTCAACCCTAAGTTCCACCTCTGCCTAAACTCTGCCCACCATAGCCAAGATTCTTTTGTGTGTGTTTTCTTTTCTCCTCTTTTAGATTGGGGTTTTATATTACCTTGTTGTTGATCCATTATTGTTGATTCATTTATATTTTTTCTAATAAATTTTTTATTTTTCTAATTTTATTTTATTCTTTATACTTTGTTATTCTGCTCCTTTTGGCTGTTCCCTTGTTTTTAGTTTTTCTGTTGTGGTTTTCTTTTACCTTGTTGCAGTTGTTTAATTATATTTTTATTTTTCCTAATATATATTTTATCTTTCTAATTTTATTTTATTCTTTATACTTTGTTATTCTGCTCCTTTTGGCTGTTCCCTTGTTTTTAGTTTTTCTGTTGTGGTTTTCTTTTACCTTGTTGCAGTTGTTTAATTATATTTTTATTTTTCCTAATATATATTTTATCTTTCTAATTTTATTTTGCTTTTTATTCTTGGTTATTATACTGCTCCTTTTTTTCTTTTTTTTTTTTCCTCACCATGTGACTTGCAGGATCTTGGTTCCCAGGCTGAAGATTGAGCCTGAGCTCTGGTCATGGGAGCTCTGAGTCCAAACCACTGGACTAACAGAGAACCTCAGATCCTAGGGAATATTAATCAGAGTGAGGCCTCCTAGAGGTCCTCATCTCAGCATCAAGACCAGCTCTATCCAACTGCCTGCAAACTCCAAGCTGGACGCCTCAGGCCAAACAACCAGTAAGGCAGGAATATGGCCCCACCCTTCAAAAAAAAAAAAACAACGAAACGACAAAAAAACTATGTTACAGACGAAGGCTCAAGGTAAAAACGTACAAGACCAAATAAATGAAGATGAAATAGGCAACCTACCTCAAAAAGAATTCAGAGTAATGATAGTAAAGATGATCCAAAATCTTGGAAACAGAATTGAGAAAATACAAGAAACATTTAACAAGGACCTAGAAGAACTAAAGAGCAAACATACAGTGATGAACAACACAATAACTGAAATTAAAAATTCTCTAGAAGGAATCAATAGCAGAATAACTGAGGCAGAAGAATGGATAAGTGACCTGGAAGATAAAATGGTGGAAATAACCGCCAGGGAGCAGAATAAAGAAAAAAGAATGAAAAGAATTGAGGACAGTCTCAGAGACCTCTGGGACAACATTAAATGCACCAACATTCGAATTATAGGGGTCCCAGAAGAAGAAGAGAAAAAGAAAGGGACTGAGAAAATATTTGAAGAGATTACAGTTGAAAACTTCCCTAAGACGGGAAAGGAAATAGTCAGTGAAGTCCAGGTAGCAAGGAGAGTCCCATACAGGAAAATCACAAAGAGAAAAACACTGAGACACGTATTAATCAAAGTATTAAAACTTAAATACAAAGAAAAAATATTAAAAGCAGCAAGGGAAAAGCAACAAAAAACACACAAGGGAATCCTCATAAGGTTAACAGCTGATCTTTCAGCAGAAACTCTGCAAGCCAGAAGGGAGTGGCAAGACATATTTAAAATGATGAAAAGGAAAAACCTACAACCAGGATTACTCTACTCAGCAAGGATCTCATTCAGATTCAACGGAGAAATGAAAAGCTTTACAGACAAGTCAAAGCTACCATGAAACCAGCTTTACAACAAATGCTAAAGGAACTTCTCTAAGCAGGAAACACAAGAGAGGGAAAAGACCCACAAAAACAAATGCAAATCAATTAAGAAAAGGGTAATAGGAACATACAAGTCAATAATCACCTTGAATGTAAATGGATTAAATGCTCCAACCAGAAGACACAGACTGGATGAATGGATACAAAAGCAAGACCCTTATATATGCTGTCTACAAGAAACCTGCTTCAGACCTAGGGACACATACAGACTGAAAGTGAGGGGGTGGAAAAAGATATTCCATGCAAATGGAAATCACAAGAAAGCTGGAGTAGCAATACTCATATCAGATAAAATAGACATTAAAATAAAGACAGTTACAAGAGATAAGGAAGGACACTACATAATGATCAAGGGATCAATCCAAGAAGAAAGCATAACAGTTATAAATATATATGCACCTAACATAGAAGCACCTCAATACATAAGGCAAGTGCTAACAGCCATAAAAGGGGAAATCGACAGTAACACAATAATAGTGGGGGACTTTAACACCCTATTTACAGCAATAAACATATCATCCAGACAGAAAATAAATAAGGAAAGAGGGAAATTCTTAGCAATTCAAGCTCACCTCAAGAAACGAGAAAAATCTCAAAAAAAAAAACCCAATCTAACCTTACACCTAAAGCAACTAGAAAAGAAGACCAAAGAAAACCCAAAGTTAGCAGAAGGAAAGAAATCATAAAGATCAGAGCAGAAATAAATGAAATAGAAACAAAGAAAACAATAACAAAGATCAATAAAACTAAAAGCTGGTTCTTTGAGAAGATAAACAAAATTGATAAACCTTTAGCCAGACTCATCAAGAAAAAAAGGGAGAGGACTCAAATCAATAAAATTAGAAATGAAAAAGGAGAGATTACCACTGACACTGTAGGAATACAAAAGATCATAAGAGACTACTGCAAGCAACTATATGCCAATAAAATGGACAACCTGGAAGAAATGGAAAAATTATTGGAAAAGTACAACCTTCCAAGATTGAACCAGGAAGAATTAGAAAATATAAACAGACAATCACAGGTAATGACATTGAAACTGTGGTTAAAAATCTTCCAACAAACAAAAGTCCAGGACCAGATGGCTTCACAGGTGAATTCTATCAAAATATTTAGAGAAGAGTTAACATCACTCTTTCTCAAACTCTTCCAAAAAGTTGCAGAGGGAGAAGCACTCCCAAACTAGTTCTGTGAGGCCACCATCACCGTGACATCAAACCCAGACAAAGATATCACAAAAAAAGAAAATTATAGACCACTGATATAGATGCAAAACTCCTCAACAAAATACTAGCAAACAGAATCCAACAACACATTAAAAGGATCATACACCATGGTCAAGTGGGATTTATCCCAGGGATGCAAGGATTCTTCAATATACACAAAACAATCAATGTGATACACCACATTAAACAATTAAAGAATAAAACCCATATGATCATCTCAGTAGATGCAGAAAAAGCTTTTGACATTTATGATAAAAATACTCTCCAGAAAGTGGGCATAGAAGGAAACTACCTCAACATAATAAAATCCATACACGAGAAGTCCACAGCAAACATCACTCTCAATGGTGAAAAACTGAAACCATTTCCTCTAAGATTAGGAACAAGACAAGGATGTCCACTCTCACCACTATAATTCAACATAGTATTGTAGTCCTAGCCATAGCAATCAGAGGAGAAAAAGAAATAAAATGAATACAAATTGGAAAAGAAGAAGTAAAACTGTCACTGTTTGCCAATGACATGACACTATACATAGAAAATCCTAAAGATGCCACCAGAAAACTACTAGAACTAATCAATGAATTTGGTAAGGTTGCAGGATACAAAATTAATGCACAGAAATCTCTGGCATTCCTATACACTAGCAACAAAATATCAGAAAGAGAAATTAAGGAAACGGTTCCATTTACCATTGTAACAAAAAGAATAAAATACCTGGGAATAAACCTACCTAAGGAGGCAAAAGACCTGTACTCAGAAAACTATAAAACACTGATGAAATAAATCAAAGATAACATAAACAGATGGAGAGATATACCATGTTCTTGGATTGGAAGAATCAATATTGTGAAAATGACTACACTACACTAACAGCCATAAAAGGGGAAATCGACAGTAACACAATAATAGTGGGGGACTTTAACACCCTATTTACAGCAATAAACATATCATCCAGACAGAAAATAAATAAGGAAAGAGGGAAATTCTTAGCAATTCAAGCTCACCTCAAGAAACGAGAAAAATCTCAAAAAAAAAAACCCAATCTAACCTTACACCTAAAGCAACTAGAAAAGAAGACCAAAGAAAACCCAAAGTTAGCAGAAGGAAAGAAATCATAAAGATCAGAGCAGAAATAAATGAAATAGAAACAAAGAAAACAATAACAAAGATCAATAAAACTAAAAGCTGGTTCTTTGAGAAGATAAACAAAATTGATAAACCTTTAGCCAGACTCATCAAGAAAAAAAGGGAGAGGACTCAAATCAATAAAATTAGAAATGAAAAAGGAGAGATTACCACTGACACTGTAGGAATACAAAAGATCATAAGAGACTACTGCAAGCAACTATATGCCAATAAAATGGACAACCTGGAAGAAATGGAAAAATTATTGGAAAAGTACAACCTTCCAAGATTGAACCAGGAAGAATTAGAAAATATAAACAGACAATCACAGGTAATGACATTGAAACTGTGGTTAAAAATCTTCCAACAAACAAAAGTCCAGGACCAGATGGCTTCACAGGTGAATTCTATCAAAATATTTAGAGAAGAGTTAACATCTCTCTTTCTCAAACTCTTCCAAAAAGTTGCAGAGGGAGAAGCACTCCCAAACTAGTTCTGTGAGGCCACCATCACCGTGACATCAAACCCAGACAAAGATATCACAAAAAAAGAAAATTATAGACCACTGATATAGATGCAAAACTCCTCAACAAAATACTAGCAAACAGAATCCAACAACACATTAAAAGGATCATACACCATGGTCAAGTGGGATTTATCCCAGGGATGCAAGGATTCTTCAATATACACAAAACAATCAATGTGATACACCACATTAAACAATTAAAGAATAAAACCCATATGATCATCTCAGTAGATGCAGAAAAAGCTTTTGACATTTATGATAAAAATACTCTCCAGAAAGTGGGCATAGAAGGAAACTACCTCAACATAATAAAATCCATACACGAGAAGTCCACAGCAAACATCACTCTCAATGGTGAAAAACTGAAACCATTTCCTCTAAGATTAGGAACAAGACAAGGATGTCCACTCTCACCACTATAATTCAACATAGTATTGTAGTCCTAGCCATAGCAATCAGAGGAGAAAAAGAAATAAAATGAATACAAATTGGAAAAGAAGAAGTAAAACTGTCACTGTTTGCCAATGACATGACACTATACATAGAAAATCCTAAAGATGCCACCAGAAAACTACTAGAACTAATCAATGAATTTGGTAAGGTTGCAGGATACAAAATTAATGCACAGAAATCTCTGGCATTCCTATACACTAGCAACAAAATATCAGAAAGAGAAATTAAGGAAACGGTTCCATTTACCATTGTAACAAAAAGAATAAAATACCTGGGAATAAACCTACCTAAGGAGGCAAAAGACCTGTACTCAGAAAACTATAAAACACTGATGAAATAAATCAAAGATAACATAAACAGATGGAGAGATATACCATGTTCTTGGATTGGAAGAATCAATATTGTGAAAATGACTACACTACCCAAAGCAATCTGTAGGTTCAATGCAATCCCTATCAAATTACCAATGGCATTTTTCACAGAAATAGAACAAGAAATTTCACAATTTGTAATGGAAACACAACAGACACCGAATAGCCAAAGCAATCTTAAGAAAGAAAAATGGGGCTGGAGGAATCAGGCTCCCTGACTTCAGACTATACTACAAAGCTAAAGTAATCAAGACAGTATGGTATTGGCACAAAAATAAAAATATAGATCAATGGAACAGGATAGAAAGCCCAGAGATAAACCCACACACATATGGTCAACTTATCTTTGATAAAGGAAGCAAGAATATACAATGGGGAAAAGACAGCCTCTTCAATAAGTGGTGCTGGGAAAACTGGACAGCTACAGGTAAAAGAATGAAATTAGAACACACCCTGACACCATACACAAAAATAAACTCAAAATGGATTAAAGACCTTAAGGTAAGACCAGACACTAAAACTCTTAGAGGAAAACACAGGCAGAACACTCTATGACATAAATCACATCAAGATCCTTTTTGACCCACCTCCTAGAAAAATGGAAATAAAAACAAACAAAAATAAACAAATGGTACCTAATGAAACTAAAAGCTTTTGCACAGCAAAGGAAAACATAAACAAGATGAAAAGACAACTCTCAGAATGGGAGAAAATATTTGCAAATGAAGCAACGGAAAAAGGATTAATCTCCAAAATATACAAGCAGCTCATGCAGCTCAATATCAAAAAAACAGAAAACCCAATCCAAAAATGGGTGGAAGACCTAAATAAACATTCCTCCAAAGAAGACATATGGATGGCCAACAAATACATGAAAAGATGCTCAACATCACTAATCATTAGAGAAATGCAAATCAAAACCACAATGTGGTATCACCTCACACTGATCAGAATGGCCATTGTCAAAAAAATGTACAAACAATAAATGCTGGAGAAGGTGTGGAGAAAAGGGATCCCTCTTGTACTGTTGGTGGGAATGTAAATTGATACAGCCACTATGGAGAACAGTATGGAGGTTCCTTAAAAAACTAAAAATAGAACTACCATATTACCACTACTGGGCATATACCCTGTGAAAACCATAATTCAAAAAGAGACATGTACCAATATGTTCATTGCAGCTCTTTTTACAATAGCCAGGATATGGCAGCAACCTAAGTGTCCATCAACAGATGATTGGATAAAGATGAGGCACATATATACAATGGAATCTTACTCAGCCATAAAGAGGAACGAAACTGAGTTATTTGTAGTGAGGTGGATGGAACTAGAGACTGTCATACAGAGTGAAGTAAGTCAGAAGGAGAAAAACAAATAATGTATGCTAATGAATATATATGTAACTTAAAAAAGCAGTACTGATGAACCTAGTGGTAGGGCAGGAATAAAGACGTAGTTGTAGAGAATGGACTTGAGGGTACGGGGTGGAAGGGGAAGCTGGGATGAAGTGGGAATGGATGACTAGTGGGAAGCTGCTGCATAGCACAGGGAGATCAGCTTGGTGGTTTGTGACAACCTAGTAGGATGGGATATGGAGGGTGGGTGGGAGGCTCAAGAGGGAGGGGATATGGGGATATATGTATACATATAGCTGATTCACTTTGGTGTACAGTAGAAACTAACACAACATTGTAAAGCATTTATACTCCAATGAAGATGTGAGAAAAAAATATGAAAAAAAAAGAAAAGAAATAATAGGGGAGAAACTTGTTACTGCAAGAGTGCAAGATTAATCCCTCAAAAGAATCATGTTCAAAGTTACTAGGAAAAGTTGTATATAAACACGGTTGATGACCTTTATGCAGACGGGAAATCGAACACTGGAAATGTGCAAATGTTTCTCCTTTTTCAAATGGAAAGAAATGAAATCAACAAACTAGACAAGTAATATTTACATCAATTCCTGGGACATTTCTAAGATTTACTTGATGAAAAGATAGAGTTTGAGCGCCAGAAAAAAAAAAAGAAGATTTAAGATGATGACACAGTATTAGTTTACTAAAACCATGTCTTAATAGAACAATTCTTTTCTTCCTCACGGTTGCTGGACATAATCACTCCATCCTCCATGGTCTAAAAATGCATTGTCTGTATTCTGTCCACTCTTTTCTCACTGAGGCTCACCTATTTGCTTGAAAGTCTACTTCCTAACTTGAAGGCAGGAAGCTTATATCTTTATATCCATAGTGTTTTTATTAATAATATTTATTGAATAAATAAACGAATTAATGGCAGATAAAAGAGATGTGTTAGAAAATTTTATATTAGTGTTTCATTAAAGCATCGCATAATATACTAATTACATCCATATGAACAAGAGAGAGTAAAAATATATTGATTGCAAGGGTAACTAAAGAGATTAATAACTATTGGAACCACAATACTAAAGGTGTTTTTAAATAAACCAAAGTAAAGGAGGGACTTGTTTCTGGTGGTGTACAGCAGGCCTCTTTCTTTGGCCCTGTCTTGCCCCACATTTTTAGTCAACAGTTTATATAAAAATATGAAGGGTGGGGCTTCCCTGGTGGCGCAGTGGTTGAGAGTCCGCCTGCTGATGCAGGGGACACGGGTTCGTGCCCTGGTCTGGGAAGATCCCACATGCCGCGGAGCGGCTGGGCCCGTGAGCCGTGGCCGCTGGCCCTACGAGTCCGGAGCCTGTGCTCTGCAACGGGAGAGGCCACAACAGTGAGAGGCCCGCGTAACGCAAAAAAAAAAAAAAAAAGAAGGGTGATTTATTAAATCCATGGGTGATACAAATTTGGGAATTACAGCATAGAAGTCAGGTCTTAGAATCAGTATCTGAAAGCATTTTGATGGCATTAGAAAAGGTTATTGAAAATAATGGAAGAGTTAACTAAGTGGAACTAGATGAAATTGAACAGAGATAAGATTGAGTCTAAACAATAGACTACAAAGGTAGTCTAAGCAGCAGCAAGAGCAAAAGGGCTTAAGGGCGTTGTTAGCTGATGTTAAACACACCAGCAGTGTGATATGGCTGCCGAATAAATGAATTTGACCTTAAGATGCATTAAGAGAAGTGTAGCTCACAGAGTGAAGAAGAAAAGACAGCTTGAACATTCTGTTTGATTCTAGGTTTTACATAATTAAAGCCTATGGGCTACTGTAAGTGAATTTATCACGAGAAAGGCTAAGGAAAGTAACAATATTTAGTTAGCATAAATGAGAAAGGACAGCAATGTGAAGAATTGGATGACCATATTTCATTAACAGCAAGTGGGAGAGGTAACAGAATGGTTCTGGGTGGGCCCAAGAGGCAGAAGCAGGGCACATGAGAGGCCTAGGGTGATGGGTGCTCATCAGAATCATCTGGACAAACTTTATTTTTAACTTCTTTAAATTGAATCACTGTGCTGTACACCTGAAACTAACATGACATTGTAAATCAACTATACTTCAATAAAATAAAATTTTAAAAAGTAAAATAAAAAATAAAACTGGCTTTCTAACTATGACAAAATCCAGATGCAAGTAAATAAAAAAATTGATAGATTTTATTATAAACAAATTTTAAAATTGTGCATGCTAAAAAACAGCATAAGTAAAGTTAAAATACAAATGACAAGCTAGGAAAAAATATTTGCAATATATATCACAAAAAACTAATATCCCTAATATATAAAGAACTTTTAAAAATTGAAGGATAAAGGGACAAAACTCCAATAGAAAAATGGAAAAGAGATAAAAACAGTTTACAAAAAATAAAAAGATAAAAAAGGCTCTTAAACAAATGAAAACCATTTAAACTCACTTATAATTATATAAATATAATTTAAAACAACCTGAGATAGTATTTCTCTACTATCAGACTGGCAAAAATTAAAAAGCATGGTAATATATGCTATTACTGAGGTGGTGGGGAAAAGGGTCTTCTGTTATACATTGCTGGTGGCAGTGCAAACTTTTATGACTATTTCTAACAAAATTACACTTAACTTTTGACCCAGAAATTCTAATTCTAGGAATTTATCCTAAAGATACACTTCCAACAATATGAAAATACATTTGCATGAGGTTATTCACTGCAATATTATTTTTAATTGCAAAATATAAGAAACAATCTAAGGTCCATATAAGAGAGTGGTTGAAATAACTATGGTGTATCCACACTATGGATTGTCATGAAGCTATAAAAAGAATGAGGAAGATCTCTATGAACTGATATGGAATGACTTCTAGGATATATTATTTAGTGAAAAAAGCAAAGTGAGAAAGAGTATATGTAAGGAAGAAGAAGATATAAGAAGATATGCATGTATCTGTTCATTGTGCAAAAAGACATACAGGAAGGTTAAACTAGAAAGTATGATATTGGTTACTTACAGGGGATAGGTGGGAACAGGGTGGTAAGAATGGTAAAGCGAGAACAGGGAAAAAGGAATGAGGGAGGATGGTATACCTTTTCTATAGTTCCGACTCTTGGAAACATGGTAATAATTTCACACACTTAAACATAAATAATCAAAATCAAAATGAATCAAAATAAGAACTCAAAATGTAATATAAAATGAAGGGAATGGAAATGAAAATAACTAACCTAATAAATGTAGAAGATTGTATTGTGACGATAAACTGTAAGGTTAAAGATAAAAGGAACTATACACAACTATTATACTCTAGTTAATATTTTTTCCCACAGTGGTGTGGGTTAGCAATTCTAAAACTACTTTATGTGTATACCAGGATTAAGCAGATAAGTAAAGAAATTTGTAGAGAATGAGAACCAGTTTCCTCACTGTCAGAAAAAGAAGTAATAAGTAAGAAAAGGGAAAGGTGTGAATGAATTCTGTGGTATTTGATTGGACTTGGAACTATCAGTGTAAACTCATGGTTTTAAATGATTTATACAGAGAAACTGATATAGAAATATAGATTTCTACATGAGCACATATATATGTATTTCCTAGATCTGTCCAATGATAGGGTCTAGAAACAAGACACCTCTGTAACAATAAGCATACTCAGATGTTGGTTTCTAAATCCCATTCTCTAACAAAAGTGACTAGAACTCCTTGGAAAAATGGTTGATTTTAGGGATGGGTCAGGGAAAATACAAAATGAGGCTGGAATATCTTGTGTTGCTAGAAAGTAAGGAAGTGCTCAAAAAGATGAGAATGGCATGTTGAGGATAAAGGCATCAACTTGAAGGAGCTCCCAATGGCCAAATTTAGGATAATTGGAGTAATAAAATAAATAATAGTATGGCTAATAACCTATAGATTAAAATAAATGCCTATGATCTCATACTGATACAAATAAGTAAACAGAGGAGAAGAGATAACTTTTTCTTACAGGAGAATTCCAATAATAAATATAGAAGAAATTATAAAAATAGAAAATCACCTTCACATAATAATTGTTACAGGCAAGGTTCATCATTAATGCTAAAATTAGTGGGCAAAAGTATGATAGGAAACAGAATATTTGCATAGCCTCAAAATATCTCCCTACAAGATACTTATAAATTACAAAGGGAAAAATAGTAACTTTACATGGAGAAATCTGGCAGACCTCACCTCTACTAAGTGCTCAAAGTTTACATCACCATCATAAGACATATCAACATCATGTACCTCTTGATATGATGTGCTGGGAAGGGCAAACATCATTTCTGTGTTATTCTTGTCAAAAATGCATAAGCTCAATTGATTAATAAGCATATGTTAATTGCAAATTGAAGGATATTCCAGAAATAAACCAAAACAAAACAAACTGGCTGGTTGTCTTCAAAACTGTCAAAATCTAAGACACAGAAAGACTGTGGAACTGCGATAGATTGAAGAATCTGAGGAGACATGACAACAAATGCAGTAAGGAACTGAAGATCAGGTTCTGGACCAGAAAGAGGACATCAGCAGGACAGCTGGCAAAACTGAAATAAGGTCTATAAATTGGTTATTAATTCCCTAATAATTACATTATCATCATGTAACATGTTAACATTAATAGAAGCTGGATGAAGGATATATTAGAACTCTCATACTATTTAAAAAACTGTTCTGTAACTCTAAAATTAGTTCATAATAAAATGTTTTAAAAATGTAGTGTTTCCAGCCATTTGAGTTCAAATAAGGGATAACACTCAACAGGAGTTGTAGAAGAGATTCAAGCCATAACTGGGCGATTCCAACACATAGCCTGTAAGGCCTCCTTAAACCATGAGGCTTTTTTGAGGATATTAACAGAATCCTTAGCTTAAAAAGTGAATTATAGGATTCTACACAAGCTTTGACCCAATGCTAATCCCCTTGAATCCATAGAAAGTGAACAGTTAGCTCAATTTTACTTCATTTCAGCAAATGATACATGCTGTGAGGATCACAAAATCTGTTATGAAATATTCAAATTAGTTTACAATGAAATTCCCTTAGTTTCAACTTTCAAGACTTTAAATACTTGAGAACAAATTTACATTTGTGATGAGTTTTAAACCACACTCTAAATAGCCATTCTAAACGATACCAGATAATCACACAAATGACGCAAACAATTTAAATCAGGTGAAAATTATACTCTTAAGTGGACAAAGCAGATGCCAAAACAGTACGTGCAATATGATCCCATTTTTGTCAAAAGTGAAAATATATGCTTAGGAAAGAGCCTAAAGTTTTATATGATAAAATGTAAACAGTGATTAACTCTGGGTGGTTAGAAGTGGGTGTTTTTCTTTGCTTATCAGCAATTTCTAAATTTTCTACAATAATTATTTTACCTTATAATCATAAAAAATAAGGATTATAAATGTTTTGAAAAAAGAAAGCAGTATAACAATTTTTCAGGTCTCTGAACAGTGAGTGGAACTAACCACTCCAAACAAACGGATGTAGCTAAATATAAAATATCTATATTCCAAGCACTCATTTTGTGTTAGGCTACATCTTTGCCTTGAGGCTACAAATAGGAGGTGATAAGTAAGTTTTTCTCCTAGTCACTTCAGTTAAAAATGTCAAAAATTACTCAGAGAACAAGTTTCAGCATTTGCAATTATCAAGCTGACAGTGTCACAGGAAAATAGTTTATTTTTTAAAGTGAAAAGAGAAGATGCACTTTTTTTAGGGAGAGGAAAGAGATATGCATACTAGGGTATCTTCTTCAAGTCTTATTTCACTTTATGGGGCATATGTTAAATGAAGAGGATTGATTTTGCCCCACTCTTTAAACTAGTATCCATCTCCTAGTGATTAGATGTTAAAACTGTACTTCTTAAATTTTAGAAAGAAGTACTTAAATTAAGTACTTAAACTGGGGTTGGTTCAGATACACATTACTGATTCTGTAGGTCTGGGATGGGACTTTGATTTTGCACCAGTCACCTGGGGGTTTGTCAGAAATGCAGAATCTCAGACCCTATCTCAGATCTACTCAATCATAATCTACATTTTAACAAGATCCCCATTTGACTTATTTGCACATTAAAGTTTGAGAAGCTCGGATCTAAAGAACCCAAAATCAGTTAAATAGGCATTTGCTTTCTATAGTTTTCTATGAAAAGGATTTAAAGAAATAATAATATTAAAAAAAGATTACAGAAACCAATATTGCCCCTGAACTCTGTGAGCCAACACAACTTTAATTTGTAAAACTATTTTTAGATAGTTAATTTTAGATAGTTAAATCATTTTCCTTAAAAGAAAAACTAAATTTCTTTGATTCCCCAGTGACCGTAAAGTTAGTTCTGTTGGTTTATTCATCCTTATACTAAATGGTGTGTAGCTAATTCAAAAGCAATCATTTCCCCCATTTGACTCTCATTTGAGAAGGATTTTTTCAGAATCTGGTTGGCTATATTCTATTGGCATAGTGAAGGACCTTTCATCTTTCAAATACTATGATGATACAGAATTATTAGTGGGACTAAGTGACATAGTGACAGCATATCTTTGCTTCTGATTTACAGTAATAAATGAGTTTCTAGAGCTCTAAGACAACACATTAAAACAAAAGAAAACGGGATCCATGGATAACTTGATGAGCTTAGTATTAAAAGAGAAAATTAGAGTGATCTCCCATAAGTTACTAAATTATTTTATAAGTACAATTTTCTTTATTCATAGATGACAAAACTTTGGGGTTGTGGAAAATCATTATTCACTTGAGGAACAGTCATACCATGGCGACCACATTAAAACTTTGTAACCGAAGAACTCTGGCATTTCTGACTATTTTTTCTGAATTTTTAAACAGTAAACTGCTTAGGACTCTACTTACTAGGGGTCCAAAAAGAAGTGATTGTGTGGCTAAGTGTAACACAGTTTTAGTCTTATAAACACTCTCACCTGTGACACATTTTATTGGATCACATTTAAACCTACTGAAGCCATTCTACTCCCATTTCCTTTATAATTTAACCTTGATCTGACACTCTCACTCCTACCAGGATTTCCAACAAGATATACTGAGAATTTGTTTACTCACATAAACTCTAAAAAAAAGTAAGTGATGTGTATTGTAAAAATATAGTAAGGCTCATTAAATACATTTTAAATCAAACCTGCTTTTTTTTATAGCCTAAAAACAAAGAACATACGCAATTCAATGTAGTACCATTAGATATGAACTGATAAACTGAACCTAAATATTTGAAAGTACAACCATAGAAAATAAAAAGAGATAGTGTTTTCATAGAGTTATTAGAGTATCTATCAGTTTATTGTATCACTGTAAGATACATAAGTTAACTTTGCTTTCAGAGCAAAGAAGGAACTTGGAAGAAAAGGATGAAAAGAAAGTGCTTTCTAAGTCACCACCTACTCCCATGAAATATCTGTTGGTGAAGAATAGGGTAAGAGTTAAAACCGGTCTTTGGTCAGAGGAAAAGTTGTCATAAGCTTTTCAACTCTAAATGTATTTTTGTTATAATGTTAATCTTTAGGTCCACAGGTGATTTTGCTAAGGGAAAGTCATACAAATAACATCAGCCTGTGGCATAAGGACTTCTTACTGTTGTTTTAAATTTATGATAGTATTTCATTTAATTTTAATTAGTTTCTTAAAATATAAATTTTACTTTTCCTGAATATTGTATTATCTATTTAACCACTAAACATTTTTTACAAGTATCATTTTAAATCAGTTTCCTGAACTACTTGCTCTTCATAAATGTTAAAATATTAATACTTAATAAGCAAATCTTTGTAGTTGAAAGATACCTGAATTGATAAACATTTTATGCTTTCCATGTAGCATTTTTGTTTGTTTGTTTTACAGAGGTGTGTAAGTTGTGCTGCACCATTCTCGTAAGACAATATGCTTATATGTAAACAGTATCTGATCTTTTCACATATTTCTAGATGTGTTTAATTGATTATATTCTCCAAAATATAACTCAGGCTTTTAAATGAGGGCTGTATGTTGTGTTAGCTCAGATGGCATTTCCCACTGCTTTGACAAAATACATTAGAAAATGAAGTCATTTCATTACATGAAATGTAATGAAGTAATGTTGAGTGGAAAAAAAGCAAGTCCCAGAAACGATACCATCTTTAGAAAGCTCAAAAGAAGCAAACTAAGGAATATATTGTGTTAGAAATACATTCATTTGTGTTAAAACAGTAAAACAAATAAGCATGAGGAAGATTCAAGATAGCTGAAACCCCTAAGGGGTGAGCATGAGGATGGAATAGGGGAGTGGCACACAGGGTACTGTAGTTGCAGGTTACTGAGATATACACACATGCTTCATAATATTACTTAATTTTTAAGTGCAAGAAAACCAGGAGGATTAGATTATTTAGGAACAAATTGATGATGATATTGTAGGGATTCCCCTCTTAGCTGGGGTATCACATTGTTCTAAAAATACTGAGCAGTGTATACTGTCAGTAATATAATTTTCACTGTATTTTGCAATTTACAGCAAATATTTAGATTTTTTTGAGATACCTAATCACTATGAATAATTATTTTAATCATATATTTTGTTTTATTATCCAACTTTTAAAACTGGTGATATCAAAGAAAAACTAGTAGTTTTAATTAATCAAGGAGAATAAAGGAAATCTCAGATTATTCTGTTCATATTCATAGTTGGTGTTAGATGGTCATACTTGTGATGAATGACTGCACTATTACTAGCAGATATTTGAAAAACTATAGTTTTGATTCCAGAGATTAGGGGCAAGTGGACTCTGATTTACGTTAAGTCATGTAGAAAAAGATATCTTTTCCTAGTAAATCAATTGTGTGGAAGGCAAGAGCAACTTTAATTATCAGGTATGAGCGTTTGGAGGAAAGAACAATCTTATATCAATATCACACTACAATTTCAATAAAATAAGAAGTACCCCTCATCATTCTAGGCAGGCTTAAATCTAGGAAAGAATGGGATGAGCTTAAGGTACACATTCTTTCATTATAAAACATCATATAGGGACTTCCCTGGTGGCGCAGCGGTTAAGAATCCGCCTGCCAATGCAGGGGACACAGATTTGATCCCTGGTCCAGGAAGATTCCCACATGCCACAGAGCAACTAAGCCCGTGTGCCACAACTACTGAGCCTGCGCTCTAGAGCCCGTGAGCTACAACTACAGAGCCCACATGCTGCAACTACTGAAGCCCACGTGCCTAGAGCCCATGCTCTGCAACAAGAGAAGCTACAGCAATAAGAAGCCTGTGTACAACAACGAAGAAGCAACACAGCCAAAATAAATAAATAAACAAATAAATAAATAAAAAATTTAAAAAATTATATAACTATTCTTCAATCCTTAAAAGGATGGAACATTTAGCAGGGTTTTTGCCAAGATTCACTTGGGTCTATTCTGGAATAGGTCTTTTTTTCCTCGCTGAGTATTAGAGGGACTAGTTCCAGCAAGACTAGTAGGCAAAGTGGATACATAAGGTGTGGTACATATATACAGTGTAATATTACTCAGCCATAAAAAGGAACAAAATTGGGTCATTTGTAGAGACGTGGATGGACTTACAGACTGTCATACAGAGTGAAGTAAGTCAGAAAGAGAAAAACAAATATTGTATATTAACGCATATATGTGGAATCTCGAAAAATGGTACAGACGAACCGGTTTTCAAGGCAGAAATAGAGACACAGATGTAGAGAACAAACGTATAGACACCAGGAGGGGAAACAGGGGGTGGCTGTGGTGGTGTGATGAATTGGGAGATTGGGATTGACATATATACACTAATGTGTAAAAAATAGATAACTAATAAGAACCTGCTATAGGGGGGCGCCTTTAAGATGGCAGAGGAGTAAGACGTGGTGATCACCTTCCTCCCCACAAATACATCAAAACTACATCTACATGTGGAACAACTCCTACAGAACACCTACTGAATGCTGGCTGAAGACCTCAGACTTCCCAAAAGGCAAGAAACTCGCCATGTACCTGGGTAGGGCAAAAGAAAAAAGGAAAACCAGGGACAAAAGAATAGGTATGGGACCTGCACTTCTGGGAGGGAGCTGTGAAGGAAGCTCATTCACTGGCAGGGACGGTGTGGGCAGCAGGGGGAGCTTCGGAGCCGCGGAGGAGAGGGCAGCAACATGGGTGCGGAGGGCAAAGCAGAGAGATTCCCGCACAGAGGATCGGTGCCAACCAGCACTCACCAGCCCGAGAGGCTTGTCTGCACACCCGCGAGGATGGGCGGGGGCTGGGAGCTGCGGCTCGGGCTTCGGAGTTCAGATCCCTGGGAGAAGACTGCAGCTGGCTGCGTGACCACAGCCTGAAGCGGGCTAGTGCGCCACAGCTAGCCAGGAGGGAGTCTCTGAAAATCTCTGGACCTGCCTAAGAGGCAAGAGACCATTGTTTCAGGGTGTGCGAGGAGAGGGGATTCAGAGTACCCCCTAAATGAGCTCCAGAGACGGGGGTGAGCCGAGGCTATCAGCGTGGATCACAGAGATGGGCATGAAACACTAAGGCTGCTGCTGCCGCCACCAAGAAGCCTGTGTGCAAGCACAGGTCACTGTCCACACTTCCCCTCCCGGGAGCCTGTGCAGCCTGCCACTGCCAGGGTCCTGTGATCCAGGGACAACTTCCCCGGGAGAACATATGGCGCACCTCAGCCTGTTGCAACGTCATGCTGGCCTCTGCCACCACAGGCCCGCCCCCCATTCTGTACCCTTCCCTCCCCCCGGCCTGAGTGAGCCAGAGCCCCCTTATCAGCCGCTCCCTTAACCCTGTCCTATCTGGGTGGGGAACAGACACCCCAGGAGACCTACATGCAGAGGCGGGGCCAAATCCAAAGCTGAACCCCAGGAGCTGTGCGAACAAAGAGGAGAAAGGGAAATCTCTCCCAGCAGCCTCAGGAGCAGCGGATTAAATCTCCACAATCAACTTGATGTACCCTGCATGTGTGGAATACCTGAATAGACAACAAATCACCCCAAAATTGATGCGGTGGACTTTGGGAGCAACTGTAGACCTGGGGTTTGCTTTCTGCATCTAATTTGTTTCTGGTTTTATCTTTATCTTAGTTTAGTATTTAGAGCTTATTATCATTGGTAGATTTGTTTATTGATTTGGTTGCTCTCTTCCTTTTTAAATTATATATACATATATATATATTTCCTTTTTCTCTTTTTGTGAGTGTGTATGTGTATGCTTCTTTGTGTGATTTTGTCTGTATAGCTTTGCTTTTGCCATTTGTCCTAGGGTTCTGACTGTCTGTTTTTTTTTAGTATAGTTTTCCAGTGCTTGTTACCATTGGTGGATTTGATTTTTGTTTGTTTGCTCTCTTCTTCCTTTTTCACTTCTTTTTTTATTACTGTTTTATTTTTAATATTTTTTCTTTTCTTTCTTTCTTTTTTCTTTCTTTCTTTTTTTTTATCTCCCTTTTCTTCTGAGCCGTGTGGCTGACAGGGTCTTGGTGCTCTGGCTGGGGGTCAGGCCTGAGTCTCTGAGGTGAGAGAGCCGAGTTCAGGATATTGGCCCACCAGAGACCTCCTGGCCCCATGTAATATCAAATGGCGAAAGCTCTCCCAGAGATCTCCATCTCAACACTAAGACCCAGCTCCACTCAAAGACCAGCAAGCTACAGTGCTGGACATCCTATGCCAAACAACTAGCAAGGCAGGAACACACACCCACCCATTAGCAGAGAGGCTGCCTAAAATCATAATAAGGCCACAGACACCCCAAAACACACCACCAGACGTGGACCTACCCACCAGAAAGACAAGATCCAGCCTCATCCACCAAAACACAGGCACCAGTCCCCTCCACTAGGAAGCCTACACAACCCACTGAACCAACCTTACCCACTGGGAGCAGACACCAAAAACAATGGGAACTACGAACCTACAGCCTGCAAAAAGGAGAATCCAAACACAGTAAGTTAAGCAAAATGAGAAGACAAACACACAGCAGGTGAAGGAGTAAGGTAAAAACCCACTAGACCAAAAAAAAAAAAAGAGGAAATAGGCAGGCTACCTAAAAAAGAATTCAGAGTAATGACAGAAAAGATGATCGAAAATCTTGGAAATAGAATGGAGAAAATACAAGAAACATTTAACGAGGACCTAGAAGAACTAAAAGCAAACAAACAATGATGAACAACACAATAGATGAAATTAAACATTCTCTAGAAGGAATCAATAGCAAATAACTGAGGCAGAAGAACGGATAAGCGACCTGGAAGATAAAATAGTGGAAATAACTACCACAGAGAAGAATAAAGAAAAAAGAATGAAAAGAATTGAGGACAATCTCAGAGACCTCTGGGCAACATTAAATGCACCAACATTCAAATTATATGGGTCCCAAAGGAAGAAGAGAAAAAAAAAGGTACTGAGAAAATATTTGAAGAGATTACAGTTGAAAACTTCCCAAATATGGGTAAGGAAATAGTCAATAAACCCCAGAAAGCACAGAGAGTCCCACACAGAATAAATCCAAGGAGAAACACACAAAGACACATATTAATCAAACTATCAAAAATTAAATACAAAGAAAAAATATAAAAAACCACAAGGGAAAAGCAACAAATAACAAACAAGGGAATCCCCGTAAGGTTAACAGCTGATCTTTCAGCAGAAACTCTGCAAGCCAGAAGGGCGTGGCAGAACATATTTAAAGTGATGAAAGGGAAAAACCTACAACCAAGATGACTCTACCCAGTAAGGATCTCATTCAGATTTGATGGAGAAATTAAAACCTGTACAGATAAGAAAAAGCTGAGAGAATTCAGCACCACCAAACCAGCTCTACAACAAATGCTAAAGGAATTTCTCTAGGCAGGAAACACAAGAGAAGGAAAAGACTTACAATAACAAACCCAAAACAATTAAGAAAATGGTAATAGGAACATACAGATTGATAATTACCTTGAATGTAAATGGATTAAATGCTCCAACCCAAAGACACAGACTGGCTGAATGGATACAAAAACAAGACCTGTACATATGCTGTCTACAAGAGACCCACTTCAGACCTAGGAACACATACAGATTGAAAGGGAGGGGAAGGAAAAAGATATTACATGCAAATGGAAATCAAAATAAAGCTGGAGTAGCAATTCTCATATCAGACAAAATAGGCTTTAAAATGAAGAATATTACAAGAGACAAAGAAGGACACTACATAATGATCGAGGGATCGATCCAAGAAGAAGATATAACAATTGTAAATATTTATGCACCCAACATAAGAGCACCTCAATACATAAGGCAAATGCTAACAGCCATAAAAGGGGAAATCAACAGTAATATCATCATAATAGGGGACATATCACCCCATTTTCACCAATGGACAGATCATCCAAAATGAAAATAAAAAAAGAAACACAAGCTTTAAATGACACATTAAACAAGATGGACTTAATTGATATTTATAAGACATTCCATCCAAAAACAGCAGATTACACTTTCTTCTCAACTGCTCATGGAACATTTTCCAGGATAGATCATATCTTGGGTCACAAATCAAGCCTTGGTAAATTTTTAAAAACTGAAATTGTATCAAATAGCTTTTCTGACCACAACACTATGAGACTACCTATCAACTACAGGAAAAAATCTGTAAAAAATACAAACATATGGAGGCTAAACAATACACTACTTAATAACGAAGTGATCACTGGAGAAATCAAAGAGGAGATCAAAAAATACCTAGAAACAAATGACAATGGAGACATGATGACCCAAAACCTACAGGATGCAGCAAAAGCAGTTCTAAGGGGGAAGTTTATAGCAATACAATCCTACCTCAAGAAACAAGAAATATCTCAAATAAACAACCTAACTTTACACCTAAAGCAATTAGAGAAAGAAGGACAAAAAACCCCAAGTTAGCTGAAGGAAAGAAATCATAAAGATCAAATCAGAAATAAATGAAAAAGAATGAAGGAATGGAGAGCAAAGATCAATAAAACTAAAAGCTGGTTCTTTGAGAAGATAAACAAAATTGATAAACCATTAGCCAGACTCATCAAGAAAAAAAAGGGAGAAGACGCAAATAAATAGAATTAGAAATGAAAAAGGAGAAGTAACAACTGAGACTGCAGAAATACAAAGGATCATGAGTGATTACTACAAGCAACTATATGCCAATAAAATGGACAACCTGGAAGAAATGGACAAATTCTTAGAAAAGCACAGCCATCTGAGACTGAACCAGGAAGAAATAGAAAATAAAAACAGACCAATCACAAGCGCTGAAATTGAAACTGTGATTAAAAATCTTCCAACAGGGCTTCCCTGGTGGCGCAGTGGTTGAGAGTCTGCCTGCCGATGCAGGGGACACGGGTTAGTGCCCTGGTCCAGGAAGATCCCACATGCTGCAGAGCGGCTGGGCCCATGAGCCACGGCCACTGAGCCTACGCATCTGGAGCCTGTGCTCCACACGGGAGAGGCCATAACGGTGAGAGGCCCGCATACCGCCAAAAAAAAAAAAAAAATCTTCCAACAAAGAAAAGGCCAGGAAAGATGGCTTCACAGGTGAATTCTATCAAACATTTAGAGAAGAGCTAATACCTATCCTTCTCAAACTCTTCCAAAATATAGCAGAGGGAGGAACACTCCCAAACTCATTCTACAAGGCCACCATCCCCTTGATACCAAAATCAGACAAAGATGCCACAAAAAAGAAAACTACAGGCCAATATCACTGATGAACATGCAAAAATCCTCAAAAAAACACTAGCAAACAGAATTCAACAGCACATTAAAAGGATCATACACCATGAGCAAGTGGGGTTTATCCCAGGAGTGCAAGGATTCTTCAATATGTGCAAATCAATCAATATGATAAACCACATTAACAACTTGAAGGAGAAAATTCATATGATCATCTCAATAGATGCAGAAAAATCTTTTGAGAAAATTCAACACCAATTTATGATAAAAACCCTCCAGAAAGTAGGCACAGAGTGAAACTACCTCAATATAATAGAGGCCATAAATGACAAACCCACAGCCAACATTGTTCTCAATGGTGAAAAACTGAAAGCATTTCCACTAAGATCAGGAACAAGACAAGGTTGCCCACTCTCACCACCACTATTCAACATAGTTTTGGAAGTTTTAGCCACAGCAGTAAGAGAAGAAAACGAAATAAAAGGAGTCCACATCAGAAAACAAGAAGTAAAATTGTCACTGTTTGCAGATGACATGATACTATACATAGAGAATCCTAAAGATGCTACCAGAAAACTATTAGAGCTAATCAATGAATTTGGTAAAGTAGCAGGATACAAAATTAATGCACAGAAATCTCTGGCATTCCTATACACTAATGATGAAAAATCTGAAAGAGAAATTAAGGAAACACTCCCATTTACCACTGCAACAAAGAGAATAAAATACCTAGTAATAAACCTACCTAAGGAGACAGAAGACCTGTATGCAGAAAACTATAAGACACTGGTGAAAGAAATTAAAGATGATACAAACAGATGGAGAGATATACCATGTTCTTGGATTGGAATAATCAACATTGTGAAAATGACTCTACTACCCAAAGCAATCTACAGATTCAATGCAATCCCTATCAAACTACCAATGGCATTTTTCACAGGACTAGAACAAAAAATTTCACAATTTGTATAGAAACACAAAAGACCCCCAATAGCCAAAGCGATCTTGAGAAAGAGAAACGGAGCTGGAGGAATCAGGCTCCCTGACTACAAAGCTATAGTAATCAAGACAGTGTGGTACTGGCACAAAACCAGAAATATAGATCAATGGAACAGGACAGAAAGCCCAGAGATAAACCCACGCACATAAGTCACCTTATCTTTGATAAAGGAGGCAAGAATATACAATGGAGAATGGACAGCTTCTTCAAGAAATGGTGCTGGGAAAACTGGACAGCTACATGTAAAAGAATGAAATCAGAACACTCCTTAACACCATGCATAAAAATAAACTCAAAATGGATTAAAGACTAAATGGAAGGCCAGACACTATAAAACTCTTAGAGGAAGACATAGGCAGAACACTCCATGATATCAATCTCAGCAAGATCCTTTTTGATCCACCTCCTAGAGAAACGGAAATAAAAACAAAAATAAACAAAGGGACCTAATGAAACTTAAAAGCTTTTGCACAGCAAAGGAAACCATAAACAAGGTGAAAAGACTGCCCTCAGAACGGGAGTAATATTTGGAAATGAAGCAACTGACAAAGATTTAATCTCCAAAATATACAAGCAGCTCATGCAGCTCAATATCAAAAAAACAAACGGCCCAATCCAAAAATGGGCAGAAGACCTAAATAGACATTTCTCCAAAGAAGATATACAGATCGCCAACAGACACATGAAAGAATGCTCAACATCACTAATCATTAGAGAAATGCAAATCAAAACTACAATGAGGTACCACCTCACACCAGTCAGCATGGCCATCATCAAAAAATCTACAAACAATAAAGGCTGGAGAGGGTGTGGAGAAAAGGGAACCCTCTTGCAGTGTTGGTGGGAATGTAAATTGATACAGCCACTATGGAGAACAGTATGGAGGTTCCTTAAAATCTAAAAATGGCACTATCATAACACCCAGCAATCCCACTACTGGCATATACCCTGAGAAAACCATAATTCAAAAGGGTCATGTACCACAATGTTCATTGCAGCTCTGTTTACAATAGCCAGGAAATGGAAGCAACATAAGTGTCCATTGACAGATGAATGGATAAAGAAGATATGGCACATGTATACAATGGAATATTACTCAGCCATAAAAAGAAATGAAACTCAGTTATTTGTAGTGAGATGGATGGATCTAGAGACTGTCATACAGAGTGAAGTAAGTCAGATAGAGAAAAACAAATTCTGTATGCTAACACAATCTATATGGAATCTAAAAAAAAAATGGTTCTGAAGAACCTAGGGGCAGGACAGGAATCAAGATGCAGACATAGAGAATGGACTGCAGGACATGGGGAGGGGGAAGGGTAAGCTGGGATGAAGTGGGAGAGTGGCATGGACATATATTCACTAACAAATGTAAAATAAGATAGCTAGTGGGAAGCAGCTGCATAGCACAGGGAGATCAGCTAGGTGCTTTGTGTCCACCTAGCGGGGTGGGACTGGGAGGATAGGAGGGAGATGCAAGAGGGAGGGGATATGGGGATATATGTATACGTATAGCTGATTCACTTTGTTATACAGCACAAACTAACACTCCATTGTAAAGCAATTATATTCTAATAAAGATTTTTTTTAAAAAATCTAATAAAGATATCTTTATAAATATCTAATAAAGATATCTTAATAAATATCTAATAAAGATGTTTAAAAATCTGCTGTATAAAAAAATAAAATTTAAAACAAAAAAAAGACTAAGAGCCAAGCTATGTGAATAGTAGAGTTGCAAAAGGACTACCTGTTTACTGGTAGTTGGATAAACATTTGCCCCAAAACCTGTTTTGGACACTTGTGTAAACTTTTCAGGTGAAGAAAAAATATAAAACCTACAAGTTTACTAATTTGAAATAAGTTTTGAGAGTCTAGTCTGAATTTACACAGATTACTTGAGGTTAAAATAGAGGCTCGTCTCAAAGATCCTGTTTAGCTCTGCCAATTCCAAAATAGATAGAATTTGACTGAAAATGTAGAACTAATTAAAAAAATTTAAAAAGACACTTTGAAATAAAACTTAGTATTATGGAAATTAATTAAGTGAAGATAACCTTGGAGTTGGATGAATGAAATAAGCAACGGATAATTTTTTTGCATGCTGTCATATTTGGTATCACTTTTAATTTAAGAGGAATAACAACCTTTACTGTACCTGACGAGGGGTTCTTTCTGATTTACTCCTACACCATTCCCAGTCTGAAAGGTCTGGTTTCTGACTCTCCTCATGAGAAAGTCTTCTTTCTGGCCCTTCCAAAAGGGTGGTTTCATCATATTTAATATCACCTTCTGTTTTTTCAGACAGCAGTGGATCAACACCCTTTTCATTGTGGGAATCCTGTTTAGCATCTATAATATCAGTGTTTGTGCATTTGTTGATGCCTTTTAGTGTGGAGCTGTCCAGAGAGGGCGTGGTACTGATTTCCACCTTTATGGCATTGAATACATTATGAGAGTCTCTCTGAGAGTCTTTTGTAGTTTTGCACTCATAGTTCATGAGATTGTGATAGGATATTGAATTTTCATCATCATCATAGTAATCTTCATGTGCTATTTTATAAATTCCATAACTTCGTTGAAATGATAGATTGAATTCAAAGCATCTCCTCTTGGCTATGTAAAAACAAAAACAAAATTCCATGATTAGGAAGATAGATATAAACAGTGCTTGGATATACAAAATGAATAAAAATAGGAAAGTGAATTCAACCTGATTAGTTGAATTATCTTCGTTTACTTCTTGTCAATTATGCAAAGCAACTGTGCCTCGCAAATTCAACCATCTTATCACTCTGGGCCTAACTGTTCTCACTTATACAATGGAAGGCTTGAAATACATACAACCCCAGAACACTGAAGTCTTTAAAGAAATTTTATGTAAAAAATTGATCCATAAATTAGAATAGCCTCATATCCACTCAGTTTTAGTTTTAGCTCTATCAGTCTACCAATTATCTCTACATTTCTTTATTTGGGGATAAAATACATTGTTTATAAATTTTATTTTGCTACAACTTAATTATTAAAAAGCTCTAAATATTACTTGAGCTATTCTGCTGGCAATACCAACAACAGATATAACTGCTTTAAATATTTTGATGTATATCATTCCTGACATTTATATGTTTATAAATGCATACAGTAAAAATTAGATAATGCTACAATACAGTTTTTAAACTTTTAAAAATAATATGTACATTTCTGAATAAATTTGAAATGAATTTTAAAGAAGAGTCTATAGACATATTTCTGTGAACTGAAGCACTTTACAACATGTATATACCTGATTAACTACAAGAGCAGTTTAGCAGGAACACATAAAACTTTCCATGGTTTAAATCAGGTGAAATATGATAGGATCTTACATATAGCACTACTATTTGGTGAATACTGTATAAAGTCTTAGTAGAATAACACATGAGAATGTGACAGAAGTGATACAATTGTTGTATGTGAACATCATTAAATACTAGATAATTTTTGTGTATTAAGAATGAAGCTATATCAAGATGGTAGACAAAATGCAATGTAATGTTTTGATTTTCATCTTCCAAACATGGCTCATTTCAAAATGTTTTTCTACTTGGGTAGTTCTGTGTTTTATAGCACACATTTAGCTATCCTTGGTGGAAAAATTTATTAAAAACTATAAAATTTCTATGAGAACAGGTAAAATTTGATTCATTTTACAATACAACCTCATGTCATTCATATGCTGATTCTATTACTGAAATTGTCTCAGAACTGAAGATTTACAAACCAATTCTGCTAACTGAAAGAGAATTTATAGGTATCACTCATTATTTGAGCCAAAACATTCATTGAGCCAGGATACAAACAAAAATTTCTATTCAAAGAAAATGGAAAAGTAGAAACAGATGTTAACATTATACACTATTTCATTTACAGTAATACTTAACTTTTTCTAGTAATATAGTCCAGTAAAATTAAATTAGAATTTTTAAGTAACTTTAATAGTGTGAAAGCTGAAGGAACTAAAAGACGTTTCAGTTATTGTTGGGTTTCCTTTTTCTCTAAAAAAAGTTATAAAGTGACAAGTGGTCAATTCAAGGATATTAAGCAAACAAAAACTGTCATAAAATCCCAATTTTATCATATAAATGGATATCTATGGCTATATATTTTATTAGCTGTGTATTATAACTATGAAATATATAAAGCAAAAGTGAGTAAGGTTTTTAAAGAACTGTGCAGAATGTGTCGATGGAGAATCTCCTTCCACATCACTGGGTGCAAGAAGCAGTCCGAGGTAGGCTATGAGAAGGAAGTGTGATTGAGAAAGATACAGTGGGGAACTAGAGCATTCCAGGGACAGTTATGCACAAAGGTCATGACATTTAACAAAACAACAACCCTACATAATAAAAGGCATATTGGTTCTATTTTGCATTTGAGAAAACTGAGGCTGATAGAAGAAACCTACCTAAGATTACTTACCTGGTAAAGAGATTTTAATTTAAAGCTGACTCCAGAATTGAAGTCATTAACCTCTATTTGAAATTGCTTTACTGCTAATCAGATCCATGAAGTATGTTAATGGAAGCAGAATGTCCCTGATGTGCTATCTTTGAGTTAAGGGAAGTACATTAATTATGAAATGTTACCAATAGAAACATTTCTTGTTATTGACTTTTCCTTAACACTAGAGGTAAATTCTGACTAACCAATGAAGGTAATAGGCTATAACGACAAAACAGAGTTGACAATATTTGACTAGTAACTTACAAGAAACTTAGAAGAATAGAGTCAGGGTCTTTTGAAGTCTACAGTACACTTATGAAAAAAAAGTATAATGTTACATTTGCTCTGAAAAGCAAAACCCTGGATACGGCATGAAATAGCTCTAGTCTTCTGCTTTTAATCACATCTTACTAATGACAATTTTAGACATAAGTAATTATATCAGCTTATATATATACATAATTCTTCAGAGTAACATGTCAGCAGATACTTTGACTTTGTCAAAAAACAGAAGCTGAAAATCTGATTTTTATAGAAAATATTTTATTTTAACTGTTTATTTAATTTAAAAAAGAACGCATCATGTCATTCAAACCAAATGGGTCTGAAAGCCATATCCAATCCATATGTCTACCACCTGAGACCTCTGTGTTAAAACCAGCTTTTTTTAAACCACTTTTGTTTTGAGACACTAGTAATACAGATTATTGTTGAAAACAGGAGAGAACTGTTATTTCTGGAAATTATTTTCCATTTCTGACATTCATTTTCTGGCTGCATGTCTCTCAGTATCCATACAGTGAAGCTGAGATGTAGAATTATCCTTACATCACCAAAATGAACCTACGGTAAATATGAGTTAGGAAAAAATATTTTCCTTTTCTTGTTTCTGGAGTTCCCAGCAAAAGAATGTAAAAGGGGGATATTAATTTATTAAGGAGAAAAAGCTTAAATGTGACACTGGAGCCATCAAAGTACTATAACTACATAGAATCAAAGTACTACAACTGATCAAGCACCTGCCCACCTGAGGATGAGCCGTCTTTGGAGTTTCAAAATTCTGTTTTTGTGTCATCCTAGCAATAGGAAAATTTATGGTGGGTCCTCAGACAAGGAAAGTACATCATTCTTATAATTTTCCTGTGACAGAGCCTAGGATCAAGTGAGAGAGTGCCATGGACATATATTCACTACCAAATGTAAAATAGATAGCTAGTGGGAAGCAGACACAGCACAGGGAGATCAGCTCAGTGCTTTGTGACCACCTAGAGGGGTGGGATAGGGAGGGTGGGAGGGAGACGCAAGAGGGAGGAGATATGGGGATATATGTATATGTATAGCTGATTCACTTTGTTATAAAGCAGAAACTAACACACCATTGTAAAGCAATTATACTCCAATAAAGATGTTAGAAAAAAAAAAAAGAGAATGGAGCCATTTTAAACTAACGTTTCTCACAACATTTTATTCTCAAAGCCATGCCTCTCTAAGCTCACATTTCAACACCTTCCCTGAAATTTTAAAATGAATACAAATAAGGGCAACGATAATTTTAGAGGAAAAATATTATTTTGATCTTGAAAGGCATGGTTCTAATTTCAAACATGAGGTATTAGCAGGATTATTGATTCTGCTAGTCTGCTGTAGTTTCTTCTATTTTGTGCAGTATAAGACAGAAGTGCTTCCTAGACCATTTATAGGGATAGATCTGTTGCATTGCTTTGTTTTCAGCTCTGATAGAGGTGCCCTTCAGTTCTTAAAAATGACTGCCCTAAATTCTTCTTGTCTCTCTCACAATTTTAAATACTCTAAGATGGGGTTAGTTCATTAATTTAGTGACAAAATATTAATGTTTGATAGAATGGTAGAACTTTCAGGCTTGTAAGTGATTTTTACATGTTCTACATTCTTCTATGTGGTTCAAAAAGATTTATTATTAATTTTCTGTGTCACTGTTGCTCTGGATATTAATATCCAAAAGCACATAATTATTACAAGTTCCATGGTTATTTTATTTTAAGTGCATAGATGAATTTGGCATCTATTAACAATAAAACTTCATGGCATCCTTAATACTAAAAAAAATCTTCTGGTCATTTGAAAATTATCTAGACATTAAATGTCATGAATACATGGAAAATGACCAGTTCATGACTATTTAATGTTTATAAAATAAACCTGTTGAAGAACTGATTGCAGAATATTCTTTAATAGTCTCCAGTTTTCATAGCCCTAAAATAGTCTAAGATGGACTGTTTTTATTTATTCTTTCTTCTCTGTTAAAGAATAATATACCTGCTTATTCTGAGCAAAGGACAATTAATGGAACAGTTAATTCAGCATACACTAATGTAGTCTTGGATTTATTAAATGGTAGAACATCCTATCTTTTGTCTGGAATGACAAAAAAATATCCTTTTCCTTATGGAAGAGTCAGAATATACAGGTCATTCTTCAACTTTTCCTGTCTCAGAATAGGAACAATTACACTCTAGTGAGTTTTATAATTGACCGCACTCCTGGTCTAGAGGTACTCTTTAGAACATAGTTGGTTTTTTTTTTTTTTTTGGTTTGTTTGTTTATTTTAAGTAACTGGCATGGCTAGATTCATACATGAACATACATTGACAAACTCTGCCACCTTTGTCCTTTTTTGAAATTATAGGTGTTTGTGGGGTTGTTTTGTGTATATATGTATGTTTTCTAAAAGCAGAGGCAAACACTTAAAATTTGTTTTGGAACTGTTTTTAGTCACTCCGATTGCTTACTCTGAAAACTTTCCAAAACCCTGGAAGAATATAAGCAGCACACTAAAGAAAATGCTTTTCTTTATTGTTCCACTCAGCAATAATGAACTTTAATATAATGAGTTTTTAACTTTTCAAAGATGCAGACTTCTCATACGTAGATTTGGGAGGGGGAGTTATTTTCTACTCTAGGCTAAGAGGTATGGTAGATATAACACCTAAAGGCCTTTGTTGACTTCATGCTGTTTTGAATAAATTCTCTTCTTTTCTTACCTAAAATAATTATTCAATGTACAAGCAGTTCACAGAGCTGTTTTAAACTTGCCTCATTTAAAACTTACTCCAATATTGTGCTAACAATTGTTTCACATTATAATTTCTTCCATTTACCACTTCATTTGTCCTTGGACTCTTCATCCCCTACTAAGGCAACTCTCTCAACAGACCACCTTTCTGTATTTGACCATATGCATATTGTTCCCAACCTCTGCACTGTTCAGGACTTACGTTTTTTCCCATCAGACGTCACTGCATATGTGTTCTGCTTGCAGTTGATGATGCAGCCACAGGGCAAGTGTGTCCAGTGTTTGGACAAGACAAACACTGGAGTTACAGTGGTGGCCAGGAGGGTTAGCAGAAAGCTGAGCGTCTCAAAGGGAAGGCTCTGAAACCCCACGACGTGCTGGACCACCATGTGGATCTGCAAAAGCAGAGAGCTTCAGACCTATCCTAGGATAACATTTTCCATTTTGCCAAGCCTTTCCCTCAAGCATGCTGCCCCAGCTCCCTTCTCCAGGGCCCTTTCCTGTCTGAGAGCCAGAAGCTCTATTCCTGGGCTGGCATCCTCAGTTTGGGTGATGGACTGGGAATCCTTGGGAGGAGGCCCGCTGCTCCAGACTGCACAGGCTTTGAGGGTTTCCACTCTTGACAGCCTGGTCTGTGCTAGCTGCCAGCTCAAGTTTCCACCAGGGAAACACAGTCACAATACAGAAAATGCTATCCCAGAAAACAGGCAAGCATGTGTGAAACCTGTACCTAGTACTCCAGATGTCCTTTGTCACATCCCTGGCCCCTCACCTCTGCCAGGTTATGCTTGTCACACTAGGGCACCACCTGCCACCTCTCAGCTGGGCTCTTTCCTGGAGGCTTGAACAAAAGCCTGTTTTGTCTACTTTCTGCTGTCTCTACTTCTGACCACGCCTCTCCTGTCTCCCTGCTGGGGATGGGCGATGTCCTTACTAGGGAGGAACGGAGCAGAGAGAAGGGCATGACAGAGGATTGGGGGCAAAAACCCTCTTTACTGAATACTCCCAGATATCGCTACGAGAGAAAAGGACACCCTTGACCATGAGAGATCTCAGAAAACTAAGTCTCTTGCGCCTGAAAGCACTCCCCATACTCCTCCCCAGTTTTTTTTTTTTTTTTGGCACGCGGGCCTCTCACTGCTGTGGCCCCTCCCGTTGCAGAGCACAGGCTCCGGACGCGCAGGGACCGGGGCAAGAATCCGCACCCCCCCGCACTGGCAGGCGGACTCCCAACCACTGCGACACCAGGGAAGCCCCTCCTCCCCAGTTTTGAACCGAGAAGCACTTAGCAGCAAAGGCTTCGCGGCTGCTAGTCCTACCCGTGAACTGCCTTCCTCCAAGTGCTTCTCTAAAACCAAGCGAGATACATTCGTAAGCGGACTTAATGCACGTCTCTGGGTAACCCTCCAAACCGGGGAGGGTGGTCTCAACACGCACTCATACTGCCTGGCACACAGCCCCCGCCCCCGCGCGCCGTGAGCAACCGCACTTTTACCATCATGGGCAGCCAAAGGGTGACTTTTGTCATCGCTAAGATCAAAGAAAAGCGCTTCTGCGCTACGCTCACGGTGAAGCTCCTGGTGCCATAGAGAGTCCCCCGGTCCTCACGCTTGCAGGCTCCAGCCACAGCGGTTGCACCGCGCCCCGGCCCCTGCCCCAGCCCTACCCTCGCGGGCAGACCCGGTCCAAACACGGTGTCCGAGCTCGGGGAGCATCCTCCAGAGCACCGCAGGGCCGGGCCCGGAGCATCATCTGGGGACAGGGAAAGCACTCTCCCCCGCGTTGAAGGGGTCCCTGGAGTGGAAGCTCCGCGGGAAATTTCCTGGTAGTTGGCGTGGAGTCTTGGCGGCTCCTCCGAACACAGCAACTGGTGAGTGAGGGGGACCGAGAGGCCGGCGAGGAGTCCGAAGGCCGAAGTGTACACAGCGAAAAGTAGCAGCACGTAGGAGCTGGAGCAGTCGGCCAGGCAGCCCCAAGGCGTGCGTACAAAGGCGCCCCAGCCGCACAGAGGAAGCGCGGAGAGCAGCAGACTGGCTGCCCACACCGTCAGCGCCACGCCGAGCACCTGGCCGGATCTTCTGGAGGCTGCCTGGCTCCCCACAGCCCTGTGCATCGTGTAAAAGTTGTAGCAGACTAAGAGAGTCGCCTTCAAGTTGCTCGAGAGGCCCTGGCATAAATATAGTAAGGCAGAGGTGGTGCACAGAGACTGGAAGTAGTCAGAGACCTCATTTGGCCACTGCAAAAACATGAAGATGGTCACCGACAAGACGCTCATGAGATCATCCCCAGACCAGGAAGCCACAAGCATGGACACAACAGTTCTGTTCCGCGTTTTCATTAGGGAAACTAGTGAATAAATGCTGCCTGCCAGGGCTGCGAGAGTCATTAAGCCTGTCAGGCAAAAAAGATAGATATTCACGGTTCCTGGCGGATTTAAAAGATCTGTCGAATTATGATTTTCTTTCCACAGGCTAGAGTCATTTGTTGATAAGTTACTGAGAAATACAGACATTATCCTTGGTCAATATTTAATTTCTTTTTCAATGAGTCTATAAATATTCTCAAAATTAAGCATGGCTGTTAGTTGCAAATCAGATCTCATTATCTCCTATCAAGTTTCCCTCAAGATGTTCACCAGTCAGTCCCGGCAGAAAATGGACAACTCTCCTTTAGATCTGACTCAACCCATATTTTAAAATTGGGTTCCACTTAAAGCAGCAATAAGAAACTTTTCAACATTTCAATTAAAAACAGACAAACCAAAAACTCCCTCCTGAAACCAGCACGTTTCAGGCATGAAAGCAAAACCTCCTCAAGTAGATTGAAAAACAATGATGTGTGGGTCCTTTCGGGTCCTTCTTATGGAGCAAAGCAGCTTTGGCTTGAGGTAATCAAACTCTATTCAGTTTTTAAGAGCAGTAAAATGATGCATTTGGTTCCAGAGCTGGATTCAAAGGCAGAGAGCTTATCAGGCAGTTTTCAGCTTTGCTGGTTCAGAGACAAAGAGAGACAGAGAGAAAATGAGAGAGAGAGTGAGTCACTGAGCACAGCTCCCCATCGGAACCGCTGTGTTCTTCAATCAGCCTGTGATCCTCAGAGCTGCAGGAAGGAGGAGTCAGCTCCAAGCAGGAGAGAAGCAGGAACAAAAGGGAGGGGAGTCCAGTGTGTGAGCGAAATGATGTACATCTCCTCAGCCTGCCTTATTCGGAGCAAGAGACAATGTTTTTGCTAAGCCTTCCCCTTCGGTTTTGACATATAAAACTAACCCAAATACTTGCTCAGGCTTGATGTGAATGACAAATAACCACTTTGAGAGGTCCAAGCTACTCTACTAAGGGGCTGCTTTTACTCTTATCTAGACCTCTCTGTTCCATAATCCACTGCAGGAAGAATATCATTAATGCCATTTTTAAGAAAATAGGAGGTACCAGCTTTGTTTGTTTTAAAAATATGTATTGTACTTACTAATAAGAATGTCATTATGGTCCTCACTACACTACAGATTTTGCAGAATCTTTGGGTGGAGCCATTCTAACTTTAGCCATGTAACTATTTTATGTCAATGTCATAAAGTAAGCAAGCTTCCATTTGAATAAATAATATTTCTAGTTGTTAAAGTCAGATGGCATTATATAGGGAGTAAAAAGGAAGTTATCTCACAAAAACATTTTTAACCAGAGTATTGGGGTGTTTGGTAAAACAATTGAGTCTCTGAACTCATTTTTTAAATTAATTAATTAATTAACATCTTTATTGGGGTATAATTGCTTTACAATGGTGTGTTAGTTTCTGCTTTATAACAAAGTGAATCAGCTATACATATACATATATCCCCATATCTCCTTCCTCTTGTGTCTCCCTCCCACCTCGCTGGTTTTGCAAGATGAGTGGTTTAGCAAAGAAGTAACAGACAGCAATAGTTCTGGTCAAGCATTTCCCAGCATGCTTTGGGGGTAGTATTCCTCCTCAGCTCAGCCTCATGACCTGAGGGCTGTCTTTCCACACACAGTGCTGAAGTCTGAAGGAAAGCAGGGAAAGGGAAAGGAGAACATTCATTTGGTAATGGTCTAAGTACATGGAAGTGGCAATAGAACTCTGAACATTCCTTTCATTTTAGAGGTAACGGAAGCTACATTTTGAACCTGAATCTGTTCAAGGGAAAAGTAATTGTATTAGTCATTGCCAGCCATAACCGTCAATAAACAGTGGGCCCTTCACTTATCTTGACATATTGTTTGATTTCCCCTTCACTCAGCCACCTGTGACAGCCAGCTCAGCACTCTGGCTCTTCCTACTGATAGTAATAGACCTTGCAGTGTAGTGTGATTAAGAAGGCTCTGGGTTACCTTTCCATATGGTATTTAACCCTGGAGTTTTAGTGGGGTTGGACAATACGTATCACATTGTTCAAATGCAATGAGTGGAAATAAATAATGGCTGTCACAATACCACTTGAGGCTTGGGGACATTCCTTCTGTCATTACCATCATCTCTGGGTTTTCTATTAAATATATTTTTGAAAAGGGGCAGGACACCTAACCACCATGCTGCCCTTGTCTCTACGATATGACAGAAGGGGCAAGAGTGTTAGTACATTTCCAAAGGTTGGTGGTGGAATTGCAGCCAGCAGGGAGCTAGGAGAGAAATCTGAATTTGATTCCAAACTGTGCTACTGCTGTCTGTGTAAACTTGGGCAAAAATTCTTATACTTTCTCTGGGTATCTGTTTCCACATCTGTAAAATAAGGGGACTTGACTGGATTATTTTTAGGCCCTTTCAAGTTCTAAAATTGAATGATATAATTTTTAAATAGTTCAGGTTAACTTTATCTTAATTTTATTTTCTGCCTACTTCACAATAATCAACATTGAATTGATGCTTGGGTTCTCCATGCTTTCTCTTTCCCTGCTGTGATGACATGGAGGCCCTTGTCAATATGAAGAAGATATAAGATTCAAGCAGCCTGGAATGTTAGGCCAACTGAAGGATCATGGCTGCCCTGGAGGGCTGTGAGAACCTACAGTAAGTTTTGTATGAGTAAGAAGTAAAGTTTGTTGTGTAAGTCACTGTGTTTTGGGGGTTGATTGTTATCGGATGGTAACTCAGCTCATCCTAATACGGTTAGGTATAGAGTTGCCCCAACAGTTAGTAAGTGGTAGAGCCAGTTTTTAAAATCGTAGCCTGGCTTTGCATTCTTAATCACAACACACACACATTTTCTAATTGCCCCCTCTTAGCACCTCATGATTGGGAACACTTCCAAGGAATGTTCACAATTATAAAGTTTTGTTTCTGTTTTTCTTTCTCAGAAAGCATGTTTGAAATATCTCATTTTTCAAAGTTGTAGTTCATAAACAACCTTTTACCAAACTTTATGTTTTTTAATATATATAATATATATACACACATTGTGTATATATATAATAAATATGTATATTATACATGAGTTTTTTGAAAGTTGTAAGCCTTCCCCTTAGCCATAATCTCATTTTCTTTGCAATATCCTCCAGAGCTAAAAAAAAAAAAGAATCACCCTAACTGCCTTTCAAGTAACCAGGGTAACATTTAGGAGTCTGGGGAGAAAGATTTCTAAGAAGCCCCTTTGTGCCTTAGATTTACTCAGTTCTTGTGAATTAGCCTTGCTCCTCTTGTCTCATTTATGATAAATCTTTAAACATTCAATTATTGAAAATCCTGTCTGCAAATTACTTAATAATGCAAATTTAACTTGATTTAAATTGACATTATGATTACACCAGAACAGCTTAAGTGAAGATGTTATTTATTGTCCCACTGCTGCTTTGGTTACTTTGAAACATATAGCATTAGAGACTATAAAACAATCTAGAGAGAATTTCATGGAAAAACTTTTGTTAGGCTTTTAGTTTATGAAGTCCTTGATGGGATTGTACCTTTGCAAAGAACTGCAGGCAACTCATTTTTCTAAAAGTCTACAGTATATCTGAAAATCCTCAAAAAGTAGGAAACAGCAGAAAAAATTCTGGCTGAATATGGTTAAATAACATCCTTAGCAATGCAGAGCTTTGGCAATAAAAAAGTAACCACAGAATCAGATGGAGACATTTAGTCTTGTATTATGAAAATTAAAAAAAAGCATCACAGATAAACTTAATCATAACATTTCTTTGTTTCTAAAAATATAGGATGTAACCAAAACATTTTAAAGGACTGGTCCAGGTTAAGACTCTTACTAACTTATCATCAAAGCTCAAGCGAAAGATATCATAAATTATCCAATGCATATGCATACATATACATAATATGTAAAGTCTAGAACTTATGAATATAAATATATAATACACATATAAATTTATAACATATGTGAATATATATATGTAAAATACAGATTGTATTAAACATATGCATACTCTGCTTTAGCTGATAGTTTCCAAAAAAAGTCACCAGCAATTTGGTGTCATAGGAGAGCCCAAATGCTGTGATTTATTTTCTTCTTTTTCAAAGTCTCATCAGAAATGTACAATATTTAAAACTGTCTAATAACTTTGAATAAGGACACAATTCAACTTGGTGCCAAGTCAGAGAGATTAATTTCATATATATATGAATGTGTATATATGTTAATGTAGAACAGTTACAGAGAGAAATAGGTTTACTGTTAATGGTCACTCTTTTTATTCATTCTGGGCAAAGATCTTCATGGTAGTTCTGAAGGTCCAGCTAGTCATATAATAAAGATTATATCTGGAGGAGAGTTTTAATATAGAGCTGTGGGAAGCATTGAGTGGACTGAGAATGACTGAATCCACTCCATAGAATAAAAATATAAATAATATATAGTTATTCTAACCATAATTATACAGTGTAAACTTTCATTCATTCAACATTCGTTTGAGTGTCTAAAGTTCAGACAATGTGCATTAACGATAAACAGAACATTAGAGTTCCTGCCCTTATGAAGCTCATGGTCTAGTTATTTTTCATACTATCTTCTTCCCTAAATTCCTCTCTGAAAATAATCTCTCATCCCAAGGGAGTCCACACAATAAATATTTAATGCTTAGGATGAGAGTGTCCTTATGCACAAGTTGACCAAGTCTTAAATTAGTAATGAAGTAATACAGGAGGGCCCCTGTACCTTATTTTTTGGGCTATAAGGTTTCAAAGAAATTATTTCAACATCTCAGTATCTTGAGGATAGAATAATATCCTCAGCTCAGTACTATGACTATAAGTGATATACGAAGCAGTTCTGATATTATTTTTTAGTTTCTTTGCACTGGGGAGCTGGTGAAATCTCTTAAGTAGCTATGAGAGTAGTTCTTGATTCTGGTCGAGATTTCTCTTCATCCCGCACGGCCCATGTTATGCTGATCCTTAATTTTTATGTGACCATCCCCCCTCCCAGCTCCACCACCACCTCCACGTTGTTCGCGAGCCATACCAGTGCATGCTGGGACCTTGCTGCCTTTTAAATAAAGCCTTCCTTAGTATTTCAGAAACTTCTCAGTCTCTACATCTATAAAGGCTCAAGGTTCACTTTAAGTACCAAAACTTCATCAACCATGTTCTCAAAGATGATTGCTCTTTCCAGTCCTTTGCAAAATGAATGCCACTCGTTGTCGTAGGAGTGGCTTCTCTCTCAGTGCTATGGCTTTGCTTTCTAATCTGAGCACTCTGTCCTGTAGGAGTATCATTGTCTTGCCTTGAGGTGATATCTGGGGCATAGTAATGGGAAACATGTTTTCTCTCATGTCTTTTGGAAGGAAGAGTAATTTCCTTATTAAGGTCCCAGTTTACTTCACTAAGTAAAAACAATGACTTTGAAAGATTTCTTGGTTTATTTTAGGGTCTGGCAAACTATGGTTTGTTTTTGTAAATAAAGTTTTATTGGAACATAGCCACACCCATTTGTTTAAGTTTTTTTGTGGTTGCTTTCAAGCTACAACAACAGAGTTGAGCCCTGAGTAGTTGTGACAGAGACTGTGCCAAAAATATTTACTATCTGGCACTTTACAGAAAAAATATGTTGATTCTTGGTTTATCCAAAACAGGAAAATTTCAGTGCAAAGTAACTCCAATTGATAGAATGTTTGGGTCATTTGTGAGATTTAGACAAACCCACATCTTATGTGTTCTAACATATATAATAATATATAGTATATTATATAATAAATTATATATTATATTTATATATAAATTATATAATTAATATCAATAACAAAAATAATAGCAACAGATAACACAATTTTAGTTCTTATAATGTGTTGGACATTCTTCTAATAAAGCTAACTACATGTATTAACTAATTAACTAATACAATACTAAGATGTGAGCATTAGTTTTAATCGCACTTTCCAAACAAAGGAACTGAGGCACAGAGAGTAAATAACCCACCTAAAATTACACTGCCTGTAAACGAAGACGTTAGGCTTTATTCAGGTTATTCAGAGACACACCCCTCGCTTATAGAGGCAAAATTGTGTGTGGTTTATTATTCTCTAGATTTCTTGCCTTTGCAAACATTCTGTGAGCTTTAATAAATCAGAGGGATTGCTTGGGAAGACAACTTCCTGAGGCAATACAAATTTCTGAAGTCCTAACTCAGTAAGAGAATGATACAGACGGCCGCCTGTTCTTTCTTTTCGTGTAGTATCATTGAGCTCCAAGGGTTTTAAAGAAATTATCTCAGTAGTTCTTACTTCCCTAAGAAGTGAAGTTTTATCCAAACTCTACAGCCGAGAAGCTGGAGCATACAAGCAAAATCACTTGTTGAAGATGATGCGGTAATTCAGTGACTGAGGTGGAAATTAAATTCACCTTCCTCCTTTTTCTCATTTGTGTCTACTCACAGGGGCAGCAGTGTCTCAGGGTTATGTAGTGAGAAATACTGCAGGTTTTGGGTGTATTTGAAATGAAAAGGTTATGTATTTATGAAGTATTTTTTAAATCTCGCATGAAAGAGAGACACGGTAAGGGCTTAGAAATAGTAGTCCTGCAGAGGTGAAAAGTGATATTGATCCTCTGGTCACTGTGGTAGAGAAGCCGGACTTGACAACCAGAATGATTGCTAACTCTCAACAGGCTTGCTTTGAATCCTTCAGCAAGCCACTTCATCTCACCTATGGCTTTGTTCCTCTATCTTCATAGACAGGAAAATAATACCTGTCCTGAAGAATTTGAAAAGCTCAGACGAAAAGCATCATAAAAGGTTAGAATAAATAAAGATGAGTTTCTAGTATACTTATCTCTGAAACTGGCAGTTCCCTTTGAAGTGAAAGACTACACTAGCACCAGCTCAGGGTTCTCTGGTAGATGACAATAAAGGGGAAGCAGTTGTGATGGAGCATTTATCTCCTTCCTTTCCTTCCATGTCTGATGCATATCAGAACCATAAAGTCACCAAGCAATCGTGCTATTTCTAAATTTGATGCTCAAATTAATAAAATGTGCAATGAAGAGAGGATAGAGAAAAGGAGGGATGGCAGGGATAGGGGGCGGAGAGAGAGAGAGAATGAGAATGAATGAATATATAGTAGACTGGAGGTATCTGGGCTGATACATTATGGTACTCATGGCGACAGGCATTGGAGTTGGAGGGAATACGGCTGGCCTAGCAAGGTTCAGGGTAAGAGATAAAGACAAACTGATAGACACAGATTCTATATTTTAAAATTTAAAATTTAAAATTGACTTGTTCCAGAAAGGACTGGAGGTGAGAGCCAGTAAGTCAGACCTGAAAATGGGTGAAATGTAACTGTAAAGCTATGGCAAAAAACCCATCTAAAACTACAGAAGCAAACCTTGCTCTTCCTGTGGAGAAGTGATGACAATGAGCAGTTTCATGTGTGCACAAAAAAGGAATCTATACACACATGTAATCATATTTACATTTTGTTTATGGATGAAATCATTTTGGAAATCACTTCATACCAGCACTTCTTTATTATTTATAGAGATGTTTTATATTTGGCTATATAAATGAACTGTAATTTATTTAATTAGTTCCTTATGAAAGAATGTGTAAGGTTTTTTCCCTCTTGTTTTGCTCTAAAAAAATAATGTTGAGTGAACATCATTGTACACATATCAAGGCACCTTTTTGTAAGTACATACACAAGGTAAATTCTTAAAGTTGAAATTGCTGGGCCAAAGTTGCTTTAATTTTGACGTATTTGTCTATGTGCCTACCAAAAACGTGCACCAATAATGGTAGCATAAACCCAAATATACTAAGACTGCCTGCTTCTCCCACATTCTCACCAGTACTGAGCGATATGAAAGCTTTAAATATTTTTGCTCCATCTGCTAGGTTAAAAAATATTGATTTGTAAGTGTCTTCTGGTGTGAAAGAAATAAGAACTTCATATGTTCAGATATTTGTTATGAATTTGTCAATTATATTATGATTTTGCTGATGATAAATTTTTTAGGAAATTATTTTATTATTCAGGCTATTGCAATTGGGAGAGCATTTATTAATGAGAAATAACTCAAAGAAAAGGAAGGGGCCTTGTTTGTACTGAGGGAAGTAACAGAGGAATTACTGGTAAGGATGGAGGTGGGTTTTATTTGGGGAAATGCCAGAATATGGTGCGTCTTTGGATTTAGCCATTTCCCAGAGCATAAAGGGTGGGAATCTCTCAACCATTACTGGTTTCTGGGAGCAAAGGGTTCAGATAAAGTTCAACATTGTCATTCTCCCATTTTGTTCAAAACAAATTTTGTCGCTGAACAACTTAGAGGTAATTGAAGACTTCATGAGTGGGGAGAAGCAGGGTCTAAGAAATAATCTCTCAAGGGTACTTGTTAATATTTTTATGGCTTATTTTTAAAAGGAGTTTTTCTTTTAAGGCAAACTGATTGACAGTTTCCTTTGTGTCACACAAAATACTTCACATCAAAAGTGTAAAATAAATTACGTCATTTTAAAATACTAGTATGGAATCACTTTTGCATTTAAAATTTTCCTGTTAAATATATTTTGGTACAAGGATTTAGAAAAGAATTTTGCTTGATTTTTATTTCCCAAGTAGGTATCCAGTTGCTCCAACGTAACTTTATATAGTCTATCTTTTCCCAACTGATTTGCTATGACACCTTTAAGATACAGTTATAATCATTTCCTATATGAATTGTGTCTATTTTCGAATCTCTGTTTTGTTATACAGATTATTCTCTGTTGATTCCTATCCCATAAAATAATATATATTTTTATAAATTCTATAACATGCATACAGAAAGGTGTGCAAATGATAAACACACAAATTAATAAACTCTCTCAAAGTGAGCTCACCTGTGTTACAGCACCTAGATGAGGAAACACATGACCAGGATGTCAGAAGCCCCCAAGTGTCCCTTCCAGTTACCACTGAACCACGCTCCAACAACACACCCCAAGGGTAACTAGGGTCTGACTTCTAATTTATAATTGTAGACTAATTTTCCTTGGAAAGATAAAGTATGTGCTGCTGTGAGTCTAGCTTCCTTTGTTCAATGTCATGTTTGTGAGATTCATCCATGTTTTTTAATATAGTGGTTCTTTTTCTTTGGTATGTAGAATTCCAGATTTATGAATAGCCTACAATTTATGTGTCAATTCCATCATAGATGGACATTTGTGTTGTTGTCAGTTTGGGGCTATTACAAACAAACACTTGTAGATTTTACCCTACTTGCAAGCTTGTAAGTTAACTTGCTGCAGTTTCATGGCAAAATAAGGGGATTCCTGGTTCAGAAGCAAAGGACTTTATTATTCACAACAACAGCAGTAGAGTATCAGTATTTTCTTGTGCCAGTTTCCCAAGCCCAAATTCCCACAGGGTCACATGCAGAGAGCCAGGTGACACCTGCACACACAATGGAGGTTGTGTCAGGAGAGAAACCCTGAACTAGCTTAGGAACACAAACAGTTTATCATGGGCAGTAAGTATGCCTGTCCTTCACTCTGCAGGGAGACACTATCCCTTTCTTCCAAGGCTGTAAGCAAGTCTGCCTTTTATTTTGGATACAGACATCACTAAAAAGAAAATATAAAAAGACAGTCAGTGTCTCTGCTTGTAAGACATACAGAGATGCAAGATATGCATGGATAATTATCTCCCAATAGAAACAGGACAAGTATGTCCACGATTACCATTACTATTTAACATATTACTGGGGGTCCTAGCCAATGCTATGAGGAAAAAATACAAACAAGAGATTGGACTGGGTGGAAGTTCAGAAAGAAAATTATTATGTGCAGATGATATAATCATAAACCTAGGAAGCAAAAGAACTCACAGAAAAATGATTACAACTAAAAAGAGAATTCAGTTGTTGGACAAAGGATTCATTTTTAAAAATCAATAGGAGCAACAACCAACTAGAAAGTTTAATAAGCTGGAGAGGGTGTGGAGAAAAGGGAACCCTCTTGCACTGTTGGTGGGAATGTAAATTGATACAGCCACTATGGAGAACAGTATGGAGGTTCCTCAAAAAACGAAAAATGGAACTACCATATGATGCAGCCATCCCACTACTCGGCATATACCCTGAGAAAACCATAATTCCAAAAGAGTCATGTACCAAATGTTCATTGCAGCTCTATTTACAATAGCCAGGACATGGAAGCCATCTAAGTGTCCACCGACAGATGAATGGATAAAGAAGATGCGGCACATGTATACAATGGAATATTACTCAGCCATAAAAAGAAACGAAATTGAGTTATTTGTAGTGAGGTGGATGGAACTAGAGACTGTCATACAGAGTGAAGTAAGTCAGAAAGAGAAAAACAAATACCGTACGCTAACGTATATATATGGAATCTAAAAAAAAAAATGCTTCTGAAGAACCTAGGGTAGGACAGGAATAAAGACTCAGCCGTAGAGAATGGACTTGAGGACACAGGGAGGGGGAAGGGTAAGCTGGGACGAAGTGAGAGAGTGGCATGGACATATATTCACTACCAAATGTAAAGTAGATAGCTAGTGGGAAGCAGCCTCATAGCACAGGGAGATCAGCTCAGTGCTTTGTGACCACCTAGAGGGGTGGGATAGGGAGGGTGGGAAGGAGAGGCAAGAGGGAGGAAATACGGGGATATATGTATATGTATAGCTGACTCACTTTGTTATAAAGCAGAAACTAATACACCATTGTAAAGCAATTATACTCCAATAAAGATGTTAAAAAAAGAAAGTGTAATAAAATATATATTTTCATAATTTAAATCCTTGAAGCAGTAAAAATCATGAAATGCCTGAGAAATTAATTTAACCATGGACACTCAAGCCCTATTTAGAGAAAACTTGAATAAAAGATCATAGAAGATGATCTAAATAATGGAGAGATATTCCATGATTCTGTATAAAACATTTAGTATTAAAATGATATAAATTCTTCCTAAATTTATCTATGTATTCAATATAATCCCAATTAAATTCTAGTTGAGTTTCTTGAAAAACTCAATAAACTTAAATTTATTTGCAAGGATAGAGGTCAATGAAGAGCTTAGCCAGTGTCATAAAAAAGGAGTAATTCATACAATGATGCCATTGTTCTAAAGGTAGTGTGATTAGTACGAAAGCACATAAACTTTGTCCCAGCTTGGCACGGACATATATACACTACCAAATGTAAAACAGATAGCTAGTGGGAAGCAGCCACATAGCACAGGGAGATCAGCTCGGTGCTTTGTGACCACCTGAGGGGTGGGATAGGGAGGGAGACGCAAGAGGGAAGAGATATGGGGACATATGTATATGTATAACTGATTCACTTTCTTATAAAGCAGAAACTGACACAGCATTGTAAAGCAGTTATACTCTAATAAAGATGTTTAAAAAAAAAACAACATAAACTACCAATGCAACAGAACAGAGAATTCAGAGACTGGCCTATATATTTATGTAACAACTTATATCACAAGTGTGGTTCCCTGAAGGATCATCACCTAACTCTATGGAGAAAAATAAAAATTGATCCTGATCTTATATATATAGGTGATCTCAGATGGATCAAAGACCTAAATATAAAAGGCAAACTACTAAGTTCTTCTGAAGCCAGGGAAGTGAAGGTCTTACTAATTAAAACTGAAAACATTCAAATCATAAGGCAAAAGTATTGATGCAGCTTTTTACATCAAAATTAAGAATTTCTGCTAAAAAAACAAGTACCATGAACAAGGTTTCTGGAGTGGTAACAAAAGGAAAGAATATTTTTGCAATAGTTGAAAACCGAGAAAAACAAAAGATGATCAATTAAAAGGAATCGCTCCATCTCTAACTGGCTTATTTCACTTAGCATAATGTCCTTAAGGTTCATCCATATTGTCCCATATTATAGAATTAAGGTTCATCCATATTGTCCCATATTACAGAATACATGCAATATACGAAACTTCTAGCCCTTTAGATTCTCCCTCTCACTCTGTCTGTCTCTCTCTCTCTACTTCTCTCTCTGTCTCTGTCTTTCTCTCTCTTTTCATTTTTCATGTAGCGCTTCCAAACACAGAATTCCCTTTTAGGAACTTGTGGAAATATGAATGACATAGAGGCAACATATAACTGGAAGTTTTTGTTTTCTCAGAAGGATTACAGAAAAGGTCTCTTTATCTTTTATTACACCCCAGCACCCTTAAATGTTGATGCGCCTCAGTATTTTTCTCTACATAGCTCTTAGTTTTTTTTTGTAAAGTGACTTACAGGTTACTAAGCAATTTCACCTACATTGTGAACTGTTTTACTCTTAATACAGTATAGCTGATTTAACAAATAGTTACAAGTGTTCACTATCATTTGCCTTTTGCATATGAAAACAGACCTTCAACGTTTGCAGTAGCTGTACTTCAAAAATTTCAGTGTGTACACGACGATAATTTACTACAGCATATATTGTAATTTTCCCCATAGAATTTTTTTCTGGTTAGTATCTCTCTTTGGGAAGCTTATGATTCTCTGCATTTTAATCACCATCATGAGCAGCTGACTCTCCTTCAGAGGAGATTTTTAATAAAGAACAATTTTTTATGATGGCAAGTAGGTAACAACAAAATTGTTGTAGAGTTTGAGATGCTGTGTGTTCAGTTAGCTTTACTCACTAGCTTAATGTCTCACTCCTACACAAAAGACTCATCATGTACAAACTGGGCAAAACTATTGATAAGTGGCATGAACCTTCTGGATTGCTTAGAAATACTCAATGTGATAAATGTTGCATTGAGAATGACAAGCTCCAGCTATATGTCAAAGCAAGAACTGAATTACAGTTGCTGGGAACTACTTTCATGTTTGTAGTGTTTATCTGAAGTCGATGTTGACAGGAACATGGTATTTTATGGGGCTTTAGAGATCTTGATAACAAGAAAATATTCCTTATGGAGTTAGCAGAGCAAAGAACTGGTTTCTACCTTAGCTCTGTGGTTCTGATGCTATGCCTTTTATGGCCCCAATAGTAGTTGGGCTGTGAGTAATTTCTGAAGGAAACTCTGGAGGTTTGCTTGTGCTTTGGAGGTATGGCTTGAGTGCTTTAGAATTTAATGAAGTATTTCTCTGAAGCTATCAAGAGCCCTAGTATGGTGAACTTTTCTGCCAACTGAGACTTCATTTAACAATAATCAGAGATAGCACATTGGGGGCACAGTAGGTTTTGAGGTAAAAATCTCAAATAACTGATGTCTTTTTGCAAAGAGTTAGATTGATTGCCTAGAGGCTCCGAACCTTTGTGAACCAAGTAAATAGATAAATCAGTTTCCACCATTTAAACCTGTTTGACACAAATCCCTAGGTGTGATATGTGCAATTTGCATCGAAACATAAAAGTCATAGAATTGTGACTCATTCTTCTTACCTACCCACTTCAGAGTTAGTGGTTCAGTTTTGTTTGTTTGTTTTGCTTTGCTTTATTTTGTTTTGTTTTTGTAAGCCTAAAGAGCAACTGTAACTCAGATGAAGGGTACAGCTGTTTAAGTTTACTAATAAATTGTTCAAGAACTAAACAGGTATTGTAGTATTTTCAAGCTATTTTTTACAAAGACTCTTTAGAGATGTTACGATTTTCATAGCATATTGTTACAGAGTTGTGATGGGTGACTCTAAGTTAAAAATAAATTTGGTCTAGTGCATTAAGCTCTATTTTTTGCTAATTATCCTAAGCTGGGTGTCAGTCCATATCATTACAAGTGAAAGTCTAAAACACAGAATAAATTTTAAGAGTAGATAGTATTATTGCACACAGAAAGGAGATATAGAGTCCCTGCAATAGCTCCATGAATTAAAAAGAAAGTATATTATTTTTCCTTGGAAGAGCTTAAACTTTCAGTCTGCTGTTAGAATCAAAGAACTACAGAACTGCAAAGGACCTTCTGGATCATTAGTCAATGCCTTATTTTGGAGAGGAGAAAACTGAGGCTTAGAGAGACTTGGTAGGCTAGGTGACTCAGGCAAGGTCAGAGCTTGCTAATGGCAGAGCTGGCCCTGATTCCAAGTCTATCAAGTCTTAAATAACGCTTTAATTTCTTTGGCAGAATTTCTGACATTATAAAATTGCCCTATTCTTCTTCTAGGCTAATGAAAACTGCTTCAGAATGATTTTCTGGTTGTCTAAGTCTTTTTATTTTCCCCCTCCACTCCAAATGTCAGTCCCAACCTCATTTCCCTGCCTCTGCCCCTCCCAGAATCTCTGATAGATCCTTCTGCAGGCCCAGACCTACCTGATTTCCTGGCTAGAGCTAAATGAGGTAGGATGTGTAGTGCAGTTCTCTTTATCTTCTACCTTCATCTTGGGACACTTTGGCTTAAATCATCATCCCCAAACTGGTTATTTCCTCTTGGAAGATACCATATGAGATCTTATCTTCTACACAGAGTAAAACTTAATGAATGAAATGAATAATCCATCACAAGTTCATTTATTCAGTGAATATTTATTAATTACCATAGGCTAGGCATTGTGCTAGAAAGTGGGAATACAAAGGTGAGTAAGCCATGGCACCTGTCTGCAAGGATTTGGCAGTCTAGTTACAGGAGTTATAACGTTGTATGTGTCTCCTGGAGACACAAGTGAGGCTCGCCTGGTACAAATTACTTCCCTTGTACTAGGAAGCCCTTGAATTGCCTTTTGATTTATACACCAAATGTTCCATGCTAACTTAAAAAAAAAATTATTTAATAAAATTTACATGGCACTTACCATGTGCCAGGCACTGTTGCAAGAACTTTACGATTATTAATGCTTTAAATCCTCAGTCAGTCCTAACAGGTAGGTTCTGTTGTTATTCCCACTTAAATCTGGAAGCCCCAGATCTTCTCTTAAACCTTCCCCTTTTCCTTCGTGAGTATCAGTACTATCCACTAGCTCCCCCATCAGAACCAGCAGTCTACACAAGTGGACACACACTGAAATCAGCTGGGGGAACTTTAAAAAATCCTGATGTCTATGAAAAAATGCTCATGATCACTAATTATTAGAGAAATGAAAATCAAAACTACAATGAGGTACCACCTCACACCAGTCGGAATGGCCACCATTAAAAAGTCTACAAATAACAAATGCTGGAGAGGGTGTGGAGAAAAGGGAACCCTCCTACACTGTTGGTGGGGATGTAAGTTGGTGCAGCCACTATGGAGAACAGTATGGAGGTTCCTCAAAAAACTAAAAACATAGATACCATATGATCCAACAATTCTACTCCTGGGCATGTATCCGGACAAAACTATAATTCAGGGCTTCCCTGGTGGCACAGTGGTTGAGAGTCCGCCTGCCGATGCAGGGGACATGGGTTCGTGCCCCGGTCCGGGAAGATCCCACATGCCGCGGAGCGGCTGGGCCCGTGAGCCATGGCCGCTGAGCCTGCCCTTCCGAGCCTGTGCTCCACAATGGGAGAGGCCACAACAGTGAGAGGCCCACGTACTGCAAAAAAAACAAAACAATACAAAACAAAACTATAATTCAAAAAGATACATGTAACCCAATGTTCATAGAGCACTGTTTACAATAGCCAAGACATGGAAACAACCTAAATGTTCATCAACAGATGAATGGATAAAGAAGACGTGGTACATATATACAATGGAATACTACTCAGCCATAAAAAGTAATGAAATAATGCCATTTGCAGCAACGTGGATGAAACTAGAGACTATCATACTAAGTGAAGAAAGTCAGAAAGAGAAAGACAAATACCATATGATATCACTTATATGTGGAATCTGAAATATGACACAAATGAACCTATCTATGAAACAGAAACAGGATCACAGACATAGAGAAGAGACTGGTGGTTGCCAATGGGATGGGGGAGGGGAGAGGGCAGGAGTGGGAGGTTGAGGCTAGCAGATGTAAGCTATTATATATAGAATGGATAAACAACAAGTTCCTACTGTATAGCACAGAGGTGGGAATTTTCTTTTTCTAAGCTCCCCAGGCAATTCCCCAATGCAGCTAATTTTGAGAATCAACCGCTGCAAGTGCTTTTCAAACTGTGGCATGCACCGGAATTGCCTGGAGGGCTTATTAAACATAGATTGCTGGGCTCCATATCCAGAGTTTATTTGGAAGGTCTGGAGTGAGGCCAAAGAATTTACATTTCTTAAAAGTTCCCAGGGGATGCTGCTGCTGCTGTTCCAGGTACTCTGCTTTAAGAACCACTAACTGCTTTTCTTACTCCATTTCCCTCTTTCTGCTCATTCACAAAGTCTCCTGAATCCTACCTTCTAAATATCCTCACATACAACTTTCCCGTCCATTCACCTTTGTCCTAATTTTCCCCTCTTGAAATATCTTTCTTCCAGTGTTCTTGTTTCCAGCCTCACCCATTCCAATCCATTTCTACTACTGCCAAAGTAATCCTTCTAAAAATATGTGTATTATGTGACCATGACTCTACGAATTTGAAACATTAATTTGGAGTATGTAATCTAATGACTCTCATTTACAGTCAACTGTGTTGCTACTACTTATTTCATATTCTACTCAACTTTTCTTACTCTTGAACCCTGAGAAAATCTTAGCACCTCTTTTCCATCTTGCAGAGCACTGAGTTTTTGCCTCTGTCATGGCATTCGTTATATCATACAGTCATTCTTTAGACAGAGGTCTTCTCTTCTTCACTGGGCACTAAAGGAGGGGATGGTATGGTATCTTACTCATCATTGTATACAAAGGATTTCGAACAGTTCTTGGAAAAAGGAAGAATCATAAATATCTGCTGAGTTACTGGGTTGCATCTTTCAAATAATTTACCCCAAGTTCCTCCTATATCTTTTGAACAGTTTTTTTAGTGAGGGCTAAACTAAACAGAAATTTATATGTTTAATCATTACCAATGTAATTATCACTTTAGGGCTGTTTTCTGATACAGACTGCCTTCTGAAAGAAATTAAGGGCTTTTGAAATCTTAGCCATGTAAAAAAGTCAACATTTTTTCCAGAACAGAATATTTTGAGCCATTATATGAACAAAATTTAAAATATTATGTTTTGGTTTTCTTCATTGTAGTCAGACACTTTTATATGTGCATGGCAGAGTAAATTGTGGTCTTTCAAAAATATATTTATCATTTTAGGCATATAATTCAAAAACTTATCCTATAACTTGGATGGTGAAATTTTACTCAGTTTATATAAATTGTGAGATATTGATACATTCTCAAATTGACATTAGAAGGAAGATAATAATGTATATTTTAAAGAACTCTACTTAAAACTAAATATTAATTATTGTGCGATCTGACTAAAATTAATCACCATAATATATACTCTAAATCTTTTCATAAAAATTTAGTTTGGATTTAGGATGTAACTTAAATGTTACCGGTATTACCCTATCAGTACTGAATCCTTAGTTTATATAAAGCCAAGTACTAGGCTTAAAGCAGAAGTTTCCTGTTTTCTCCATATGGTGGATTTTTTTTTTTTTGCTACCCAGCCTCTGTTCTTTTACCTGTGGTGAAACATACCAATTTTCCCTTTTGTTTTGGGTAATTACTTCTCCTCTATTTTGTGCAGTGATGATGCTTCTGGCATAATCTCAATTTACCCCATATCCAGGAAGATTCTACTTTGTCTTTTCAGCAGCACTCACTTTGGATGTTACAATGGTCAAACATATAATAATAGTAACCATTATTTATTGGACAACTTTGATTTGCAAGACAATGGCTAGGAACTTTTTGTGTGTTATCTGTGACTTCATATCAAAACTGTAAGGCAGGGGTTATAGCAATGTTCTTTCCTTTTGATAACTTTTAACATGCTTAGAATTGTGATCCTAACCACAAAAATTCATCCAAAAAGGATGTCATCAAGGTCAACAGGTTTTTTTTAAATTTTATGGAAATTTTTATATGTTAAAAGTAGAGAAAATAGAATAAGGAATCCCCATTATCCACCTTCAACAAACTCATGGTCAAATTTCTTTGATCTATGTTCCACCAGTTCTTTCCAGATTATTTTGAAAGAAATTCCAAATATCATGTCTTTCCATCTGTAAATACTTTAGTATGTATATCTCAAAGATAAATATTACTCTTTTAAACATAACCTTAATACCATTATCACGCCTAAAAATATTTGCAAAAAGTCCTATCACATTGAGTTTATAGACTGGACTTACATTTTTCCAGTTGCCCAATTTTCTCTCTCTCTCTCCCCCAGCCCCACCAAATCTGTTTCTCTCTCCTTTTCTTTCTTTTTAGCAGATTGTTTAATCAGGATCCAAATAAGATTAGGTTAGTGTTTAGATTAGTTGCTGTCTCTTAAGTATCTCTTCAACTATAGGTTCTCCTTCAATCTTTTGCTTTTCTTGAAATTTGTTTGTTGAAGAAATGCATTGTTTTTCCAGTCTGGATTTGGTAGATCAGACTGCTTCCTGTGCTGTCAATTTGTAAGTTTCCTCTGTCCTCTGTGAACTGGAAGTTAGATTTAGAGGTTTGATAAGACTCAGGTTCACTTTTTTTTTTTTTTTGAAAAATACTGTATAGTTGATGTATACTTCCATCAGGAGACATACAATGTCTGGTTGCCTCCATTTTTGTGATGTCGCGAGCCACTGATGATCATTCCCCAGATCCATTAATGCATTAGAGGCTAAGAAATTCTGTCAACTCATTTTCATTTGTTAGCTCCCTCATCAACTATTGAGTTATCCTGAGGTACAGTATGTTTTAACAGCATAACAGATTTTTTATTCTTTTCCTTTGTTACCAGTTTTCAAAATAATGATTGAAACCCTAAGATCCTCCTAAGGTGACCAATTATTATTATCTTTAAAATATTATTATGAATTTATGGGTATACATTTTAAAATTATTTTCTATTAGTTGCAGTTTTCTTTATTGATACTCAAATCTTCTTAACTTTGGCTAGTGAGAGCTTCTTAAAGTTGGTCCTTAAGTCCTTTTGACACAACTCCAGTAGCTGATAGTTTCCTAGCATATTGGTATGGCAAGAAATAATATTCTAGACTCACCTTGAATGTTTTCACCCTGGGTCTGGCAATGAATTGTTTTTTAGTAAAGGTAAGTTTTATTGTCAGCTTGAAGTGACTAAGGAAAGTCATTTAATAGATCATCCTGCCATACAAGTGCTCAAAGAACATTTGATGAAGGTAGAACTGAAGGCTCTCTTTTAAACCAACATTTGCCAAAGTCAGCTACTGAGGGAATGATAGTATCTCCTGGTTGTATTCTTTGGACTGATTTGACACCTTTAAGGGCTCCATTCACATCCATGGATAAGACCACGGACAACTGAAAAAACTGTCCATGCTTCTACCTACTGGGTCTTTATCAGGCTCATCTTCTTATCTGTCTTCTTCATATATTTACCTCTATTTACAGACCTAGTGCCTTGTAACCATTTTCATCTCTGTGCTTGGTCTCTTTGGGATTGACTGTCTGTGAGGATAGTTTATATGGCTCTTGAGCTGCCCTCCTCCATGGAAGCTTGCCTCCACTTCCGCCTAGGATCCTTCCTGCACAAGGTAGGCTTGGCCCTACCTTACTCCTCATTTAAGCTCATCTCCCAGAACCCCAGCCTAGATAGACTTCTGTTCTCTCTTATTCTTACAGAGGAGTTTGAACTTTTGTCAACACTATGAAATAATAGGTAGTATACCTGAAAAGATGATTATCACATGATTTTGCTAGTTTTTGTGTGTGTGTGTGTGTGTGTGTGTGTGAGAAAGGAAAAACTAAAAACTAAAACTAAAACTAAAAACCTGGACTAAAAACCTTTAATTGGGTATTTTTAAAGAGTAATTTTTAAAATAGAAAAAAGAAGGAAATACCCTAAATTTAAAAACCTCTGATTTATTTACCACTTTTAAAGAAGAGGTGCTGCATGTGACTAAATCTGCTGTTGAGGGTTTGCACTATATTCCACTGCTTGTTTACTGTACACCAGGATGGACAAAAAATTTATCATTGCCTCACTTCAGGTGCATCTGGGGAATCATTTCCTAAGTATGGCTGACCCTTGAACAACATGGGTTTGAACTGTGTGGGTCTACTTATATGCGGATTTTTTTCAATAAATATATCGGAAAATACTCTGGAGACTTGTGACAGTTTGAAAATACTCTCAGATAAACCGTGTAGCCTTGAAATGCTGAAAAAATTAAGAAAAAGATATGATATGAATGCATGAAATCTGTGTAGATACTATTCTACCATTTATCACCATAAAATATACACAACTCTATTATAAAATGTTAAAATTTATCAAAACTTATGCACACAGACCGTACATGTAAACAAACATAAAGATTCAGTATTAAATCGTAGCTTCATAAAACTGTAGTACACACTGTCCTACTGTAATAATTCTGTAGCCACCTCCTGTTGCTATTGCAGACAGCACAAGTGTTGCAAGTATTTGCTTAAAACACTTTGTGATGCTAATCGTCTCCACATGAGTTCACCTCTCCAGGAAATTTCATATTGCAGTGAACTCTCGAGGTTCTTGTGTATTTTTCATTGTGTTTAGTACAATACCATAACTTTAAATAACACCATGGTACCCATACGAAGTGCCTCTAGTGATGCTGGAAGTGCTCCCAAGAAGCAAAGTCATGACATGACAAGAAAAAAAGTTCAGTTGTTTAATAGGTACTGCAGATTGAGGTCTGAAATGGTGGTTGCCCACCATTCCAAGGTAAACAAATCCAGCATAAGGACACGTTTAAAAAAAAAAAAAGGAAATTCATGAAACTGTCACTGCAGCTAGGACAGCAGGCATGAAAACCTTGCACTTTTCATGAAATACCTTTTTACCTCTTATTGAAAATGCAGCTTTTATGTGGGTGCAGGATTGCTATAAGAAAGTCATACCTGTAGACTCTAATATAATTCAAGAGAAAGTGAAGTCATTATATGATAACTTAAAAGAAAAGGAAGGTGAAGGATCTAAAACTGGAGAATTTAATGCAAGCAAAGGATGGTTTGATAATTTTAGAAAGTGGTTTGGCTTTAAAAATGTCAAGATAACAGAAGCAGCAGCTTCTGCTGAACAAGAGGCAGCAGACGAGTTCCCAGACACAATTAAGAAAACTATTGAGGAGAAAGGATACCTGCCTGAACAGGTCTTTAATGCAGACAAAAGTGTCTTATTCTGGGAAAAAAAGTCACAAAATGCATTTATTATTAAGGAAGAGAAGCTAGCACTAGGATTTAAGGCAGGAAGGGGTAGGCTAACTCTACTGACCTATGCAAATGCAGTCGGGCTTATGATCAGGACTACCTTCATCTATAAAGCTGCAAACTCCTGAGCCTGGAAGGAAAAAGACAAATACCAGCTGCCAGTCTTTTGATTTTACAACAAGAAGGCCTGAACAACAAGATCCATTTTTCTGGATTTATTCTATCAATGCTTTGTCTCTGAAGTCAGGGAGTACCGTATCAGTAAGGGACTGTGTTTTAAAGTTCTTTCAATATTGAACAATGCCCCTGGCCACCCAGAACCCCATGAGTTCAAGACCAAAGGCATCAAAGTGGTCTACTTGTCCCCAAACACAACATCTCGAAATTTAGCCTGTAGATCAGGGGGTCATAGGGACCTTTAAGGCTCATTACACATGGTACACTATGGAAGGGATTGTCGATGCAATGGAAGAGAACCTCAACAGAGAGAACAACATAAAAGTCTGGAAAGATTACACCACTGAAGATGCCGCTGTTGTAATAGAAAAAGCCATGAAAGCCATTAAGCCTAAAACAATAAATTCCTGCTGGAGAAAATTATGTCCATATGTTGTGCATGACTTCACAAGATTTATGACAGAGCCAATCAAGGAAATCATGAAAAAGATTACGGATATGGTTAAAAAAAAAAAAAAATGATGAGGGTGAAAGGTTTCAAGATATGGCTCTTGGAGAAATTCAAGAGCTAATAGACACCACACCAGAGAAATGAACAGAAGACCACTTGATGGAGATTAGTGCTTCTGAACCAGTGCCAGATGATAAGAAAGAAGATGTAGAAGAAGCAGTGCCAGAAAAAAAAATTGATGTTAGACAATCTGGCAGAAGGCTTTTGATTGTTCAAGTCTCCTTTTGACTTCTTTTATGACAGGGACCCTTCTATGATATGGGCATTGAAACCAAAGGAAATGGTGGAAGAAGAATTGGTACCATATAGCAACATTTTTAGAGAAATGAAAACGCAAAAATTCAGGTGGAAATTATGATGTATTTCCATAAAGTTACACTGAGTGTACCTGCCTCTTCTGCCTTCCCTTCCACTTCCTCTCCGTCTTCTGCTTCTGCTACCCTGGAGGCAGTAAGACCAACCCCTCCGCTTCCTCTTCTCCCTCAGCCTATTCAATGTGAAGGCAACGAGGATGAAGACCTTTATGATGATTCACTTCCCCTTAATGCACACTAAATAATCATCATGCTGTATAGTTCATAAACTTATGTGTTGTGTTTGTGTGTGAGTGTGAAAATGTAATAACTACATGGCAAGAACTGTATGAGATGTTTATGTGTCATTATCATCACGCCTAAGTATTCATTGTGTAGAACACCGTGTGCAAGATTTGTATTGAGGTGGACAATCTATCCTTACATAGGCATACGGCAAGTGCTATTTAGTATACACTTAATAATGCGTAGGTTTCCTTACTGTTTTATAATTTGCTTTCAAAGAATTACATTACTGTACAGTATGCCCCTCTCTCTCATAATTGGAGAAACTATGTATCAGCCTATCATCAGTGGTAAGTGGCTTTTTAAAAAAAATGTAACAATCTTTCCAATATTGTATTATGAATATGACTGTAATATTACACGCCATAACATTTTCATAACAATTCATCCATTAGTGTGTAAGCTAGGCTACCATGAGGCAATCGTATCAGTTATACTAGGCTACCATAAAGCCATCATACTGCTGCTTCTTCATTATCAAGGCATGAATTGTTTTACCTGAAAATATGAATACCTTTATCACACCATCTTTTCATTTCTAATGTCTAGTGTTAGTAATACATCTAACATCTATAGTGCTTTGTATTCGATAAGACAATATTGATGTAGGTACTGACAGACAAGATGATATCTTGTAAACAGATGACAAATTTATAGTATCCATAATTACAGTACAGTGCTGTAAATGTATGTATTTTCTCTTCCTCATGATTTTCTTAATAACATTTCTTTTCTCTACCTTACTTTATTGTAACAATACAGCATATAATACATATAACACACAAAATATGTGTTAACTGATGATTCATATTATCGGTAAGGCTTCCAGTCAACAGTAGGCTATTAGCAGTTAAGTTTTTGGGGAGTCAAAAGTCATGCGCAAATTTTCAACTGTGCTGGGGTTAGTGCCCCTTACCCCTGCATTATTCAAGGGTCAACTGTATATTATTCTTCATTTATTGTGGATTCCATATCTCTTAAGTGAGCTTGGTTGCCTAAAAATATTAAGAAGCCACATGATAATGAAATAGTCAGCTGTATAAGACATCTCAAATTTGTGATTACTTCTCTGTAATAGAATTTATAAGCAATAAGGTAAATTTACAAAGAAATGGTAGAAGAATCTGAGAAGAGATGTTGAGAAAAGGAATGATATCATAGCTAAGAAGACTCACAAATCATGGAATTGTCCTGTCAATGCTTCAAATTCTAAAGGTAGATTCAACAACAACATCAATCATGTAATGATTATTTATTATGTCAGTCACTATTAACTGCCCTACTTACTTACTGTATTTAATTTTCACAGAGGCCCAGAAGTTAGTAGGTACTCTCCCACTGCAGGTAAGAATAAAGTCTCAGAGAGATTAATTACTATGTGCTGAATCACTTAACTAATTAGTAGTGGAACAGAAATTAAAAATCATGTCTCTTTGAGTGGAAGGTTCATGGTCTTTCCATTAACACTACACGACCTGGAAATTGCCTTAAGAGGGTAAAAATGTACTTATTTTTTTTTCTAGTAAGACTAAATTTATTCAATACCCTAGTAAAAGTTTTGATTATAAGTATCCAACAGTATAAAAAGTACAAAACAGATTTGTAGATTTCTAATATATTAACACAAAGTGCATGACTACATACAGTACATCCTACAGGCAAAGAGAGGTGGAAGGGGAAAAAGAAGACTGTGGTTGAGGTCTAGTAATAAATGAATAAATACAGAAGTAGAGATGATCCATATTATAGTATATTCTACCACCAATACTGCAGCCAAAATGTACAAAAAAAAAAAAATATGGAGGGAGGTGACACAGGATGCAACATATACGGTCAAGTTACCTCTGTATATTTAGAAATTACTCCAAGATATTCGCACTAGAGAGCTTAGTCTGTCCCGCTTAATATTCAGTAGTACAGGTTTGAATCATCAGAACCTTGGCAACACCTTAATATTTCAAAGTTATTAACAACTACCTCTAGGGGCAAGTCTGTGTTTACTGAGTTATGACAAATTTATTATAACGAAGGAAAACAAGTGTAGCCAGCCATCTTAAAAAATGCCCCAACCACTGCTTCTCAATATAGAAAGACTAAAACTACATACGTTTATCATACAACAAATCCCATCTCTGTCCCCTGAAATTCCCCTAATTTCATTCATTAGAAGGGGATTTTTTTAAAAAGCCTTAAAGAGCACTTTACAGCAGCATTCAGCTTTCCTATGAAATACTCAGCATCTTAAATATTATGTACACTTCTTTTTTTCCTTTAAGTAAGCTAGATACTGGCTTCAGACTTTGTGGAACTGGAGGGAAAATAACCCACTCAAAACTATCCTAGAAATCATCTTTTGGCAGAATAACAGGTATCCAAGTTAAAAACAGGAGGGTCATTTTGTTGGTGTTTTCCAAAATTTAACTCATTTCTTGTTCCCCTTCTACATCAACCTCAGTCACCACTCCTGAGTGGAGATGGGCAGAGGCTCTGGCCCCTGAGCCTCCGGCTTCTCAGCAGCTGCTTTCTTATTGCTGCAGCAAGGCTTGAATAGATGTGTGTCGATGAGGACTTCCCCAAAACGGCCTTTATAGATAATGCCACAGCATATTTTCTGTCTTTTCCAGTATGTGAGATCTAAAAAGGAAAACACTGGCGTTCTGTTAGAGCCAGAAGCCATCTCTGGATCTGAGCCATCATCTGACTGGTTACTATAACAAGGAGATTGAGCTGGAGAGGCACTTGAGGTGGTACTGTGAGCATCAGAATTGTGACGTTTAAATTCCTTCTGCAGTTTACTGATCTGGTTGCTTTTTATCCTGTTTCCAGATAGAGTTTTCACTTTCTTTGGTTTCAGGGTAGTCTTTAGACTGGGTCCTGCCCTTGCATCTACCACATGATTCCAGTTTTTTTTTGATCCTGCTGGCAATTTCTTCCATCTTTTCACAAGCAGGACACAGGCATTACAGATGTCTCCTGAACGAGTCTCATGTAACCCAAAACAGCTCTGGAAGTCCTTTTCATAGCGTTTACTGTCAGTGAATCGAGAACTGGAGGATTTAGCTCTGCAAATACAGCAGCCCTCTATACTTCGGTACATCTTTGGCTTGTGAAAACCAAACATCTTTTCTTCTGGACAATAGTCTGCCAAAAGCAGACGTTCCATGCGCAATAACGTTCCCGAGGTGCGGAGTGCACGCCAAGCCAAGCCCACCTCCTAATCGCTCCCTCCTCCTCAACTGCCTTCAAAATGTACTTATTTTTAATTAACTAACCGCATCTCCTTTTCCTTTTAACTTTATGGTGCATTAAAATAAAATCTAGACTCACAGACTTAGAGAATGAACTTATGGTTACCGGGGAAGAAGGGTGGGAGGGGGAGGGATAGTTAGGGAGTTTGGGATTGACATTTACACACTGCTATATTTAAAATGGATAACCAAAAAGGACCTACTGTATAGCACAGGGAACTCTGCTCAGTATTACGTAACAACCTAAATGGAAAAAGAATTTGAAAAAGAATAGATACATGTATATGTATAACTGAATCACTTTGCTGTACACCTGAAACTAACACAACGTTGTTAATCACCTATACTCCAATGTAAAATAAAAATTAAAAAAAAAAATCTAGTTTCTGATATTTATCTCACTACTTGTTAGATACTAGTATAACATGACTAGCCTTCAAAATAAATAATTTCTTTTTTTTTGCTATAATGTGTTTTGCTAGCAGTCAAAGAAAACATCTATTTTAATATTATATGCACATTGCTTGAGACATTATTAACTAAATTAATACATTCACACTTATCCTATGAATGTTTTCAGACCACAATGAATAACGTGCTTTTCAAATATAATACAGCAAGCTATAAACTAGGGCATAATTATATTGAGTGAGTTATGGTGTTTAAAATCAGGATCTGCCACAGTGTCAAATAGTAAAAAGGAATGAAGCCATGTATAAAAATCATTTATCCTTTATAAATCTGGTGAAAGAGTAATGTGAGGTCTCTAAATTACCTTTGGAGAAGAGTATGTATTATCTTTGGTGATCCACCAATGAAAACATATTGACATAGAAAAAGAAGTTATAATAAACTTGAAAAATTTTAAAAATGGAGATTTTCCCCTTTATATGCTATAAATCTTAAATTTGACTCACTGGGAAAATATTGGTTGGGGATCACCACTTACTACTCCTTAATTTGGATCACCAACATTCTTTCTAATAGTAAAGCTAAAGACAGCTTTACATGATGCTATAATATCTCAATGTTGTTGAATAAAAGAATTTTCTGGAAAAAAATTGTTAAATATGACTTAAAAAGACAGTTGATTACTGCCGTAAAGTGCTAAAATATTAAAGGAAAATATATTGCTTTTTAAAGCATTTGTTATTAATTGCAAACAAAAGCTTTAATTGAAAGCCATTGTTTTGATGGTTTATTATGAGGTTTTGCTATACCAATGATATTAAATTCAAATGATAAGACAGCTTTGATCTTCTAAAAAATGTACATAGTAATGGTCCTTTATATAGCAATAATCTAAAAGCTTTTAATTTGAAAATCGTTTATTTGATTAATCTAATTCCTTTTTCCTTGGAATGATTCTTTCTTCTAAAATGTGGCCAACCCCTTCCCCACCCAAAAAGCCCCCCAAAACAAAAGAAAAAAAAGCCTCACCATTACCAATTATCATATACTGAATGTTTGTGTCTTCCCAAAATACATATGTTGAAATTCTACCCCAAGTGTGATGGTATCAGGAAGTGGGGCCTTTGGAAAGTGATAAGGTCATGAGGGTGGAACCATCATGAATGAGATTAGCACCCTTATAAAAGAGACCCTGAGATCTTCCCTGGTGGCACAGTGGTTGAGAATCTGCCTGCCAATGCAGGAGACACAGGTTCAAGCACTGGTCCGGGAAGATCCCACATGCCGCGGAGCAACTAAGCCCGTGCGCCACAACTATTGAGCCTGCGCTCTAAAGCCCATGAGCCACAACTACTGAAGCCCGCAAGCCACAACTACTGAAGACTGCGTGCCTGGAGCCTGTGCACTGCAACAGGAGAAGCCACTGCAACGAGAAGCCTGCGCACCACAATGAAGAGTAGCCCCTGCTTGCTGCAACTAGAGAAAGCCCGCGTGCAGTCATGAAGATCCAACGCAGCCAAAAATAAATAAATAAATTTATTTCAAAAGAAAAAGAGAGACCTTGGAAGAGGGTCCTCACCAGAACCTGATCATGCTGGTACCATGATCTTAGACTTCCACCTTTCAGAATTGTGAGAAAATGAGTTCCTGTTGTTAGTAAGTTACCCAGTTTATAGTATTTTGTTATAGCAGCCTAAGCTGACTAAGAAACCAACTGTATTCCAGTTGACCCTTGAACAACATGGGTTTGAACTGTACAGATCCACTTATACGTAGATTTTTTTCAGTAAATACTATAGCACTGCACAATCCGTGGTTGGTTGATTCCAGGGATGCAGAACTGTGGTATGGAGGGCAGACTGTAAAGTTATACTTGGATTTTCAGCTGAGCAAGGTGGCAGCGCCTCCTAATACCTGCATTGTTCAAAGGTCAACTGTAGCTTCCTAAGGCTGCCGTAACAAATTACCACAATCCTAGTGGTTTAAAACAACAGAAATTTATTCTCATGGTTCTGGAGGCTAGAAATATGAAATATAATGTAGACTCCTCCTGAGTGCTCTAGGGGAGAATCCTTCCTTGCCTCCTCCAGATTCGTGTGGCCCCAGGCATCCCTACCTTGTGGCTGCATCACTCTAATTTCAGCCACTGTCTTTACATGGCCTTCTCCTCTTCTCCTTGTGTGTCTCTCTTTTGTTTATTTCCTATAAAAATGGCTTTAATTGGATTTAAAGCCCACCTGGATAATACAGGAACATCTCAGATTCTTTACTTAATTACATCCACAAAGACCTTTTTTCCAAATAAGGTCACATTCACAGATTCCAAAGGTTAGAATGCAGATATATCATTTGAGAAGGCAACATTTAACCCACTATACCAACGTTACCCAAACTTTAGTTTATGTTCAGGGTTAGAGAGTGAGCTTTGGGGTCTGAAACCTGTGGGATCAAATCTTGGCTCCACCATCCACTAGCTGTGTGATATTTGGCAAGTTACTAGTTCAGTGTGTACATATGGAAACTAAGGGTAATAATACTGTTCATAGAAGGCTGATGGACATAACAATTGTAGTATGAATCGATAATTGACGCTTTCCTTCCTGCCTACTAAGTCGGATTCCTTTTGACCATCTACATTTCACTTGGTCACTTTTACTTGTTCTCTCCTTGTCTTTTGGCACTGTTGACCACTCCCTATTTCTTGAACATTTTTACTCCCTCAGCTTCTAAGACATCATGCTTTCCTGATTGTACTCCTACCCTTTTGACTATTCCTTCTTTTTCTTATGTTTTTATCTTGCCCCTTTAATATTGTTTTCCTAAAGTTCCTAATACAAGCCCATTCCTTATTCTATACACTTTCACCAGGAGACTTAACCTAATCCCAGAATTTCAATTAACATCTGATTGCTGAAGATTCTGAAGTCTACTTCTCCAACTCAAAAATCCCCCTTCAGGGTCTCCCTGGTGGCGCAGTGGTTGAGAGTCTGCCTGCCGATGCAGGGGACACGGGTTCGTGCCCCGGTCCGGGAGGATCCCACATGCCGCGGAGCGGCTGGGCCCGTGAGCCATGGCCGCTGAGCCTGCGCGTCTGGAGCCTGTGCTTCGCAACGGGAGAGGCCACAACAGTGAGAGGCCCGCGTACCGCAAAAAAACAAAACAAAACAAAAAAAATCCCCCTTCAGTTAGAAACCTGTATGTGACTTGCCTTTCTACACCTAGATGTCCTACCTCCAAGTCTTCATATTCACATTACAAGCTAAACCATAATTATTTCACATCCAGAAATCTACACTTTCTTTGAAGACTTATGTATTGTTACTCTTCAGCCATATTGGTCAACCAGTAGTTCCCCAAATATGTCATGCTCTTTTGCCTGTTCTTATCTTTATCCACAGCTTTCTCTCTCCATAGAATGCTCTTTTCCCAATCTTGTGAACACCTATCAATTGTTCAGAACTTAGCTCAAGCATCACCTCAATTTTTAAGATGGCCATTCACTCTTTTCTTTGTAGCCCCACTGAAATGTATACCTACTTCCATCACAGCAAATGACATGACATTTTTGGGACTTTTCTCCCCCACTAGACCATCAACTCCTAAAAGGTAAGTAACCATGCTTCATTTATCTTTGTATTCTTACTTTACAGGATAGTGTCTGGCATGTAGCACTCAATAAAAATTCATTAAACTGGTTTCTTAAGCCTGCCAAAAAGTCATCTTGCTATTATTATTATTTTTGTGTTTAGCTTATTCTTAAAAGCACTTAATGATAGCAATAGTGGCTAACATTCATTGAGAGCTATTGTTTCAAGCATCTGGGGGTAGGAAACCTTCTAAAATGGCTTTTAATGATTCTTGCCTCCTGGTATTCATGCCCTTGTGCAATCCCTCCCTTTGACCATGGGTTGGATTTAGTAATCTATTTCTAACAAATGGAATCCAGCAAATGTGATTGGCTTTCACTTCTGAGATTAGGTTACAAAGAGAACATGACTTCCATCTTGCTCACACTCTCTCACTTGCTCTCTCTGATGAAGCAAGCTGCCGTGTTGCGAGCTATTCTGTGGAGAGTCCCGTGTGATAAGGAACTAGGGGCAACTTCCTTTCAACAGCCAGCATTGAACTGAGGTCTTCAGTTCAACAATCTGAGAATCTTGTCGACACCTACATGAATGAACTTGACAGCTGATTCTTCCCTAGTCAAGCCTTGACTGCAGCCCTGGCCAACACCTTGCTTGCAGTCTGTGAAGAGACCCTGAGCTAGAAGACACAGATAACTGCATCTGGATGTCTGACTCAGAAATCACCATATAATAAATATTTGTTGTATTAAGATGCTAAACTTTGGGGTCATTTTTTATATAACAATAGGTAACTAAAACTTAGTGTTTCAAGCAGTCGGCATGAATCAACTCGTTAATCCTTGAAACAACATTATGAGATAGACACTCTTTTGAACCCTATTTTATAGATGAGAAAACTGAAGCACAGGTTGGGGTCTGGGTGCAACTTAGCTGCACCTCTGTTCATGTCTCAGAAGGCTACAATCAAAGTTTTGTCCAGGGCTGCAGTTCTCATCTTGGGCTCAAGCTCTTCTTCCAAGCTCTTTAAGGTTGTTGTCAGAATTCAGGTCACTGTGGTTATCTGATGAAGATCCCCATCTTCTTAGTAGCTGTCATCCAGGGACCATTCTCAGCTGCTGGAGGCTGCCCACAGTTCCCTGCCATGTGGCTTCCACAGGCAGTTCACAACACAGATTTTTGCTTTCTTCCAGGACATCAGGAGCATCTCTTCAATCTCTAGACCTCCTTTTAAAAACTCATCTAATTAGAATTAATTAGAATAGTCTTCCTTTTGACGAACTCAACTGGTTAGGAACCCTAATTATATCTGCAAAAATTCTTTTGCCATATCACAGGGAACTCTACTCAGTACTGTGTAATGACATCTATGGGAAAAGAATCTATAAAAGAGTGGATATATATATATATATATATATATACACACACACACACACACACACACACACACATAAGAGTATTCATGCGTGTGTGTGTATATATATATCTGATTCACTTTGCTGTACAGCAGAAACATAGCATTGTAAATCAACTATACTCCAATAAAAATTTAAAAAATAACATAATATAATCATAGGAGTGAAATTCTCTCATATTCACAGTTTTCACCAAGGGCATGGGTCATTGGATATCATTTTATTTTGTATTATTTTTACTTTTTATTGTGGTAAGAACACTTTACATGAGATCTACTTTCTTAAAAAAATTTAAGTGTACAGTACAGTATTAACCATAAGCATGATATTGTATGGGAGATCTCTGCAACATAATCATCTTGTACCTGCATTTTAAATTTTTTAAATTAATTTTTAAAATTGAAGTATAGTTGATTTTCAATGTTGTGTTAGTTTCCGATGTATAGCAAAGTGAGTCCGTTATACATACACACAAATCCACTCTTTTTAAGATTCTATTCCCATATAGGTCATTACAGAGTATTGAGTAGAGTTCCCTGTGCTATTCAGTAGGTTTTTATTAATTACCTATTCTATATATAGTAGCGTGTATATGTCAATCCCAATCTCCCAATTTATCCCTCACCCGCTGCTTCCCCCTGGTAACCACAAGTTTGTTTTCTACATCTGTGACTCAACTTCTGTTTTCTAAATACGCTCATTTGTACCATTTGTTTAGATCATTGGAGATCATTTTAGAATTCTGCCTTTCACTTATATTTCTTCTTCTAGTCTTCCATTAAGCTTGTTTTTATATAGTTGTAATAATGTAGTATATTTAAATATGTATACCCTCCTTTCAACTCTATCATATCACAAGCATTTTCCATTATTATATAGGCTTCATAAACATAATTTTAATAGGCTTACAATGCATTAAAGTTAAATTTGACAAATTTTTCTATACAATTTCATGTCTAATCCTGGGGAGATTAAGATATTTAACTTTGAAATGAGACGAGTTTCTAAACATTTTTCTCTCTATTTATAAAACAGAGGTAGTAAAACAACTTATTGCATGATATTCTTAAGATTAGATGAAATGATACATATAAAATGCTTAACATAATGTCAGGTACATAGTAAGCTTTTAAATAGCATCAACATCGTTAGAATCATTGTCATTTATTCTGACCTTATTCTCATTTTACTCCAGATTCTTGTAGACCTATTTGATACAAAGATTTCTTTTTGATGTCAGTCAGAATGCAGAAATATTTGGGATATGAAGAATCAAATGGTGGGGACTTCCCTGGTGGTCCAGGGGTAAAGAATCCACCTTCCAATGCAGGGGCTGTGGGTTCGATCCCTGGTCAGGGAACTAAGGTCCCATATGCCACGGGGCAACTAAACCTGCCTGCCACAACTACAGAGCCCACGTGCCCTGGAGCCCGTGTGCTACAACTAGAGAAAAGAAAACCCTCGTGCCACAACTACAGAGAAGCCCGAGAGCGACAACAAAAGATCCCACACGCCTCAGCGAAGATCCCACGTGCCGCAATTAAGACCCAACACAGCCAAAAATAAATTAAAAAAAATAAATCTTTAAAAAAAAAGAATCAAATAGTAATTTGAGTTTTATTTACTAGTTGTGTGACTTTGGGTGGGTCACTTAGCTTTCTCATCTGGAGATAGCAAAATACATCCCACAGCTTCTTTGATAATGTATATAAAAGGACAAATAGTGTAATTATCACATAATTAGTACTAAATAATTTAGTTTATTCATCTTGAAAACTTGTTAAGATATTCCAGGTACTTTGTACACATATTTATAGTCAAAATTCTTATTAAATGATCTGTATTTCTCTTACGTTCAGAGTTTATGGAAATAACAAAACAGTTTATAAAAGATGGATTATAAAAATAAAGAGTGTTAGAAAGGAATTAGAAAATGAGCTGTTTTAAAGTATTTTTTTCTTTTATTCTGAACAATATCTGTAAATAAGAATAAGTGTGCAGAATGTCATAGTTCCCATGTTTCTTATGGATAATTTAAATAATAGTAAACACACATATACTCTTAAAAAATGGTCCTGTCTTCAATGAATATTTTACTCAACCATTTTCCTTATAGATTTCTTGAAGTAGACAGAAAAAAATTCTCATTCTGTTCAAAAAGATCTTTTGTTATTATTTACCATGTTTAAATCAATTAATTGCTGTATTTTTAGTACATTCATCTTTATTTTTCATTGCGGTTTTGTCATATTTCAGTCTGAAACATTCATAGACACTGTGTGGGCTAAAATGCTAAAATGTTCTGTAAATCACTGCATGCTAATGAAATTCAGTGTTACTGGGATCTTTTAGTTTCATTTTTACAGGAAAGATGATTGATGGAAATACTATATTTGGAGAAACATTTAGGCTTATGTGCATTATAAAAACAAAACAAAACACCGTAACTTTCAGCACTGAGGCTGAATTTGTGAGAGAAAAGCTGTTACTGATATTTGAAAAGTTTGTAAATGTAATTAAATGTATTTTAGTAAAGCCATTCATAAAACAGGAGTATCTGAAACTATCTTTTGCGTTGATGATAATGTTCTTTTACATTAGACAGTGATCACTTCAGAAGCCAGGATTCTATAGGTTGCTAAGCACACAGCATGGTGGGTTGCCATCCATGTGGTGGCTAAAATCAAAGTGTCGGATTGGCTATGTGTGAACCTGCCTCTTGGTGCCTCAGCTTCCTCACCTATAAGATGGGAAATACATTGGCACTTATCTTAAAAGAATTTTGTGAGGAAACAATGCGATCATCTGTATAGAATGCTGAGGCCCAGTGTATTCAAAGTTAATTTTATTCCATTACTATAATTTATGGTACCATTTTCATAGACAATTTCTGAAATGCTAACCCATTGCTTTTCTAATGCCTCCCTAATGGCATTTCTTTGAAGAAAACTTGATAATATTTAGGCATTAAATTGAACTGTGGCTGCCAGGCCTCAATTTTGATGGGATTTCTCTGTGTTTTAGTGCCACTCCTCATTCTAGATAAGCATGGGCAAGGGCTTAGTTGGCCAGGGAAGGGAATTTAAATCTGTTTCTTTTTAAAAGTTAATGAATCTAAATTTCCCCAAAACCATCCATGAAAAATTTTAAAAACAATTGTGATGTCCATTATGCAGAGGAAACTACGGGGTACATAGACTGATGTTATCTTTTGCCCTATAAAACCAGATGAAATATATTTAACTTAGACCAAAATGCTATTGTTCCAATGTGTGGAGTGTTTGTAACAACTTCTTCTTCTCCCACAGGAAATGTCTCTGGCACCCCATAAAGTCCTGTAGTTATCATCCCATACCTCTGGGAATCACTCCTGGCTCTGCCTTCCACTTTCCATTAGTCATATGCTTGCTCTGCTTTATGGTTCCAGTTTCTTATCTAACTATCCTGATCACTTGTACTAGATAGTCTTTTTGATTCTGGTTTTACCCTTAGACAGTCTCTCTTTCAGTTTTTCCTCCTTGGTTCTATATTCTACAGCCCATGGACCAGCATTGTTCTACTCAGTCCCTAGTCCTGTCACCTAGAACCTTGGCTCTGGTAAATTATACCAGACCCTTGCCTGTCCAGAGACAGAGTCAGTAGGTGCCCTAACTCTTGAGCATTCCAGTCTAGATATCCCTGGAGAACTAGGAATTCATGTTTGTTTTTATGCAGAGAGACCCAAGATTGTGTGAATAAGGCCTTCAGGGTCAGTGTAGCCTCCCATCCTAGGAGAAAATGAGATGACCCTGGAATGCCAGATACCTTCAATTGATGGTAACAAGATTATAACAAACTTCTCGAGTTAACCCAGCGATGCTTTTGGAGCCTTGGAACTGCGTAAGTCTCTTGATACGGTGAAACAAAGTATTGATGGATATTTCTGAAGATCAGACTTTCAAGAGTTGAAGAACTATGCAAAGATGATACCCTTGCCTAGAATTGTTTTTTCTCCAAAAACTTTAGATGAGTTTTTTTTTTTTCTTTTTGAGCCGTGCAATTCCTCTGACCCAGCCCTTGCGCATCCAGAAGTACTCATGGTCTAGAGGTACACTTTTAGAGAATTTTCCAGCCCAGTGGAAGCTGGCTTCTGTGGGATATGAAACTATGCTCCCTAAGGCAATACCAATGCCACAGTTAAGAACTCTGTAGCCCCAGTCTAAATTACCAACACCAACTTCTAAAGTGGCAGGTTCTTTTGGAATACATTTCTTCCTCCATATAATTCATTGTTAGGTTTGTTAGGTGGGAAATACAAAAGATGTACGGATAGTTCTTATTCTTGGGCATATTATGACCTATGAAAAGCCACAGAAACAATTAAATGATAAAACATGTTTTTGTGTTTAAGATATCAGAGGAGAAAATTATCACTTCAGGTTGGTGGCATATGGTTCCATGGGTGAGGTAGACTCAAGCTGGGGCTTGAACAATGTTGAAGGTTTACACGTATGGAAAATACTGGATGGGGGATATTCAGAAAGAGTCACATTGTAACTGGAACAAAGCCTGTTATGTCATTCTCATGCTTAAAATTTTTCAGTGTTTTCCAGTTGTGCTTCTTAAACTTGAATGTGTACACAATTAAACTGTTAAATGATTCAGATTCAATGGGCCTGCAGTGATGTCTGAGATTCTGCATTTCTAACAAATTTTCAGCTGCTACTGCTCGGCCTCAGATAAAACTTTGAGAAATAAGAATCTATACTGGGAGTGCAAGTAGGGCAAACTATAGTCCATGGACTAAATCTAGCCCACTACCACTTTTTAAACACAGTTTTATTGGAACACAAGCACATCCATTTGTTTACCTATTGTCTGTGACTGCTTGTGCACTGCAATGGCAGCATTACATGGTTGTGACAGAGACCATGTAGCCCACAAAGCATAACATTTTTACTCTCTTATCCTTTACAGAATAGGTTTGCCAATCTCTGGTCTATACTATAGGATAAAATCCAAATTCCTTAGGAATGTATGCTAGGACCAGCAAAATTCCCCTTCAGTCTATCTGTCCAAGTTTATTGCTCTGCACTTGCCCCCTTAAGGTACATTACTGCCATATGATCAACTTGCTGGTACCCAGTCCTACATGGTCTTCCTAACTTCTTTGCACATAGCCTTTGTCTGGAACAATGTTTGCAGTTATCCCCCCTTGCTCACTCACTCATCTTTATTCAGTTCTGATGATAACTCTTCTGGGAAACTTTCTCAAAGCTGGGCTAGATGTTTGCTTGTACTTGCTGTTGGACCCAGTACTCCCCTCTGTCAGAGTACTCGTCATTATGCATGGCTCCTTCTGTTTGTCTCTCTCACTGGAAGTCACTGGCTGCATTTCATGGTACATAATATATAACAAATGTTCCATAAATATTTATTTAGTGAATGAATAAAGCATTAATAAATGTAGCATATTTGGGGTAGAGGGAGGAGATAGGTTTAATGCAGGATTTATTTAGGAGAGTAGTGGGAAATAAGGTTGTACAGAGCAGGATGGCTAAGGTAGTGTAAGTAAAGTGCTTAGCCTAGCACCTGGTACATTGCAACTGCTGATAGATACTGTCTTTTATTAAAATACTATTTTTTATCATCTTTATTGGAGTATAATTGCTTTACAATGGTGTGTTAGTTTCTGCTTTATAACAAAGTGAATCAGCTATACACATACATATATCCCCCCTACCTAAGGAGACAAAAGACCTGTATGCAGAAAACCATAAGCCACTGATGAAAGAAATTAAAGCTGATACAAACAGATGGAGAGATATACCATGTTCTTGGATTGGAAGAATCGACACTGTGAAAATGACTATTCTACCCAAAGCAATCTACAGATTCAATGCAATCCCTATCAAACTACCAATGGCATTTTTCACAGAACTAGAACAAAAAATTTCACAATTTGTATGGAAACACAAAAGACCCCGAATAGCCAAAGCAATCTTGAGAAAGAAAAACAGAACTGGAGGAATCAGGCTCCCAGACTTCAGACTATACTACAAACCTACAGTAATCAAGACAGTATGGTACTGGCACAAAAACAGAAATATAAATCAATGGAACAGGACAGAAAGCCCAGAGATAAACCCATGCATATATGGTCACGTTATCTTTGATAAAGGAGGCAAGAATATACAATGGAGAAAAGACAGCCTCTTCAATAAGTGGTGCTGGGAAAACTGACAGCTACATGTAAAAGACTGAAATGAGAACACTCCCTAACACCACACACAAAAATAAACTCAAAACAGATTAAAGACCTAAATGGAAGGCCAGACACTATAAAACTCTTAGAGGAAAACAGGCAGAACACTCCATGACATAAATCACAGAAACATCCTCTTTAACCCACCTCCTAGAGGAATGGAAATAAAAATAAACAAAATAATAAACAAAAGAAAACAAAAATAAACAAAATAATAAACAAAAATAAACAAATGGGACCTAATGAAACTTGAAAGCTTTTGCACAGCAAAGGAAACCATAAAATACTACTATTACCACAACTTGCATCTACTGTTGACTTTATCACCATCAAAGCTTGTCATTCTCCATTTTTTTCTTGCCTTGTGCTGTGACTTTCAAAAAGCCTAGAACACACATCCTGGCTTATTAGGTACTGATATAGATGACTGTGTGCAAAATCAGCTTTAACGTTAAATAGGATAATATTTTATGCTATAATTTCAAAATATTATGTTTCAGTAAATTTTAGAAGTATTTCTCATATAACTGTGATGTAGTAGCTGAACTTATCAATGTAGTCTTCTGAGATCCATGAGACAAAGAAGGAATTTCTCATTTCATGAAAAGATGACATGAATATTTCTTAAATTTGTTCCCTGAAATTTATTATTGTAAAATGACAGAGGACTACACATTTCCAGAAGAGGTAGAAAAAATTTCTTGTTATTCACATAGTCAATGTCATCAGAATGTTAGGAAACAAAAGCATTTTTGGAAAAATGTAGTGTGGTATAGGCCTCTAGGAACTGAAGAAACACTTATCCTTGCACAGATCTTAATACTAATATCAATAATAGAGTAAAATTGTTCACATTTACTTTTTAAAACTGTTTTAATTACCTCATTTGATAATCAAGTGTATCCTTGCCCTGGTAACCCTAGATTTGGAAGTTGTACGTAGATTTATTCTATAAATCTGTGCATATGAGGAATGTATAAGCTCAGAATGTAGCAAAAATCTGTGTAGGCTACATCCTTAAGTATCTCTTATGGTTAAAATTAGAAGGAAATGCAAATCAAGACTTAGCAGAAGAGACCACTATATCACCCCTCAAACCTAGATGGCCCAAATTAAAACTCTCAAATGAAAAATAAACAGCAATTAAAACCTATAGTTAAAAATTTACAGGTGAATTATATTTTATCATTTACAAATAACTGAAACCTAAATACAATTTTTTTTCTTTTTGTCCTCTATGTGACATCAGTATTTCTCAACTTGAGAATATTCATTTTCTTTGGAATCACAATAGCAACAAACTGGGCCAGGAAGGAATGCCTGCCAAAGCCCATCTACTAATCTTGCCTTTGGCAGGCCCTTAGACCTCTCTGAAACCTAGTTAGTAATCTGCACAATAGGTCAAAAAATGTCGACTGTATTTTTTCCACAGTATTATTGTGAGGATAAAAAAAAAATCAATGTATGTGAAACAGAAGTGAAAACTGTAGATGACAATATAAATGTTAAGGGTTACTGTGTACCTGAACCATCTACATTGTTCTTGGCCCCAAGATCTTTGCAATGCTGGCTTCTTCTCATCATTTAGGTTTTAATTTAAATGTCACCTCCTCAGAGAGGGCTTTCCTGAGCAATTAATCTCAAGTAGAAAGCCACAAACTCTACCGGTCACTCCTTGTCCTGCTACCCTTTTCATACCACTCATAACTATGTGAAATCAGCCAATTTACTGTTTAGGTGTTGTTTTCTGCATCCCTATCCTGTAATGTGATCTCCACGTGGCAGGGACTGTTGTCTGTTGCATTCATTGCAGACCTGCAGACCACCCCCACACGCAGTGTGTCTGGGATGGTGTACAAAGAAGGGATATGTTCTCTACAATCACTTCTGTCTCCAGGCATGTCTGTTCTAATGGATTTAGGTCTTAGACCTGTGTCAAGCTGAATATTTTCATGTAACTATAACTTTCCATATACTTAGTAACAAAAGGTTTCAGAAGAAATTCATGCATCCTCCCAGCCCAATGATAAATTCTTTTCTAAAGAGAATTGCTTTCTCTGTGGAATCATTTTAACCTCAGATAAAGTCACTTTACTCAAAATGCTGCGAAGAATTTGTCTATCTCCAGAAAACCAGAAGAGATTTATTTAATTTAATTAATTAATTAATTTATTTATTTTTTGCAGTACGTGGGCCTTTCACTGTTGGGGCCTCTCCCGTTGTGGAGCACAGGCTCCAGACGCACAGGCCCAGCGGCCATGGCTCATGGGCCTAGCCGCTCCGCGGCATGTGGGATCTTCCCAGACCGGGGCACGAACCCGTGTCCCCTGCATCGGCAGGTGGACTCTCAACCACTGCGCCACCAGGGAAGCCTGAGAGATTTATTTTTTGATTCTCCCTGTTACAGTGGTTAAGATCGTATAGACTACTCTCTTGGTATATTCCTCTCCAGGGCCAGCCTGGAATTATGATCGTAACGCTGCCTTATCAAATGGCACAACTGTACTTCGTATGTTGGTTAAAAGGCTAGGCCACTTATTCCTATCAAATAAAGAATCTCAAAGTTTCTGTGATTGGAGAAATAAATTATCCACAACTTACAAAACTAATGAATAAACCCCCAAGTCTTCACAATCACTTGTAAAGTCTTAAACCATCTAGCTTCCTGTTAGTCTCTCTGACTTTATGCCTATGGCTAGGCTCTTCCCATTATTCTTTCAGCTCTAGTCACACTGGCCTCCTTGCCATTCCTATAATCCTCTAAGATCTCCCTTCCCCCAGGTATCCACAAGGCTTGCTCCCATTGAGCTGTCAGGTGTTTGCTCAAATGGCACGTTAGTAGAGTTGCCTTCCTGTCCACCCTATTTAAAATCACAAAGCCCCCTCTATACTCCCTATCACCTTCCCTGCCTCTTTATTATTTTTCCCATAGCACTTATCACCATCTGACATATGTCCTACTTTATTTATTTAACTGTTCATTGTCTGTTTCCTCTCGCCATAATCTAAGTTCTACAAATGCAGGGATTTTTGTATTTTCATTGCTATGTACTGTCTGGCACATGGTAAACAGTGAATAATAAATATTTATTTATTGAATGAATGAAGAAATTAATATGCAAAAGAGCAGCATAATTTGAATAAAGTTCAAACAATTCATTAAAGTTGATTATACGCAGTTCTCCAACACTTGAAGCTGATTGTTAATTAGATTGCTGCAAGGAACAGAAACTGCAGGGTTACTCCTAGATAACTCCTAGGCTTTTATCTTAAAGGATTTAGGGAAAGTTAAGTAAAGAAGCAAGGAATTAGAATGTCATTCTGACCAACGTTCAGGGTACAGTCGCTGGCCTAGTTTCATGGATCTTGAACTTTATAGTACAACAGAGTCATCTGGTGTGCTTATTAAAAACATAGTTTTCTGGGCCCTACCCTTAGTAAGTCTGTGTGGGGCCTGAAAATTTGCACTTCTAACCAGTCCCCAAGTGATTCTACTTCACCCTGACCTAGTGGTATAAAAGTCACTGTGCTGACCTCAGGGCATTCTAGGGCTAGTGATTTGGTCCCTTCGACTCTGCTTCCATATTCGTTTGATCTTATTCTGATAGCAGTTCTCATTTTTATCTCAAGTCCTTGAAGCCATGGACTCATCGAATCCAGTGCTTCATGACTTCTGCTTTTTGTTTTATCTCTCTGTGACCCTCTGCATTTGTACCTGCCAACTGTGCCTGGGAGTTTAAGGTTCGATTGGATATTCCAGTCACTTCAGTAGAGAGTACCTCTGTAGGGCACAGCTCTTATATTAGACACATTACACGCACCTTTGGTCATGCAAAGATCCTGGACTAGTGAAGTCATGTGAAATAAAGCATAATAGCCTGTGTATAAGGTATTCTGTCTAGTTTTGTTCAGAAGGGGTCTGTGAGAATGAAGGCACTTGAGGATTTTCAGAAGAGGGCTCTGTACATGATAGATAACCTGCTTCAAGGCGATTAGGGATATTTTGAAATAGTGTGGGAGAAATTACCTGTATTTTACTGCCAAGTCAGCCATAAATTAGCCTAATAATAGAGGACATTTTTTTTTTTTTCCTCTGGGCCTCATTTTCTTCAGTGATAAAGTAAAGGAATTTGACAAGATGAGCTGCAAGTTCCTTTCTGTATGCAGTGTGCTATGATTTGGTGAAATCTAGTTCATTAGTGTACATACATAGGTGCATGACTAGGTCAGCCTCAGTCTCCAGGTTGCTATGATCCAATCTATTATGGTTGAATATTATATTCTGCTTTCTCCTGTTTTTCTTAAAAGAATGAATACATAACAAACTTGCTTGCATTTAATTCTGGTTATGCCATTTACTAGCTTTTTGCCTTGGGCAAATTACTTTGTTTGATCCCCAATTTCCTCATCCATAAAATTAGGATCATAGTAATTTCCTTATAGTTTTGTTGAATTAAATGAGTTATTACATGTAAAATTATTTATAATAGTAGGGATGAAATGATTTAATATATGTGAAAGTATTTAGAAAGGTAACTGGCACACAGAAGAGACTATATAAGTGTTATTAAAATTATTTTTATATTTTTTCATCTGTGTAAATTTTGTCTGCTTTAACACACGTGACTAATGTATTTAGAAAGGTAACTGGCACACAGAAGAGACTATATGTGTTATTAAAATTATTTTTATATTTTTTCATCTGTGTAAATTTTGTCTGCTTTAACACACGTGACTATACTGTGCATGGAATTTTTACTTAGAATTGTGGCTAGAATATGAAGTTGTTAAGAGATTCCTATGATAAAATGCTATTGTAGTGAGTAAACTTTGAAGTGTTTTAGAAATATTAGATTCTTTTAAAATATATTTCTGGAAGCAAAGAGGCGTATGACATTCCATAAAAGACAAAACTCTAAGAACCTAAAATATATAAATCTTTGCCACAGGCTAGAGTGGAGGGGACAGGACTGACTACAAATAGGCACAAAGCTTTTGAGGATGATGCCGATATTCTCCATCCCAATTGTGGTGGTGGTTACATGACCGAATGTGTATCTCAAGATGCATATACAAAAGGAGTCAATTTTATTGCATTTATGTTGTAGCTAAATAAACCTGAATTTATTTAAAAAAAATTTTCTTGGTGTAATCTTTTGATCTGGGAGATCTTGTAGAACATACAGTTGTGTTCTATTCTTGCAAATTGATTCCTAAACTTGCATTCATTTTTATTTCAAGTACTTGAAATATAACATAAAATGTCAGTAGAGACACTGTCACAGCTGCCGCCATCTTTGCAGCACCTGCTCTCCTCATGTTTGGTTAATCAGTCTGTAGAATTTTCTCCTTAAATAGCTCTTACCTCCCTCGCACGTCTTTGCCTTAAATGCCATCCGTACTCCATTTCAATATCCTCCCCCTCATTTCTCCTGGGGCGCCTTAGGCTTTCCCTCACCTAGCAAATTGGAACAAACATGCTTATTTGATATTTGTTGATGCTATTTTGAGTAGTACTATTTTATGAAGGTTATTTTCTAAATTATTGTTGCTGTTATTCTGAAAAAATGGCTTTTTTCAATTTTTCACTCATTAACCTAAATTTATTTAATATCTTGTAAATTATTTTTATTTAAAAATCATATTAAATAAACTTCTAGTTTGCTGAGTGCTTTTTAATTATTATAAATGGATGTCAAATTTTATGATACCATTTTTTTCTGCATCTGCTGAAATCCCATGCTTTTTCTTCTTCATTTGGTTAATGTGAATTATGCTAATTGATTTTCAAGTGTGAAAACAACCTTGCTTTCCTGGAGTAAATCATCTTGATTATTAGATTTTATATCTGTTGAATATGATTTGCTAGCTAACGTCTTGCTTAGGATTTTTCTGTCCATGCTTATGGGTGGAGTTGGATTTAATTTTCTTTCCCTGTGGTTTCCTTATCAGGTTTTGATATCAAGACTATGATAACTTCACAAAACAAATAGAGCAATATTCACTTTTCCCCTTAATTCTAAGGGTTTTTATAATATTGGGGACAACTCTTCCTTAAATGGATGGAAAATTCCACCAAGGGAAGCTATCTTGGCCTGGAGTTTTCTTTTAGACAAGGTTTCAGTTATGGGTTGAATTTTTATAATAGTCAAAGGACTAATAATATTTTAATTTCATCTCTGTTCATATTGTTAACAGTTCTTTATTAGAATTTTGTCCATATTACTTCAGTTTTCAACATTTTATCAACATAAAGTTGCCTATAACATGCTCTTATGTGTTTTCAATATCTGTAGGATCTGTAGTGATGTTCCTTGGGTTGTATGTGTTGCCTCGTTTTTTCTTGATCATTCTTCCAAGAGTTTTACCAGATTATTAGCCTTTTCAAAGAATTAATTTGTGACTTTGTCGATTCCTTTTAACATATATTAATTTATTTCATTAATTTTTTAAACATCTTTATTGGAGTATAATTGCTTTACAATGGTGTGTTTCTGCTTTATAACAAAGTGAATCAGGTATACATATACATATATCCCCATATCTCTTCCCTCTTGTGTCTCCTTCCCACCCTCCCTATCCCACCCCTCTAGGTGGTCACAAAGCACCAAGCTGATCTCCCTGTGCTATGTGGCTGCTTCCCACTAGCTATCTATTTTACATTTGGTAGTGAATATATGTCCATGCCACTCTTTCACTTTGTCCCAGCTTACCCTTCCCCCTCCCCATGTCCTCAAGTCCATTCTCTACATCTGCATCTTTATTCCTGTCCTGCCCCTAGGTTCTTCAGAACCTTTTTTTTTTTTTTTGAGATTCCATATATATGTGTTAGCATACGGTATTTGTTTCTCTCTTCCTGACTTACTTCACTCTGTATGACAGACTCTAGGTCCATCTACCTCACTACAAGTAACTCAATTTCATTTCTTTTTATGTCTGAGTAATATCCCATTGTATATATGTACCACATCTTCTTTATCCATTCATCTGTTAATGGACACTTAGGTTGCTTCCATGTCCTGGCTATTGTAAATAGAGTTGCAGTGAACATTGTGGTACATGACTCTTTTTGAATTATGGCTTTCTCAGGGCATATGCCCAGTAGTGGGAGTGCTGGGTGGTATGGTAGTTCTATTTTTAGTTTTTCAAAGAACCTCCGTACTGTTCTCCCTAGTGGCTGTATCAATTTACATTCCCACCAACAGTGCAAGGGTGTTCCCTTTACTCCACACCCTCTCCAGGATTAACTGTTTGTAGATTTTTTGATGATGGCCATTCTGACTGATGTGAGGTGATACCTCCTTGTAGTTTTGATTTGCATTTCTCTAATGATTTCTACTCTTACCTTTTTTTCATTTTATCTGGGTCTCTTTTTCTTTTTCTTAGTTCTTGAAATGGATGCTTAATTCATTAATTTTCAATACTTCTTTTCAAATTTATGCATTTAATTTTAATGACTGTAAATTTCCTTCAACTTTTAAAAAATCTGTACCACAAAAATGTTGATGCTTAAACTTCTGTGATAATTTTATAATTCAAATAAAAAACTTTTCTAATTTTTATTTTAATTTGTTATTTGACACATTTAGTATTTCTTAATTTGTAAATAGAGAGATATTATCCAGTTATCTTATTACTGATTTCGAGTTTAATTTCACTGAGGTCAGATTTTAATCACTTGAAATTTGCTTTTTGTCCCAGCATATGGCCAATATTTTGAGTTTTATTTTTTTATACAGCAGGTTCTTATTAGTTATCTATTTTATACATATTAATGTATGTATGTCAATCCCAATCTCCCAATTCATCCCACCACCACCACCACCTCCCATCCCTGTTTCCCCCACTTGGTGTCCATACATTTGTTCTCTACATCTGTGTCTCTATTTCTGCCTTGCAAACTGGATCATCTGTACCATTTTTCTAGATCCCACATATATGCATTAATATACGATATTTGTTCTTCTCTTTCTGACTTACCTCACTCTGTATGACAGTCTCTAGGTCCATCCACGTCTCTACAAATGACCCAATTTCGTTCTTTTTATGGCTGAGTAATATTCCATTGTATATATGTACCACATCTTCTTTATCCATTCATCTGTCAATGGGCATTTAGGTTGCTTCCATGACCTGGCTATTGTAAATAGTACAGCAATGAACATTGGGGTGCATGTGTCTTTTTGAATTATGGTTTTCTCTGGGTACATGCCCAGTAATGGGTTTGCTGAGTCATATGGTAATTCTATTTTTAATGTTTTAAGGAACCTCCACCATACTGTTCCCCATAGTGACTGTATCAATTTACATTTCCACAACAGTGCAAGAGGGTTCCCTTTTCTCCACACCCTCTCCAGCATTTGTTGTTTGTAGATTTTCTGATGATGTCCATTCTAATTGGTGTCAGGTGATACCTCACTGTAGTTTCGATTTGCATTTCTCTAATAATTAGTGATGCTGAGCAGCTTTTCACATGCCTCTTGGCCATCTGTATGTCTCCTTTGGAGAAATGTCTATTTAGGTCTTCTGCCCATTTTTGGATTGGGTTGTTTTTTTTTTAATATTGAGGTGCATGAGCTGTTTATATATTTTGGAGATTAATCCTTTATCCATTGATTCATTTGCAAATATTTTCTCCCATTCTGAGGGTTGTCTTTTCGTCTTGTTTATAGTTTCCTTTGCTGTGCAAAGCTTTTAAGTTTCATTAGGTCCCATTTGTTTACTTTTGCTTTTATTTCCATTACTCTAGGAGGTGGGTCAAAAACGATCTTGCTGTGATTTATGTCAAAGAGTGTTCTTCCTATGTTTTCCTCTAAGAGTTTTATAGTGTCTGGTCTTACATTTAGCTCTTTAATCCATTGTGAGTTTATTTTTGTGTATTGTGTTAGGGAGTGTTCTAATTTCATTCTTCTCTATGTAGCTATCCAATTTTCCCAGCACCACTTATTGAAGAGACTGTCTTTTCTCCATTGCATATCCTTGCCTCCTTTGTTAGTTGACCATAGGTGTTTAGGTTTATCTCTTGGATTTCTATCTTGTTTCATTGATCTATATTTCTGTTTTTGTGCCAGTACCATATTGTCTTGATTACTGTAGCTTTATAGTATAGTCTGAAGTCAGGGAGTCTGATTCTTCCAGCTCCATTTTTTTCCCTCAAGATTGCTTTAGCTATTTGGGGTCTTTTGTGTCTCCATACAAATTTTTAGATGTTTTTGCTCTAGTTCTGTAAAAATGCCATTGGTAATTTGATAGGGATTGCACTGAATCTGTAGATTGCTTTGGGTAGTATCATCATTTTCACGATATTGATTCTTCCAATCCACAAACATGGTATCTCTCTCCATCTGTTTGTGTCATCTTTTATTTCTTTCATCAGTGTCTTATAGTTTTCTGAGTACAGGTCTTTTACCTCCTTAGGTAGGCTTATTCCTAGGTATTTTATTCTTTTTGTTGCAATGGTGAATGGGATTGTTTCCTTAATTTCTTTTTCTGATCTTTCATTGTTAGTGTATAGGAATGCAAGAGATTTCTGTACATAAATTTTGTATCTTGCAACTTTACCAAATTCATTGATTAGCTCTAGCTAAGAGAATTCAACACCACCAAACCAGCTCTACAACAAAAGCTAAAGGAACTTCTCTAAGTGGGAAACACAAGGGAAGAAAAGGACCTACATAAACAAACCCAAAACAATTAAGAAAATGGTAATAGGAACATACATATCGATAATTATGTTAAATGTAAATGGATTAAATTCTCCAACCAAAAGACACAGGCTTGCTGAATGGATACAAAAACAAGACCCATATATACGCTATCTACAAGAGACCCATTTCTGACCTAGGGAAACACAGAGACTGAAAGTGAGGGGATGGAAAAAGATATTCCATGCAAATGGAAATCAAAAGAAAGCTGGAGTAGCAATACTCAGAGATAAAATAGACTTTAAAATAAAGAATGTTACAAGAGACAAGGAAGGACACTACATAATGATTAAGGGATCAATCCAATTTTTGTACAAGTGGAAGGGTTGGCTTTATCTCAGGTTTTAAATCTGGTATCCACCAACTTCCAAGAAGCCCACAGGAGAATTCAGAAGGTTTGTGAACTTGAATGGGCAAAAGACTACATCCTTCTTTTTATTAATCTTTGATTGAAATTTAATATTTCCTTTAATAATGAATGTAATCAACAAATCAGAATTGGGTACTAATATAGATATTTTCAAATCACATAACTATTGGAAATATCTTAAAATATAACTTTCTCTCTTCACTACACTAAAATATGTAGTTGTTAGACCACCTGCTAGATCTTCTTATGTAATGTATTAATAAAGAAACACATATTACTATAACACAAATTTTAAAACATCTTGATAGTTAAATTTTAATATGTTTTTGTATTCCTAGTCATTTTATTTTATGCATTCAAGAACATTATTCTGAAAAGTTTATAGTCTTTGCCAGACTGCTAAAAGTTCTCACAACACAGACACACAAAATGTTAAGAATATATATTGTAACAGGAATGAAAGTAGAGTATATGGGAACAGAAGCAGGGGGTTTAGCAGATATGGTATTGGAAGCTGGAGAAGTATTTTTGCTATTACTTCTAATTTTCTGAGTGATAAAGGAGTCAAGGTCTTCAGGACAGAGTGAGAAAAAAGGGAGGAGATAATGGAGATTTGAGTATAAGAAATAAGATGTGAATTAGTTTTCTAAGAGAAGAAGAAAGTTAATTTATTAGGAGAATGTAACTAGATTGCAGAGCAGTGCCAAGTGCCCACTTGCATTTTCAAACCTAAAGGGACACCAAAATTGTGTGTCTTTCTCCTGCTCTATTCAGCTGCAGAATGAGTAAAGAGTTGAGTTAACCAGAGTTAGGATTTTTCAAAAGAGTAAGGTGAACAGAGAGAGGAGCAAGGGAATGAATGATCTATATAGGAGAGTGATACTAGAGATGGATTCCCATTGCCCAGTTGGATAAAGAAGGAAGTGAGAACATGAGGGGCATTATCATCAAGTGGCAAGGTCAATGGACCACCTCAGTTTCTATGAGGTGGTTGGATTGGCAGAGTTGGGACCCCACAGTAAATAAACTGGAGAAAGAGGAGATGGACTAGAAAGAGAGAATGAAAAAAATATGTTCTAAAACATACTAACAGAAATTATAGCTTAAGGGAGTGAGAAGCAAGTGAATATTTTAGGGAGGTTTACCAGCTTACAACTCTAAAATTTTGAAATTGAAATCAGCGCCTCTTTTCTTGACTCTGTTCTTCCTAGGTTTCCATGCCTAACACATCATGCACACTCTCATTTTCTCTGCTTCTGATTCCTCCTGAAGAGAGAAAGTTGGCTTTCCACTCAGGATTCAAGAGACTCAAGTGTTATGGAGTAGCAGCCATGCCAATGAGTAAATCAATGGCTGAAAGTTAACATATACTTAGTGTTTGCACCCTGCACTATTAGGCAATTTCTGTGTGTCTTTCACATATAATCTTATGAAATATACTGAAGCATTATGAATAAACTGAAACTTGAAGAGGGAAATTAGCAAGATTAATGTACTATAGGCAGCACATAATAGAACCAGAATTTTTAAAAACGTCTGACTATAAACCCTGGATTTTCTCATGCTGTTACCTTGGCCAGGAGTCTTATTTTACCACCATTTGTAGCATATATTTATACACAAGCCTAACTATGGTCATTGTTGATGACTCCCTGGAGGAATCCATTCATGCTGTTAAATAACATAAAAACATAAATCTCATTTTAATTTTGCCATAGTTCATTAAATCAGCTGACAGTTAATTTTTCTTTTTTTTTCTTCTGTGTCTATTTTCCCTGAACCAACAATCTCAGTTTTAAGAAAATCTGAGACTATCTAAATAAAATATTCCCATACATTGTAAATCAACTACAGTTTGATTTAAAAATTTTTTTAAAAAGATAAAGTTCCCAAATTCTCCTGAAATTAAAAGTTATTTGTGTCTTCCTTTTTCTCTCTGCCATTTTACCGTTCTTAGTGTTTTAATTTCTATAAGTTGTGATTTACGTTGTACTGACCTAAAACAAATAGACTGCCAGTTATTTCTCCAGCAAAAATAGGTTTATTTGTGATCAACAAAGAATTGCAGTTTGGAGGCTGCAACCATGGCGAGCCACTTTCAAGTCACTCCACAGCAAGAAGACAACTCTTTTAAAAAGAAGCAAGGGAAGCTGGGAAGGCTAGAGTAAACAAAAAGTCCACTGGAGGAATTGACAGTTTGAAGTTTAGTGGCTTTTTATTGGCTGAGTTGTGACAGTCTCTCATTGGTTAAGCTCTTACCAAGCAGGAAGAAGGAGACGGCTTTGCTATTGTCATAGGGTATGAGAGATCCCCCTTCTGGCCTCCTGACTCTATTTTAATTTAGGTTTCTGTTTATTAATTTTTACAGTTGTTTTTATACAATGCCAAAATGACCAACTTATGAAATCCTTGGAGGGAAATTCAAGTTATTTGTTTAATAGTATTATATCTAGTATGTTGATAGAGTGACTAGAGTTTGAAACTATCACTGGATTGATTTTGTGCCATCTAGATTTAACCCATGTATTATGAAGATAAGTAGCTTAGTACAAAACTGCTGGTTCACATGAATATATTCATTCATTCACATGTTCATTCACCCACCCACTTATCCATTCATACATACATTCATTCAGAAATCTTTACTGAATTCACGCAAAGCACTGTGATAGGCAGTGTGGATACAATGCAGGACAGACTCAATTTTGTCCTTCTGGAGTATGCTATACATTTCACGACAGACAAAGGCAACAAAGACAACCAAAGTGGAAGGGGCTTCTGTGTAATAACAGGCAATACTGAACCCAGAGACATCTCTCACAGCCTACACTCTGATTCCTATGTATTGAAAGGATGTTGTACGAGAAATAGTGCTATTTCTAAAATTGCCCTTAGCCATGGAGAGTCTTTAGGAATCACTAGGGGATTTAAAAAATAAAAAGTGATGGGGGTCCACTCCTATATATTTTCTTTAGTGGCCTTAGGATAAGGCACCCCTCTGAGACTGCCGCCAGTTGGAGGCGTGGCTTGCCTATTAGAAGGCAGTTCCATTCAAGGGTGTGGGGCTTGGTGAGCAGAGCACAGGATGGATCCTAGCTCTCTTTATCTCCTTGGTCATTCATTTTTGCAGGGCCCAAAACAGCAGCACTGGGGCTTGGCATCTGAAAACGCTCTCCTTCTATCATTGTTAGGGGTGCTTTCGTACTAAATGCTCTCCTTAAGTGAATGTTGGCTGTAGGCCTCTATCTCTCTGATCATTGTGTACATTTGTATTGGGATACTAGAACTTCTGAGTTATTTTTTCCATATGTTCTAATGATGTACAGAATTGACTCCCCTCCATCATCTCTGTCTGTGTGATGCTCTGTATTAAAACAAAGTAAATATATTACTACTTATAAACCATCTATGTGTTTCTAAGTTCCAGATTTATCTAAAGTTTTCATGGCTGAGTAATTAATAGCTTTAATTTGCTAATAATTATGAAGTTGGTAAATTTGTTGCCTATTCTGAATTGACCACTATACTGAGTTCTGCATGGGACAATATTCTGTGATCACCAACACAAGGGTATGAAAAAATGATCCTGCTGGCAATATTAGCACCCAGGACTAGGAAAGCTTATGATTATAAACTTAAACTTTAAAACAACTTTGTATTTTTGGAATTTTCCAAGCTATTTCTAGGAGGAATCGTATAAATTTTCCAAATCTTAGAAAAAAATAATGTCAGAAACAACAAAATAGAATTGATCAGGGAGATATTATCTAGGGCATAGGATAAAAATGGCTTTGAATTCTCAAGGAAAAAAAATCAAGGATAATTGCTTTTTAGATACTTTGTCTACTCTGAAGTTTCTCTGTCCAAGACACAGGTAATGATTTTTGAAAGTAAACACAACAGCTCAAAATAGCTCTCCTTTTAAAAAGATCTAAATGTAATTGTCATATTTAGGAAACAGAGATAGATTTTGCACTTTAAAAAATGAAATCAGAGAAAGAACAAACGAGAGAAAAAAGTGTAGAAAGCAGTTAAATAACCATGATTTAAGTTACTAGGAGACTCTGTCATAATTAAAAATGAATCTATATCTGAAATAGATCCTAAGGTTTGAACATCAAACTAAATAACCGTAAGCACAAATTATTTTACTTGAAAGTTTCAGACTGGTTATCATGTTTCTACTTTATAAAATCTTGATGTGCATTTTCTGGTGATAAGTGTAATATTATTCCTATTGTAGGCCCTAATCTCCAACTAAAATTTAATTTTTTAATGTCAAATATCATGGGCATTATATTTATATAATGCTACCCACCATTTCTTTACTTTCCTATATATATATATTTTTTTTTTTTTACTTGTAACTAAAACCTTTATTAGTCGACTTTTCTTTTTCTAGCAACATTGCTCTAAAAATTTGGGGCACATATCTATAGGATTTGGGGGGACAATTTCAATTTTACAGCCAGATATATAAATATTATTAAATTTATGAATGACTGTAATTTAATTTGTCTGACTTTCTAAGACTTCCCATATGAATAAATTCTCACATCTGAAAACAAGCAACTTTTGTTTAACTTATATAAGAATTTTATCTTTTTTAAATTTAATTTTATTCTTTTAAGTTTTAAAAATCTTTATTTTATAATTGTATTTTTAAAGGGATTAAAATAGGAAAATTTTCATGTAAGAAAACAAGATTTGTACTTCTTATTCAAATGATTAGGATTTCTTGTTAAAAAATAAAATTGTCCACAGATTAATGGTGAGATAACAAAGAATGAGCTGGCTTTATGATGTGACAGTAGTGTTCTCTGATGAAGGCTGGCAAATGAACAAGTGTCTGTTTTCAAGAGATTTAAAATTCAAGACCAAATGTGCAATCTGAAAAGCAGCCATTATTCTTTCAGCGAATATTATTGTCTGTTTACTACATGCCAGGCTGTAGGATTATCAACATGAAGCAGGAGAACACCAATGGGGGAAGTCCTTGCTCATTGAAATTGTTCTCAAATGTCAGATAATGAATTAACTCAAAACTAGAGTCACGGAGGATTCATGGCTTCATTATAAAAGTTATTTAAATACTCAAAATAACAAAATATGCTGTTTCCTCCTAGAACAGTTACATGTTATACTGGATTTTTATAAAACCATTTTGTTTAAAAGTAAAACACAGATATAGAAAATCTTTACAAACAGATGGATAGCTTATTGATGTATTAAAGGTGAACACATGTGGAATCAGTAGCAGGTCAAGAAATAGAACTTTGCTAGCTTCTCCAGGAGTCCTTCCATGTATGCAGTACCCCCAAATTAACCAATATCCTGACTCCTAAAGTAATCATTTCCTTTTTTTAAACATAGTTTTATCACCCAAGTGTGAATCCCTAGAAAATATAGTTTAGTCTTGCTATTTAAAATTTTTTTGGAAATGTTTTTAAAGTCTCCTCCAATTTACAATTTTCCCCTTTTATTTCCCCCTCCTCCCACCCACTCATACCCTTACACTGTATCTATTGAAAGACCCAGACATTTGACTAGTACAGTTTCCAACCGACTGGATTTGGCTGATTGCATTTTCATGGTGAATGTCATTTATGTACCTCTATCCTTTGTAAATTGGTAGCAGGAACATGGAGTTTAATCCATTAATTAAATTCAGATGGGATCTCTTTAGCAAGACTCTGCCTAGGTCATGGTGTGTTCCTTCATCAGAAGGCATTTAGTGTCTGCTTATCTCTCATTGTGATGTTTAAAGATGTTAACGCCCAAAGATCTTCAAGTTGTTCCTTTTGGCATGACCGGAGAAATCTTTTTATAGCTTTCTCACTATAAATTGGACAAGCTTTTTAGGTTCATCATGTACATTTCCTGCCTCAGGCCTGAATCAGCCATTTCTCCAGGAAACTGTTTTTCTTTACTAGAGAATGGCAGGTGAGGACCACAGTCTGGGTGGTAGGAATGCTCATTTGCTACTGTTTCTGGGCTCCTAAGTAGACAGAAAATATACATCATTTTTTAAGATAAAATACCTCATGATTTCACACTTATATTTGCAATTCAAATTCAGGACTACAGGATTTTCACATAACCTTATCCATATTATTGGTACTCCCAGTTCTGAAAGGCACAGGAGGTGGTAAAATTAGAACGGCTTACTAACTTTATCTCCCATCATACACACATCTGTTGTAGAATAACAATATTAATACTATCATCACCACTATAATCAATTAAAATATTTTTTGCATACGTTCTCCTTACTCTCCACCATCTTTTATAGTTATACTGTATCTACCTTGCCTCTTCTTATCACCATAACATACAGTACGGTCTATTTTCTAACTCTTATTTAATCATTGTTTTAAAAGTGACTACATATTACACATGTTTAATTCTCTTTAGTCGTTTTGGTTGCTCATTCTCTAGTAAGTTCCTTAGGAAAAGCTCAAGAGAACAATATTTCCTGCATTTTGCATATTGGTAATAGTTTGTCTGTATCTAAAATCCTTGGCTCATTTTTTCTTGAATGTCTTCCATTTTATTATGAAAGAAAGTGTGATTGTGACTCTTGAAAAGTCTGTTAACAATTTAGTGTCTATAGGTCATTTGCTTTTTTTTTTTTTTGCCTAGCTGATCAAAGGATTTTTTCTTTTTATTTAAAATCCAACAGTTTTAATAAAATATGAGCTGGCATTAGTTTATCCAAGTGATAATCTAAAGTACATAGACTGAACTTTCAATATATAGATTCAATTAAAAAAAAATTTTAACTGAAGTTTTTCTGACTTACAGAGTTTTAGTATTTGTCCTGTTCCCTCACTTTGGTTTTTTTCTTCAAGAATTCCTTTCATTCATACACTGGATTTTTTAACCTATCTTAAATATTTATCACTTTATCTCAAATTCTTTTGTGTCTTCTTCATTATTTCTATTTAATTAAAATATTTTCCCTCCTTTTCACCATGTATTTCTCTTAAAGAGATTTTCTCATCATCTCTGGTATTTACTCACTTTTGTGTTCTGGTTTAGTCTTCATTTCCTTTTAACTCTTTTTTTTAACCCCGAGCTCTGTCATTTAATTTCTAAGGTTTTCTATCACTGATTTATATTATTCTTTCATTGTTTATATATCATTTTCTTAATGTCTTTTAGCTCTGCCTAAAGTAGAAGCTAACTCTTTTGGTCTGTTCAATGAGCATCTTCCCAGCATTTAAAAAAATTATCTATAAGGATGTTATCCTGCTCCTTATTTTCTTTTTTGGTATATAATAGCTTTGTATGAGAATTGATCTCACTACTTAATCTTTGTGCATTTTTATATAAAATTTGTTTTCCCTCAATTTTTGAAGGAGGCTTTGCCAGACAGCTTTTCTCCTTTCATAGTGCTCTCTCCTTTCTTGGTTATTTGTAATGTTCAAAGAGATGGCAACTTACTTTCTGAGATTTCCTAGCTCTCTTCTCCTTCCCAACTTTTATCTGGACCTTCTATTTCCACCATCTCTGTTTCACATGTCCTGCTTGATTTTGATTCTGTTCCCAGCAGTTTCTCCTCAATGTGGGCTCTCTCCTAAAAGAGAACCATGGCAAGTTGGTTTCAAGAGTACATGGAGTCTTTGGGCTAGACTCAACTTTTTTAGCTCCCCTCATGGACTCCTTTCATTTATCCAATATTGAATTGAGCAAAACCTCTCCCAATTTCAACTGCTGCTTCCAAATTAGTCTGATGTGCTTTCCAGTGATAGCTGTTAGCTCTTTTGGGGTTTTCTTATTCTCAGATCCATCAGATTCCCTGTTTTTTCCCTCTGCTTTCTCCTGCTCAAATGCTAATAAAATCAAGTGTTGTGGCTATAGCTTGTTTTCACCTGCTTGTATTTTGCGGTTCATGAGGGTTGTCTATCACCTAATTTTGTCCAAGGTTTGTTCTGTGTGGTTGTTCTGTCTCTTTTTACACTGGAATTCAAAGCTTGTTGCTGTCACCATCTTCCCAGAATCCTTTTACACTAGACTTTGATATAGATAATTTGTAGCAGGTATCAAATTTTAATAAATATGTATGGAAGAAAATTAAGATTGAGAAGATTCTATTCATTACTTATTAGTAGTAGTATTTTGAAAACTTGGGAAAAGTGAATTTCACTTGGTTTATATCAACAAGCAACTTTTGATACTGGACACTGGTATCAGATAACCACTTGTGGTGCTGAGATAGTAATACAAAGACTATAGCTACAGAAAATAGAATAATACATTAAAACTTCCATGGCAAATAATCTACCTATAGTCATAAAATAGACTCCATGATATTTTTGTCATGCAAATACTGTAATATGATGATTTGATTATCTGATGAGGACCTATTTCTGAACGTTTAACTATTACTTTTGAAGCAATATCTATTTCTATCATAGTTGTGGAATACTTTTAAGGGAAAGGGAGAAAAAACTATTTCAAGGTTGTTCTTAAAAATAAAATCCCAGTAAAGACAGCAAGCTCTGGGAAATTGAAATTGCCTTGCAGGATGAGTGGATCGAATAGCTCGGAAGGCAGCATCATCTCTGTCAGGTCATCAGAACATCATTTAGAAAATCACTAATAATACTACTAAAGATATTATCCCTGTGGCTCAGAAGAGTTAATGCACCTTCCAGGGAAGGGAGGCAGAGCACAATAAGCAATGGTTTTAGAAACATAAGATCTTGCTTCAGTCTTGGTGTCACCATTTATGACCTATGTAATCTTGGGCAAGTCATTTAATTTCTTAAAGCCTTAACGTTTCACCTGTAAAATGTATATTCTATGTAACTGGTGGCAAAGTAAAGAAACTTGAGACAATTTAAAAAAACTATAGATGTTATTATGAAAAAAAAATTTATTTCCAGGGAGTGTCTTATATACATAAAAACCACATCTCTTCCTCGGTTTCCAATATTCAGTAGGTGCACAGCACCTATCCAGTTGCCCAAGCCAGAAGTCCTGATCATTCCTCGTCCTTCCTGCTGGCATCCAACCAATCATCAGAGCCTACAAAGTCTAATTCTTAAATATCTTTCAAGTCAATCTATTTTTCACTATACTTATCACCACTACTCTAGTTCAGGCCACCATTGTCTTTTGTCTGAATTATTGCTACAGCATTCTTATGGATTTCCTTGCCTTGTCTTACATTTTCCAAGAGTAGTCTCCATGGTACCAACCAGAGCAGTTGTTCAAAAGTGCACAAGATTATGACACTTTCTTTCTAAAACCCCCTTAATGAATTATTATATTTAGATCGGTTTCCAACTGTTTAACATGATTTGTAAAGGCCTCGCCTTTCCAGCCCCATTGGTTACCAGACTATAGTCCTTGCTCATTACTCTGCAGCCCATCAGAACTAGTTTCAGTTCCCCAAAGGTGCTGTACTTTCTTTTGCCTCTGCAACGATGTCCTTGCCTGGAATATATTTTTAGCTCCTCCATGTCTCACAAAGCCAACTGCTAGCCTTCCCTGAATCCCAAAGACTGAGTTGGCTGTCCCTCCTATGTATTCCCCTATACCCTAATTTGTGCTTATTTTGCATTACACTTGCCTGTTTAGTTAACTGCCTTCCACATTTGAGCTCAATCTCCAAGAGGTCAAAGACCATGAAATTGGTCTTTTATAACTTATATAACTTTTATATCCCTTTGCCTCACAACAATATTCGTTGGATGAATGATTTACCATGTTGTTAGCAGAAAACTCACGCTCTGTAGCCATAATGGTGAGCTGCCATTCTCTACGCAGGCTTGGTTAGGAGAGTATTCTGAATTACATCACAAAAACAGCTCCAATTTTGAAGGATAGAAACACATTTTCCCCTCTCATATACAGATATTAAAATTGCATTCTAATATTTTAAGAAAATCTCTTACAGACATAACGATGATCTTCCCTGGAATTGTTTTGTTTCCTTTCTAGATATTAGGTGGAATCTGTATGCATTAATATATATGCCATGCTTGTTATCTTTCCTTCACATGCATGACTGAAGCTCTTGAAAACACACAGCCATCCACGAATCATTCTCTTGTGTCCTATTGTTACTAAACAACTATCAGTCATCATTATACTGGTCTAAGTAGGATACTGAAAAGAAATCAAATAGAAAGCCAATGTGAACCCTTGATACTTCTAAGGTGGAAAAACTCCAAAAAACTCCAAAAAGTCAAAAATAAAAATCAAGACACTAGTTGGGGAAAATATCAGTTGAAGTAACCATTTATTCAAAACCTCTGTGCTGGCTCTTTGCAAGGGAAAGCTACTACTCACAAGGGAAAATTTTACTTACTATAACAGGGTCATATTATAGGCTTTTTCTCCATTTACCACACCCCTGAATATTCCTTTTCAGGAATATAGAAATATGCCTGATTGGAAGAAAGCCCACCTAATGCACTCACTCTTATTGTGCAGCCCTTAATACAGACAGTGTTTCTTGACCTGTTTCACAACAGTATTTTTTTCCACTGTAGGGTTATGTGAAAACATAGGAAATAAAAAGAGCTTATTACTGTTTATATTGCCAAAGAGGCCTCTCGCCCCACTCTGAAAATGTAGTGGATCTTTTTGGTAATGCATATATTGAAGAGACTTAGGACATAACTCATCTAGGCATGTGGATGTCAGGTTCATCCTCACGTTTCAGATTGTACGGGTGTATTGTTTCGGCAGAGATACCATCAAATGAACATCAGTTTGACAAGAAAATCAGTATCATCGTATTCAAGGCAAGAGCAATATATTGATGTTAGCACTGATAATTTTTAAAATGGAATGTCTAGGAAGGACCAAGGAAGTTCACAGGTGTAAAGAGAACTGACTTAAAAGTTAGGAGTCTTGGATATTAAGTCAAACTGCCACTAGCTGTGTGATTCCTTCAAAAACTCATGAATATATGATTTAGTTTCCTCTCTGAAGTGTTATTTCATATGTAGAAGGAGGTCAAATAAAATTTAAAAAGGCAATGGATAATATTGAGAAGTTGAAAGTGCTTAATTGGTGCAGTTGAAGCACTGCTAGAATATAGGAGACGTGGACTCCTGTTCAGTTACTGGGTAACACCCTTAGTAGGACTGCAGTCAGCCAGGCACCTGAGGGCCTTATCTCTTCCTACTGAGTCCCCTGTGCCCTCCTGGAGCACCTGAAGCAGGCTCTGAGTGTTGCGATATTACCGCAGCCCCCACCCCAGGAAAGCCTTCAACAAATTACTGACTGGAGTTGGTGTATAAATACCCCAGCTCCCTTGCCCCTCAAGGAAAATTCTTAGGCATGTGTTTTACACTGACTGAATTTCTTGAAAGGATTAACCTCCAATTGCCTTCCCTTCCCTTTCTTAGTTCCCCTCTCCCTTACCAATACTTCCTGTACCTCCCAAATAACTCTGGTGTTTGAATTCTTGTCTCAAGATTTTCTCTAGGAGAACCCAAATTAATAAAATTATACATTGATATTTCTAGTTATTTTATTAAATGATGCTCCTGGAGTCCCATTCCTTTACTTTGTGAAGGGGAAGGAGCCCCCTGCACTTCTACCCTGTGGGAGGGTTGGGGTGAGCTGATGGAAATAGACTCTTTTAAAAAATGATGAACTACACGTCCATGCCTCTCTCTCGCTTTGTCACAGCACTACCAAACATAAGGTAGATAGCTAGTGGGAAGCAGCCACATAGCACAGGGAGATCAGCTCAGTGCTTTGTGACCGCCTGGAGGGGTGGGATAGGGAGGGTGGGAGGGAAGGAGACGCAAGAGGGAAGAGTTATGGGAACATATGTATATGTATAACTGATTCACTTTGTTATAAAGCAGAAACTAACACACCATTGTAAAGCAATTATACTCCAATAAAGATGTAAAAAAAAAATGTACTTCCTCATCCTGAAAAAAAAAAAATGATGAATTACTCAAAAAGACAGTCCATTCCTTTCAAATGTCTTGAACTGTGTGTGGAGTCCTGGTTGGCATAAGGACATAGTCTTTGAATGGACACCTCCAAATAGTCCTTGCAGTGAAATCGATGGCATAGCCTTTGATGGTTCTCTGAGCTCAGAATGTGGGACCCTTAGCTGGACTGCAGGAACGTCCCACTGAGCCTCCTGTAACAGGTCTCTGGGTTAGGTCCTCTCCAACTTCGAGGCGAGAGGCTCTCAGAAATTGATAGGGATGTGGGAGGAGATTGTCGAGACAAGGACAGCAATCTTGGGACAAGGGTGAGCGAGGACAGCTGGGGAATGGAAACACAAGTAAGTGATGGGGCAGCATGTCCTGAGGGAGGTGTAGAACAGCTTCTGTCAGTTGGACACTGGAAAATTAGCTTCTAGCAAGTCCATGGAGAGGAGACTAGTGGAGCCTTGGTCTTGAGTAGTAAGTACCTCACTGGCCAACAACAAGGTAAGGAGTTGTGGGGGAGGAGGAGGATTTTATGTAGACAAAATGGAGTACGCAAAGGTGAAGAGGCTTAAAATAGACCATGTATTTACTTTGGGGAAACTGTTTCCACAGTCCTTGTTTAATGCCATTAAACACTTACAGCACTGTGTATTTTAATTTTTAGTTAATAAATTGGAAAATAATTCTAGATGCCAATGGTGTGGCAGGGCTTATAACTATTTCTTAAAAATTTGAGAAGTAAAATATCCACCTCATTAAAATGACTGGACTCGAAACCTGCCAAATGATGGTTATTTAAGCCACAGCTTCTTGGCTGGCTTTTCTGACCTTTAACAAGACTTGTGGTGATGTCAGTGCTTGTCATCTTCATCATCACTCATCTCTTCTCCCTGCGGGCCATCCACACTCTGGATGTCAAGGCAGGGCAGCTGCCTGGCAATGTTAGGATGGCTTTCCTTCTGTTCTGAACGAGGAGGAATTGCCATATTTGAAATGACTCACTACCTTCTGCAGCGTTCCTACTGACAAAGATAACCTTAAATTCATTAAGCATTTTGATTTGGATCATATTAAGACAGTAAGTTATCTTTTTAGTTATTTTTGCTTTTGTTTTTCATCACAACATAAGGAGTCACATTTTCCAGCCAGCTGGCAGGCTGGGTGTCAGTTCTTAAGGACATATTAGTATAAATCTTCCAGCTTTATGGAACCCTGTTCTTCAAGCAAGTATCCATCTGTCAAGAATCTCAAAAGAATTCTTACTCCAGAGTTGAAAATCCTTCTGTGAGAAAATGTCATTTTGCCTTCTGACCTCCTAAATCAAGATTATATTTTAATTTCTACTTTACATAAGTCTACCTCTCCTTTAAGTTGGAAATAACTTGAATATCCAACAGGAGAGAAAATGTTAAATTATATTACTCAATTGTACAATGGAAACAACTGTGAAAAGTTTCTAACTGAAAATTTATGTTTTAATTATTATGTTAGGTAAAACTGTTATTCCCAATTGTACAATTGTTAATTACTTATAGATTCATAGAAAAGTGCCTAAAACTGAAAATCAAAGAACATGTTTTATATTTAGCATTAAGAATCACCAAAGAGAGTTGTAAATGGCTGTTTATGTGAGGCAAGAAATGGGGTGGGAGAGAGACAGTTTTTCCCCCACAAGCCTTGTAAAACTATTCGACTCTAAATTATACACATATCTTTATGAAAATTAAAAAGAGGGCTATAAAGAGATTTGAAAGTCTAGAAGAAAACATTTTTTAAAAGTATGTATTTGGTTTTTAATTAAAAAAGAATTTAGCTCTATTGAATTTGAAGAGAATTGATAGATAAGTGGTAACTTAATAATCAGTCTCTTTCAAAGATTAATATAAGAAAGTAGGAAAATATATGTCTTATTCCCTTAATCGTTTTGGTTTAATTCTTATATTCATGTCATACTTAATGAGTTTTATATAGTTGTTTATAGTATTGCATCTGCAGGAGTAAAGCTTCATCCATATGCATAGAAGGTAAAGCTATAAATGGGGTCTGTTTGACTCCTCTGGCCTGGGAGGATTTCCTAGTCCTACCAGGGCCTGCAAAACCTGGGGAGAAAGCAGAAACACCATCCTCATTATTTAAAGCCTGGGAGAAAAACTAGGTCAGAATCATGAACTATTGCTGAGGATCTGGCTAGAGGAATGTGTCTGCAATGGATTCCCAGTGTAAGGCTTCTAGAATGAATATTAGGAGCCAAAATCAGAATTCAAGGAGGGTCAGAACCGGAAAGATAGAGAATAAAAGAGCAAACAAGAGTCCGGTCAAATACTGGCAACAATCCCCCTAAACATTAGATGTCATTGCTGCCATATTCTCTGGGTAGGCCTGTTCTGTTTATAGGGTTCTAGACAGAAGGGACTTCTATTTTCCCCAAGCCTCCATCTTGGGTTTACCTCTATAAAACCTGATGGGTTTCTGTTCTTGCTGGGTGGGAAGTGAGTTTTGAGGAACTGCTGTTCAATAACATTCCCAGTGAATCATGTCCTACAGAAGTCCTTGGTATTTCCAAGGGTTCTTGGTATTGTCACATGCCTCTTCAATGCTGGAATCTTCTCATCTTCTTCATTTTGGAATGTCACATGCTGTGGAGTGGGGCTAGAGGTGTAATTGTCATGGAAGCAGCCAGTTAAAGTTGGGAGGTCATCTCAATATGCCTGAGGTAATGGGTCACTCATGTCTGGCACGGATGGGCGATACATATTTGTCAGGAGGAAAGGTAGGTATCATTTATTCTTGGATAGTCTCCTTGGTGCTTGGCCCTGGATATGCTGGAATGTGCTTCTAAGTCTCTTAACAGAGGGAAAAATTCCTTAATTCTGTTAGATAACAGCCAGTTATTCCACGTTGTTATTAAAAATGTTCAAAGAAGCAAATATGGAAATAACTGTGATAAAAGATGTAAATTTACATCTCATAATGATTTGGGAGGTAGATCAATTGCATTTTATGCAAAAGCAGTGTAAAAGAAGAAATATTTGTTGTCCTAATGCATGTATCAGCTGGCCATCCATATTTGAATAATGAATAGCAGACAGGGGGATTGCAAAAACTGGGGGGTTAAAATGGCACCCTATGAAACCAAGATACAAACTGGGATAGCGTAAAGGCCAGGTAATTGGACAGCCCACTGAGCAAAGATCTTCTTAACAAAGGGGTAATGACTGGTGTGAGTAGGTCTAAATAATGACTTTACAAATGGTTCTGATGAGTTTAAACTGTAGATAAAAACTTTTAGGTATAACTGGAGAAAGAACTGATAGAAGTGGTGACTGATGCTGGAATTTGATGCCAAGGAAATTTATCAAATCTCCATCTATAAATATTATATACTAATAATAATGAATCAGCAGGTTAATTGCTATGTACTAAGCACTATGATTAAACATCTTAGGTGCAACCAGGTAAGGATGAGTATTATCCCACTTTTACAAATGAGGAAACACATACACTCTTATATGGTTATTCAGTCAGTAGTAAAGTTGTACATAAAAAGTTCTGTAGGCCAAAGGAGGAAGAGAAAATGGCTTGATGGAGGCCTGACTTGGCTGGAGTAGGGGAGTTTTAGCTCTGGCATTCCTGTTTCACACACTTAAACAGAATTAAATAAATGAACACTCATTTCCTTTCCCATTAGTATGTACAGTTAAACTATTGTATATTTTGTCCATGTGTATTTCCATTTGCTTTTCTGCCATTTTTCCCTTTAAAATATTAAACACATGAATAAAAATTATGTTTCACTTTTAAACAGCTCTTTCCTTCTTCTGGCTGTTTGTGTCAGTGCTAGCCCTCGTTAATAAAGTAAGATGCACTAGTTAAATGCTAATGTCAAATGGTGAGTGCTAGGGACCCTTCCCCTTGTGAGATACTGAAACATGAGGTCTGGATGAGTAGCAATGACTGATTTTGTTCTTGGAGAAATTAAGACCTCTGAAAATTGTGGGAATGATTAATGGTTTCTTCATCTTCTGTTTGCATGGCAGAGTTTACACTTTATTATTCTAGGCTTTTAAAATATAGGCTATATTTAACCAGATCCTTTCAATTTTAAAAATGATACTGTTATGATACATACATTATTCTCTCACAGATTCATATTGCTTGTTGTGTGCTAGGTGCTGTACTAGGTTCTGGGCATAAAGACTGAGTAAGATGACATAATCCTTATATTTTTAGGTGAATGTGAGTCTGAAAGGGACAAATATAAAACATAATTTTACAAATATTTGTTTAATTATAATGATAAACTGTCAAGGGATGATGCAGATTTATGAGATATCAGGGACACTAATTCTATTATCAAGTTTAGGGAAGGGAGGTAAGTGCCAGGTCATGCAAAGTTTTGTGGACTTTCAGTCAATTTTATTTTGAGAGCAATGAAAAGTCATCAAGTAGAGAAATTTAAAAGATAAACATTTCTAACTAGAGACCACTGGAATAGTGAAATCATCAGACTGTAGGGTCTTGTCTTAGTGTGGTGGTCTCTCAAAGAAAATGAAACTACAAGTTAGAAAGTTAAGTATGTGTCAGAACAGCTTGGTCATTGATAAATTACTGCAATCTTACAATTAGAAAGAAAAGGCCATTTGGATGGAAAGAATTCTGATTTGACATGTCAAATCCCATATAATCTTAGAGGATTCATAGGACCCCCTTAGAGGTAATCCAGGCCTGGTATCCTGGCTAGAAATGTAGAATTGGGAACCATTCACAGGTCTTCTGTATATGGTTTGTGTACCTGGCTGAGTCCAAGGAAGGTGAAAATCTTTCAAATTTGAACAAAAGTGGCTTGTATTCACAATCTGTGCATCTCCAGAGCTGTGTCTACCTAGAAAGTCTGCCTTTTTTGCATTTACACAGGCACTCTGTGAGATAGTAGAAGGTCTGATCCATAAAATTAATTTAAACTGCAAATTGGATGAACTCTTGAGAAATGAGCGTAAAGAAAAATAACTAGGAGATCAATAAAACTGGGTGGGAGGAAGAAAAGGAACAGAACAATAGGATGGAAACATAACATGAAGAGAAGGGATTAAAACAAACACAAGATGAAGATGTCAAGGATTCCAGTGTTACCAAATGCAGCAAAAATGTTCAACAGGGGTTAGGATTGAAAAACAATTACTGAATTTGATTATGGGGATGCTAATTAGGGAATTTAGGGAAAGTTGAGAATAGAATCCAGATTTATTTCACTTACATGAAATAAAGTGAACCCCTTCTATGTTCCAGGCATGTGCTGATATGAGAAGTCTGTTTCGTGAGTGCCTGATAAAGACACTCAAGGAGCTTAGCCAAGAGAAAAACATGGTGGGGGCTGGAGGAAGCGCCTTCATGAAGATTCATTCAAGAAAAGCAAAATCTAATTACCTTTAAGATAGAAGTAAGAAAAGCACTGTATAGGGAGAGAATACTTAAGAATACCTAAGAATACTAAGGATATTAGGACGAAAAGGAAAATGTATGGGAATAGGTAGGGACCTCAGAGGTTTGAGAAGGAAGAGAAGATAGTTATAAAATTAGAAAGATGTTGAAGAGGAGATATATAAATTTTATCATAAACACTGGATTTATTAATCAGTTTTTGTGTCTTATAAATATATTTCATAAACTAGCTTAAAATACTTTTTTTTTAACCTCTAACATGAATTTGAACATAGACTAACTACTAGATTAAAAGATTAGATTAAGTTAGGGCTTCACTGGTGGCACAGTGGTTAAGAATCTGCCTGCCAATGCAGGGAACACGGGTTTGAGCCCTGGTCTGGGAAGATCCCACATGCCGCAGAGCAACTAAGCCCGTGCGCCACAACTACTGAGCTTGTGCTCTAGAGCCCGCGAGCCACAACTACTAGAGCCCGCAAGCCACAACTACTGAAGCCCACAAGCCTAGAGCCCGTGCTCTTCAACAAGAGAAGCCACTGCAATGAGAAACACACGCACTGCAAGGAAGAGTAGCCCCCGCTTGCCGCAACTAGAGAAAGCCCACGTGCAGCAACAAAGACCCAACGCAGCCAAAAATAAATTAGTTTAAAAAAAAATAAATAAAATGTACAATTCAACTTTTTAAAACAAAGATTAGATTAAATTAAAATTTACTAGATTAAGGCTTGGTTGGTAAGCCTAGGGCAGAGAACATAGAAACTGAGGCATTTAAATAAATTCTTTGAGTTTTTATTTCTGGTGCCATCTGTCACATTCCCCCTAATAGTTTTATTATGGATGAAAAAATCAATTTATGAAGTCATTATTGGGAAATAAATTCTGAAAAATCAATTTTATGTGTAAGTAAACTATACGTGGTTTATATATCTCATAAACTTATTGATTTGCTTTTTAAATATTAAAAAAATTTTTTTCACATGGTAAATCTGAAACAGCAGAAATATTGGTGTTTCCATGTATTAGCAACAAACATTTGGAAAATGGAACTTGAAAATAGTATGCTTTATAATAGCATCAAAACAATTTCATACTTATAAATAAATTTAATGAAAGTGTGCACGACTTCTTCAGAGTAAACTAACATTATTTCTAAGAGAAATTTCAAGAAACTTAAATAAATGGAAGATCATACCATTTTTATGGATGGGCTCATCCAATATTTTTAAGATGTAAATCCTCCCAAATTGACATAGAGATTCAGTGCAATCCCACTTAAAATAGCAATGGGCCATTTTTTTCTTTTGGGTGGATACCAACAAGGTGATTCTAAAATTTATTCTGAAATAAAAGAACCTAGAATAAACAAAACATTATTGAAAAAGAACAAGGTTTCTTTTACACTACTTGATTTCAAGACTTACTATACAGCTAGAGTAATTAAGATAGTGTGATACTAGTATAAGGACAAAAAAAAATCAGTGGAACAGAGTAGAATTCAGAAACAGACTCAACTTCATGGTCAATAGATTTTTAACAAGGATATAAAGAATTTCAATGGAAAAAGGAAGTTTTTTCAACAACTGGTTCTGGAACAACTGGATAAATGTATGAAAGATAATTAACCCTGATCATTACCTTGTATCATTCACTAACATTATTTTGAGATGAATCATAGACTCAAACATAAAACTATAAATATTCTAAAGAAAATGGATAAATTGGACTTAATAAAAATTTAAAACTCTGCTCTTTAAGATACCATAAAGAAAAATGAAAGGTAAGCCATAGGCTGAGCAACAATACTTGCAACACATATATCATATAAAGCACCTGAGTTCAGTAAATATAAAGAACTCCCACAAATCAATATTAAGAAGACAATCAACCCAATTAAAATGGGTAAAATATCTGAACAGAAACTTTACAAAAGAAGATATATGAATAGCTAGTAAGCACGTGAAAAACTGCTCAGCATCATTATTCATAAGGGAAATGCAAATTAAAGCTACAATGAGGTTATCATTTTGCCCCCGCTAGAAGCAGTTGATGAAGATAAGAAGGAATTGAAACAACGTGGTTAGGAGTATAAAATGGTAATATATCTCTGGAAAATTGCTTGGCAATTCCTACTGTATGACCCAGCGATTGTATTCCCAGGTATTTATCCAAAAGAGATGGAAATATATGTCTAAAAAAAGGACATGTAAAAATTTTCATAGCAGCTTTATTCATAGTAGCAAAAAACTGGAAACAATCTAAGTGTCCATCAACAAGAAAATGGATAAACAAATTGTGGTGTATTCATACAATGGAGTACAAAAAAGAATGAACTTGATACATGCTACAACATGGATGAAACTTAAACACATTGAGTGAAAGAATCTAGACACAGAAGACTACAAACTGTATGATTCCATTCTCATAAAGAATGGACAAAACTAATCTATGGTGACAGAAATCAAAACAATGGTTGCCTATGGCAGGGTGTTTTCAAAACTGCAGGGTATATAACAAAATATACAAAATATAACCAAATAAAGTAGTTGCTTCTACAACAGTTAGGCTTTCTGTAGATCAGGTCATTGTTTCACTGGGGAGGCTGTGTGCTATATAGGTTAAGAGCACAAGCTCAGGAGTCAGACTGTCTGGAGTTTGAATTCTGACTCCAGTACTGTATGCTAGGCAGATAATTAACATCTCTGAGACTCCATTTGTTCATCAATAAAAATGGTGCGTTTTGTTTGCATTTTGTATTCACCCTTCTCTTGTGTATTTTTGTTTGTTTGTTTGCCTTCACCGGATCTATGGCTCAGAAACTGGTGGCTTGAGAGTCTCATTAAATATTTCATCCCATGGTGATGTTAGGGATAGTTACAGATTTAGTCTGAAAAGGACTTGACCCAGGTGCTCCCTGCTCCTACCACAACTCAAGGCAAAGAGCCCTGGACAATGGTTACAGCTTGTTGGAGGTTGCATTCCTGGCCAAAAAAGTCCTCCACTCTACTCAGAGGGCCTGTATGCAGCATCCATAACTCCAGAAGACTGAGTACCCCTGCCTCTTAACAATCCTGAGCTCTGTAGGTTCAAGGGCCAGCTTTACCTCTTACTGTCTGCTTCTGTTCTGTTCATGGCCCATGTACTTTTATTTATTTATTTTTTTCCCCATGTACTTTTAAGCAGACATACGTATTTTTAAGTTAAAACATTTATTTATCTCTATTGATCTTTGTTGGAGGGTGTTTTGTGGGGAGATAATTCTGTATCATACTGATGAGAAGACATGCTTCTTAAGATTTTAATATAAATATAAAATACTACCAATATTACTGTTATAGAGAATGACACTCTCTCTTAAAACTCAAATTTAAGGGCTACTACATGTAAAAGTTATCAAGAAAGCAAATTGGTATCTGGGTGCTTGGACAGGTTCTGTCAACAATAACTCTGCTCTCAAGGTCAAATCATGTACTTTTCGAGACTAAATGTTCTCATTTATAAGATTACTGGTCTGAATCAGATAATCTCTAATATCCTTTTTCACTCCAAAAATACAAGTTTATACTCTAGCTTAGAGGTTGTGAACTGGCAACCCAGGACCTGCTTTGATTTACCAATACAAGTTATTTAAATATTTTTTTAAATTAATAAACTTTGTTTTTTAGAGTTTTAGGTTCACAGCAAAACTGAGTGGAAAGTAAAGAGAGATCTCATATATCCCCTGTTGCCCCTCCCCAAACCTTTCCCACTATCAATATCCTGCATCACAGTGGTACATTTCTTACAACTTACGAATCTACATTGACATATCATCATCTAAAGTCTACAGTTTACATTAGGGTTCACTCTTGGTGTCGTATGTTCCATGAGTTTTGAAAATGTGTTATGACATGCATCCACCTTTGTAGTTTCATACAGAATAGTTTCTCTGCCCTAAAAATCCTCTGTGCTCTGCCTATCCCTCCCTCTCCCCCACCCCAACCCGGTCCTGCCACTCAACCTCTCTAACCCATGGCCAACATTAATCCTTTTACTGTCTCCACAGTTTTGCCTTTTCCAGGATGTCATATGGTTGGACTCATACAGTATGTAGCCTTTTCAGATTGGCTTCTTTCACTTAGTAATATGCATTTAAGGTTCCTCTGTGTCTTTTTGTGACTTGAGAGCTCATTTCTTTTTAGTATTGAATAACATTCAATTGTCTGCATGACTATTTACCTTTTCATCTACTGAACAACATCTTGGCTGCTTCCAAGTTTTGGCAATTATTAAGAAAGCGGCTATAAATATTTTTGTGCAGGTTTTGGTGTGGACATGTATTTTCAAATCATTTGGATAAATACCAAGGAACACAATTGCTGGATTGTGTGATAGGAGTATGTTTGTAAGGCACTGCAAACTGTCTTCGAAAGTGGCTGTACCATTTTGCATTCCCAACAGCAATGAATGAGAATTTCTGTTGCTCTGCATCCTCATAAGCATTTAGTGTTGTCAGTGTTCTGGATTTTGGACATTCTAATAAGTGTGTAGTGGTATATCATTGTTGTTTTAATTTGCAATTCCGTAATGTTGAACATCTCGTATGCTTACTTGTCATCTGTATATTCTTCAGTGAGGTATCTGTTCAAGTCTTTTGCTGATTTTTTTTTTTTTTTTTTTGCGGTACGCGGGCCTCTCACTGTTGTGGCCTCTCCCGTTGCGGAGCACAGGCTCCAGACGCACAGGCTCAGCGGCCATGGCTCACGGGCCCAGCCACTCCGCGGCATGTGGGATCTTCCCAGACCGGGGCACGAACCCGGCATCCCCTGCATCGGCAGGCGGACTCTCAACCACTGCGCCACCAGGGAAGCCCTCAATATAATATCGTTAACCATAGTCACCTACTGTACATTAGATCCCAGAATTTATTCATCTTACAACTCGAAGTCTGTACCCTTTAAACAACATCTTCCCATTTTCCTCAGCCTTTAGCTCATGGAACCCCCAATCTATTCTCTGTTTCTGTGAGTTCATTTTTCATAGATTCCATATATAAGTGAGATCATGCAGTATCGGTCTTTCTCTGTAAGACTTACTTCACTTAGCATAACGCCCTCAAGCTTCATCCATGTTGTTGCAAATGGCAGGATTTCCTAGGTATCTCAGTTATAAAATCCACCGTTTTGGTATCGCAGTAACTGTGTTCAAGAAACCCTATTTTACTTAATAATGGCCCCAACCTACGAGAGTAGCAATGCCGGCAATTCAGATATGCCAAAGAGAAGCTGTAAAGTGCTTCCTTTGAGTGAAAACATGAAAGTTCTCGATTTAATAAGGAAAGAAAAAAAATTGTATGCTGAGGTTGCTAAGACTTATAGTAAGAATGAATCCTCTATTGTTGAAATTGTGAAAAAGAAATTTATGTTAGTTTTGCTGTCACACTTCAAACTGCAAAAGTTACAGCCACAGTTAGTGATAAGTGCTTAGTTAAGATGGATAAGGCACTAAATTTGTACAATAAGATATTTGAGAGAGAGGGAGAGAAAGACCACACTCACATAACTTTTATTATAGTATATTGTTATAATTGTTCTATTTTATTATTAATTATTATTGTTAATCTCTTACTGTGCCTAATTTATAAATTAAATTTTATCACATATATGCATACATAGGAAAAAAAACATAGTATATATAGGGTTCGGTGCTATTGGCAGTTTCAGGCATCCACTGAGAGTCTTGAAACATAACCCCTGGAGATAAAGGGGAACTACTATACATATATACACACACATAGACACACATGCACACACACACACGCATTCTCTTTCTTTCTTTTTTTTTTTTAACATCTTTATTGGAGTATAATTGCTTTACAATGGTGTGTTAGTTTCTGCTGTATAACAAAGTGATTCAGCTATTCGTATACATATATCTCCATATCCCCTCCCTCTTGTGTCTCCCTCCCACCCTCCCTATCCCACCCCTCTAGGTGGTCACAAAGCACCGAGCTGGTCTCCCTGTGCTACGTGGCTGCTTCCCACTAGCTATCTATTTTACATTTGGTAGTGTATATATGTCCATGCCACTCTCTCACTTCGTCCCAGCTTAACCTTCCCCCTCCCCCTGTCCTGAAGTCTATTCTCTATGTCTGTGTCTTTATCCCCCTAGGTTCTTCAGAACCATTTTTTTTTTTTAGATTCCATATGTATGTGTTAGCATATGGTATTTATTTTTGTCTTTCTGACTTACTTCACTCTGTATGACAGTCTCTAGTTCCATCCACCTCACTACAAATAACTCAATTTCATTTCTTTTTATGGCTGAGTAATATTCCATTGTGTATATGTGCCATACATTTTCTTTACCCATTCATCCACTAATGAATACAAGTTTTTTCCCTGTTTCAGCTACTGTGAATCATGCTGCAGTGAACACGGAGGTACAGATATCTCTTCAAGATAGTGATTTCATTTCCTTCAGATATATTCCCAGAAGTGGAATTGCTGGATTGTATGGTGGTTCCTTTAAATATTTTAAAACTAGTTGCCAGCCATTAGAAATCAGGAGATTTTACATAAAAATCTGATGTTCCTCTTCCCTTGAAAAAAGTGAAAAGAATTGGAAATGCAGGGTCAACATTGCCATGTGGTAGTCATAAGCAAGCACTGAGTAGTGTTTATGTCCTTGAGCTAGGTCATATGTCCCACTGTCTCCCATTTCCTATTGCATTATATATATTCAGTGTATTCACTTATTCGTGTTACTTCCTGACCTCCATAAACATTTGAGTTCGTGCCATTGGTTCTCTAACTTTAGTATGTGTAAGAACCACTGATGGAAAAGAAAATTCTTGAGCACTTTCCCTAGAGATTCTGATTCAGGTCTCTGTATCTCTGTGTTCCAGAAGCAGCATCACAGATATGTATATAACAGATACTACGGCCCACACCTCGACAGGCATTGCTTTAGGCTATTATACATAATTGAGACAGGAGGGAAAGGGGCAGGACGCTAATGTTAGATAATGAAGAAGGGGCGCAGCTGTTTGGATGCGATAAAGAACACTTGGAACCAGCTGAAACCAGGGTAGCTTTGAGAACAGTCCGGTCTTTGACCTCTGGCTCATTATACTTTCATTGTAATAGTAAAAAATCACTCCCCCTTACACCTGACAGTTCCTAGGGGGACCATAAATGGCCAAAAAGTGGGCAGCGGCCCAATTCTTGGAAAATCCCCACCCTACCCCGAAATAGCAAGAATATTCTTGCCACTCATTAGCCTATGAAATTACTTAACCCATTAGAACTTACAACCCCATGTTCTGGGGTCGCTCTCACTTTCTGAGAAGGTCTGCATTCTGCCTATGGAATGTGTATCTCTCTAACTAAACTTGTTTTCCCTTTACCCTGGCTCGTCTTGAATTCTCTCCTGCACAAAACTAAGAATCCTCACTTGGCGGTCTGTCCTAAGGATTCCTGCGGGTCCCGGAATGCGACGTTTCCCTCTCCCGCAACACAATTATCATCCTACCACCTTAAGGTTAAAACATTGATTTCCAATCTACAGACCACCAACAAGTTTAATAAATAGGAAATCACTTGCTGCCTTACCTGTGGGTTGTCCTTCAATCAACGATTGTTAACCTGGAGTTGTTACGGACCCTTTCCAGTCGGGCTCGAACAAGGGTCCTCTTGCTCAGTGTCACTGGAGCCAAGAGAATGCAACTGAGTTTGGCTCAGAAGCAAAGGAAAGCTTTCTTCTTTGACCAAAGATGAAAACGTGCGAGCTCCGGCTCCAGAGCGCAGGCTCTCCTAACAGACCGCGGGCTTCTCATGGGGAGGGGCGGGGAGGGGGCGGAGTTCGCCTGCGTCCGGCGCAGCTGTGCCGCTCACGCACCAAATCGCAGAGCGGGGCACAGCGTCTCTGCACACGGCCCGCCGCCGCCACCGCCATCTTGAATTGAGTGTCTCCCGCAGCGCTTCTGCGGTCTGCTCGCCCAGCTGAGGTGTCCGTCGCAGCGGTTCTGTCCCGGGAACCCTAATCTGACGTGTTAGGTCCAAGGCCTCTGCACGAGGCCCCCTGTGGGCAAGTGAAACTAGACGAAGCCCAAAAGAGGTTAGACCTTATCACCTGGATTCCATCTCGTTTTCCCCCGGGGGCCTGGTGGGCTTTTCTGGTGAAAGGATATCCTTAAAGGAGTTCCACATTTTGTATATGGGCATTTGGCAGACACCATTGGATTTTGTTTGAGGGCAACAGTGTGCCCGGCTAAAAATCTACATTTCTCGGCATCTCCTGCAGCTAGCAGTGCCCATGTGAGACAATTCTGACCGGCAGTATGTAAGCAGAAGTTACTGGATGAAGCGTCTGGGAAAATCCTGTAAGACTCAACTAGACTCTTACTCAGAGTGACTCAAATGGCAGAAGTTTTTGCCCTTTATCCTTCTCCTTTCCTTGCCTGAAGCGCAGACTCAGTTTTGGACGTGGAGCGTCCACCTTGCTAAAGACGGCTGCACAGAAAAGGGGAAGGACCTCAGATCTGCTTGTGTTGCTGGATTGCTATCATGGATTGCTTAACTCCGGAAAAAAAAATCCCCTGCTTGGCTCAAGGTACCAGTCTGGTTTTCTCTTTCTTTTTTTTTTTCATAGCCCAATTCTATCTTAACTGATACAATGCATAAAACCATTTTCCTCTGTCCTCTTTTATCCTATTTTCAAAGGGGTCCATAATCCTCGCTATAAAGAGAGACTTATTTTCTAGCCTTTATTCATTAGGACATCAAATTGGAATTCACAAAACAGGTTAATCATGGTACTGTGGCTTTTACTTTTTTTTTTTTAACAGTTAGTTTATTTGAGAAGAGAAGAAATGAGACTTCAACATGCATTTATTCCAGTGTCTGAAGTACCAAAACAGCAGGGAGACTTCCTCACAGTGCTACAGGAAATACTAATGGTTTACTGTATTATATCACACTTTGTGTTTTTCAAGACGCTTTCAGACTGATAAAAACGTGAACCTGTGCCTTAGTGACAATATTCAAGTGAATTGTGCTGCCTAACAGTAGTTCTTCCTTAAAAGAAAATTCACTGGTCAATATGTTCTACTAGAGCAAAAGTCAAACTGTTCCGTAGTCTTAAGATTAGCAGGGGCAATAACCGTCATCTACTGTCTAGACTGCTGACTTGCTGTAAAATTTGGTTGCAACCAAGTGTACTTTTGACCAAAAGGATCAAGAGTCAAGACCAGGGTTAGTGAAAGTTTAAATACCGTGGGGCTTGGGGAGGGGTGCAAGGAGCAGAGCAGTTCAGAGAACACAGGAATCCAGAGTGGATGAATCCAAAATGAAAAGGAGAGGACATTTGTCAGGAAGACAGCCAAATCCCTGCCTCAGTAGCCTTGGTGAAGATGAAAGTGGAAAGACAGGGAGCTCTCAGCACCAGCTGGGAAGTTTGCCTTCTCTTTTTCCTGTTCGTTTCTGCTTAGTCTCTGAGGGGCACTGCCTCACTTTCTTAGAATAACCAGATGGCTCTAAGCTCTGGCTGGGGGCAGTGGTCACCTGGGAGGGCTCTTACAGTCAGAGAGTACATGACAGCTCCCATTCTGGCCACGCTGTTGGGCCGACTCTCTTGTGATTGTTTCCTTGTTAGTTACATAGGTGCTGAAGAATTACAGTGTTTCAGAACATTACAGCTATAAGGGACTTTTTACATTCTGTACATTAGAAGGCATTTTGTGAATAAAAGGTTATGTCATGAAGTAACTTAGCTATTATCATAGCTAAACAAGTTTCTTAGTATGGGACTTCTCACAGCTTTCAGTATGTTTAATACACATTGTGAATTTCCAAGAGAGGGGGGATATAGTATGCAGGGATTCTCAAAATTGCTTGATCATGGACCTTATTATTTACAAATTATTTCATGGGGCTGGTGCACCATAGAACATACTTTGGGAATGCTGATCTGGTAGAACTCATTTAATATACTCTGTAGTCAGTATCAAGCCATTTTGACTTTGTATGAAATAATGTGAAAATTTTAGCTTTAACCCCCAGCACGTGGATTTCTCTTAGAGTGCATTCAGATTATTTGGGGATGGAAAGTAAGACCCTCAAGAACACTGGGGTCAGTAGGATCTTAGGAGACAACTAAATTAAAATGGTTAAGTTGTTCGGCATGACAAAGCAAGGGGGATCTGTTTTTCTCGAGAGGTAAAGAGACTCAGGGGAGAAAGGGAGCCGTGAGACATGTGAGGAAGAAAACCAGATGAGGTGAAGGGCCACCAAAATTTCCCAGAAGTGGTTACTAAAAGACAGTAAGCTGCCTGTTATGTACTTTGAAATTATTCCTGATGCTGTAATTTAAACCTCCTGTGTCATTCTCAAATCTTCAGGCAATTTTTCCATATCCACAAGTGTTGTGTAAAGGAATTTTTGGTAGAAATCACTGAAAAATCTAGATTTCATATCTGAGTCAAGGCAGTGAAGAATGGCAATAGCAGAAATTAAGCATGGAGAAGACTATGAGAATATAAGAACCCTGGGAATTTGCAGACCTATCTGGGGCATAAAATTGGGAGTTTGGGTAAATCTTATCTGGAACTCAGTGGGCACAGGGAATCTTAGCTGACAGTCTAAATATATATGCACACACATTACCACCACCCAGTCCAGGGGAAATGGTGACCAGGGGTAAGATGCATTGCTGCCAGGAGTAATAAAACCATAAATTAAAAGAAATAATCTGTAATAGAGACTGACTAGCTGGTCACCAAAAACATTTCTTCTTTGTCCTGTACACCACCTCAATTACATTTTGTAGTTTGTCTTGCAGTTAGGTGTGACCTAACTCAGACCATATGAATGAGTTCTCGCCAATGGCATGTAAGCTGAAAGGTATGTGCCACATCCAGACCTTGCCCTTAGAAAACTTTCTTATGAACTTCTACATGCTCTTTCCCCTTTGACTAATTTGATATAACCAAGGGCTGTGACGCTGAACACTGCATGTAGAAGATGGAAAAACCACAAAGAAGGAAAAGCCAGAGCCTTCAAATCACCAGTTAGAGGAACCCTGCACACAAATCAGGACAGCCATGTGAACTTGACCTGAACAAGTGTAATGGATATTGGTTGCCTCTCACCTCCAAATTCACGTTTCTGTATTACTCTATGAAAATGGATTTGGGCCCCTTATCTATTTTTCCATTGCCACCAACCATTGAGGCTTTGCAAGTAGATGATGGAGAGACATTGAATGAGGAAAGGGCCATGCTTTCTGGTTCCAATGTGTGCTCATTCAGCAGGCTCCTGTGCACTTGCAGCTTCTCCATCTTCTGTCTCCTTCTGGTGCATGATGGTCAGCAGCACCCAGCCGCCGGCAGCTTCCCCTGGTGCTTTTAGAGTGGAGTGCTTCTGGGGAGACATCTCCCCATGAATAGCTTTTTCCGGCACCCTATTTGGAAGATTTCTGCAGAGTTCTGCTGACACCGTACCATAGTGACTTCTCTGCCATTCAGTGAGGCATGACCATGCCATCTCCAGTGAGGTTAAGGTCTCAGTCATAGGAGAAAGAGCCTCTTCTTTGGGTGCCCTATCTCAGTCCTAAAATCAGTGGCTGCTCCTTATATCTGCTATTCGTATATTCTTTAGTGTTCTTTTTACTTCTTATTAGACAATCTCTTGTTACTCCAATCCTCTGTTATAGTTAATAATTCTTTATATTAAGCTTTCCATGTTCACATCACCGTGTGGTTTTTCTCTCCTGATTAGATCTAGACTGCTACAGTAAGAAACTAAGATTTGAGTCATTATGCACGTTGGGATTTAGTTATTATTGTTTCTAGTGTCGCCTTAACTAGTGCATCAAATATTTAACAAAGATGATCTTTAAAAGCACTTATTCTAAAGCATTTTAGAGGTATTTGTTTAAAACCTTTTTGGGAATAAGGCAAATTTCCATTTATAGTATATATGAATCCTGATGATACATTGTGCTCTGAAAGAATTCCTTTTTTTTTTTCTGTGGTACGCAGGCCTCTCACTGCTGTGGCCCCTCCCGTTGCAGAGCACAGGCTTCGGACGCGCAGGCTCAGCAGCCACGGCTCGCGGACCCAGCCGCTCCGCGGCATGTGGGATCTTCCCGGACTGGGGCACGAACCCGTGTCCCCTGCATCGGCAGGCAGACTGTCAACCACTGCGCCACTAGGGAAGCCCCCATTTTTTCTTTTTTTAAGGGAAAAAGGATTGTTAACCCATTTATTCAGAGCCAGTACTCATTATCATTATCACTTCTTTTAGTAGTCGCACATCTTTTTGAATAACTACAGAAATACCTTTACTTAATGCCTTCAGAGTTTTAGACTAAGTAGAAAGAATTATATTTTGGGGGGGTACATTCAATACTGAGATCACTTTTTCTTGATAAGTATTCCATCTTAGGTTTATTCACAAAGAGTTTGCAAATTCTTTGGATAAATATGGAATATTTAGAGGTAGATGTTTAATTTATTTTACCTCATTCTTATATGAAATATGATTGAATATTTTTGCCTTCAGGGGAATATTTTACATTTTATTTCCTCTACATATCAAATAACAATGATTCTATAGTAATAGATTATAGTAATAAATATATCTACTTGAAATTTCTTACTCTAATACTAGTGACTACTGTAATTTCTCTTTATCACAACAGTTTTCACAGAACTATCAAATATTTTGTGACATAAGATTAAAACCTCGATATTAAACCCATAATATATTTTTAAAATTTAGGCCTATATGAGTATATTTCCAAGCCAAAAAGTCATATAAATTAACTCAAATGGCTCTGAGTATACAATATAATTTTATTCCTAAGCTATGTAAGTAATTTTTGTACTATGAAGTGGGAATATTGATATTTAGGAACCAATAATGCATGGGCATATTATACATTTAAATGTGCTTTTACGAAAAACAGTGATTTAAATTTACGAAGTTGATCATATGACTTGTATTGAAATTCTTATATTATCAGTATGATTTTAACATTTCCATGAATCATTTATGTAACTTCATAATAGAAACAGAAGTTTCTAATTTTGATTAGAGAATTTCAGAGATTATAAATAAGTGCAATGGACCAATTAAGAAATTAAACTAATAAAACTACAGTCAATCAGGCTTTTATTTAATATCATAAGTTGTGTACTACCTGATATTAAATGGTATAGAAATCTGTATTTACTAGATTTATTAAAATGGATATAACTAAGATTTCTAACAAACCTGAATATGATCTATAATTTATCAGCCCATTTGCCTGAAGCAGTAGTCTCCATATTATTATTATAATTTAAAATTTTGGTTTCTGCTCTGTTAGATTCTTTTTTAAAACATTAATTAATTTTTGGCTGCATTGGGTTTTCGTTGCTGCGCGCGGGCTTTTCTCTAGTTGTGGCGAGCGGGGGCTACTCTTTGTTGTGGTGCACAGGCTTCTCATTGTGGTGGCTTCGCTTGTGGAGCACAGGCTCTAGGCTCACGGGCTTCAGTAGTTGTGGCTTGTGGGCTCTAGAGCGCAGGCTCAGTAGTTGTGGCACCCAGGCTTAGTTGCTCTGAAGCATGCAGGATCTTCCCGGACCAGGGCTTGAACCCGTGTCTCCTGCATTGACAGGCGGATTCTTAACCGCTGCGCCACCAGGGAAGCCCTCCATATTATTTTGATGGCATACTCTTTCATTCAAAATTTGAGTTTGCACCCGCATGTATGCACTTACTAAAAACATATATTTTGTATAAATATACCAATTATTAGTTAATGTCTCAAACAACAGCATATTCTTAGATTCATGTTCATCTTCAAGTATAGTGGACAAAAATTTGTATTCTAAGCAGTATTTTTTATAGTTTTTGAGACTGGCATACTTCTTGTCAGATCTGATTAAATATTTGTTTACTTTTTTATGTCTTATGTTACTGATGACCTCATAACTCATGCTAGAATTGGGAAGTTTCAGCTCCATCATTTTCTTGTTTCTGTCCTGTGCTTGCATTGTTAGTGTCATCGTCAATCTGCGGTTTCTTTTTATGCCACTCAATCATGTTGTGCGAGTAGTTTAATATAATCCAGGCATTCAGACACTTATTTGGGTGCATATAAATTGCACCCACTGAAGGAGTGAAGGAGCTGCTATGACTCCTGGGTGTTGTGGAATTCTCCTGCCGGGTATCTAGCATACCGAACTGACTCATAACCGCCTGTGTACAGGCCAAGCAAGGACCCTCCCTCCCCTGCTCACCTCCTCTTCCCTTTCCTCTGTTTCCTCCCACCCCCTCTCCTCCCCTTTTCCTCTCTTCTCATTTCTTTTCTCTTTATTAAAGTGCCTAACCGTTTAATTTGATGGAAACTTCAAGTAGATGATGAGTATTAAGAGCATTTTTTTCCATTAAAAAATTAAATTGTGGTAAAATACACATAACATAAAAATTACCATCTTGAACATTTTAAGTATATGTTTTAGTGGCATTAAGTACATTCACGTGTGTAACCATCACCACCATCTGTCTCCAGAACCGTTTTCATCTTGCAAAAGAGTCCATTCTCACTAACCTCAGCCCCTGGCCACCACCATACTACTTTGTAATCTATGAATTTGACTACTCTAGATACCTTCTATAAGTGAAATCATACAGTATTTATATTTGTCTGTTTTATTTCACTTAGCATAATGTCCTTGAGAATCATCCATGTTGCAGCATCTGTCACAATTTTCTTCCTTTTTAAGGCCAAATAATATTATATTGCATGTGTATATCACATTTGTTTATCTATCGTCATCATCCATCAGTGGACACTTGGGTTGCTTCTACATTTTGGCTATCGTGAAAAATGGTGCTATGAAAATAGTTGTATAAATATTTCTTTGAGTCTGTTTTCAGTTCTTTTGGGTGTATACCCAGAAGTAGAATTGCTGGATGATATGGTAATCCTATTTTTAACTTTTTTATGAACTAAAACAGCATATTCCAACTCATCTAGTTAATGTAGGGTTCATCTGGGTCAGTAAATTATCGCTAATGCCTTTAGGAAAAATTGGAAAGATTTGAAGTAAACAGCTATCTAATTGCGAAACTTAAGGTGAAAGGCACTTTTCTGTACCTTCTCCAGAATAGTACATTATCAATTTCACATTCTAATGGTGCTTCTCTCAGAAGGACTCTTTTCATTGCACTATAGTGTTAATTCACTAAGGTATAAACATATGAATAGAATTGAAGTTTTCTACTTATTTCTTTGTCAACAACACCTTGTCAACTCACTCTTTAACTGCTAAATCTGGGACATTTAAACTTTGTCCATTCATCTTGAGACTCATTCTCACCCAAGACCATGGAACCAATGCTATTACTAGTTAGGTGTACATCAAATAACACCTGCTTAGTAGTTAGCTCAGTACCAAGACTTTATTCATGGCCATTTTATTCATATTACCTGTCTATAAGACCACCAGAGTGGGTATCAGTTTTAGATTATTCAAACTCATAAAACAGAATAGGCTTATTCAGCACAAAGCTCATAATTTTAAGAAAGTATAGAGTACAGGGAGCACAGAATCATGCATAAAATAGCATCATGGAGGCTGCAGATTCCCAGTTGCAGCTTCACTATCCTAGTTACCACATAGGATGTGTTTTGGTCATTAGGGATGACAAGTGGTGTGTGTTTGGGTTGCATCAACACAGGACAGCTTTAGGGTCTTGGATCTTTTCAACTTAAATACTTTGTCAGTTCTCTAGCACCCAGAGGGATGTGGATTTAGCTTTCATTCATAGCTTAGCTGTGGTCCATAATTTACCAAGCTATACAATAAACAGTCCTGACAACCAGGTTCAGTATGCTCAGGGACATCTGTTTCCAATGGATACATTGCTGCAGTTGGTATTGAAAAAAGTTTGATTAAGAGTCAAGCTTTACTTAAGTGTGCTTGTGGCTGGGAGGGAGGATACGCCAGTGGTTAACCCATTCCTTCCTGGGTAATATCCCAAGGAGATGGAATTGGCCTTTTTCTGTGACAAAATTTCTTTCCCATACTGTAATTCCAGCCACTTTACTCTGATTTGTGTTCATGCATTTACAACCTAAATTCAGTTCCTAGAAAAGTGGCACTATGTTTGTTTTCACCAATTTTCCCAAGACCTGTATTCTGGTCACTGAGCTTCAGACTTGCATTAAGGGCTCTATGTCTTCTGACCTTACAATTGTATCTACCTTACTACCTGCCCTCAGTAAATCCATGCTTGTTCTAGGAGAACCTTGATCAAAGTCTCCTTTCTAGATTGAATTCCGCTAACATTCACCATAGTCTGTTTGAGGGAAGTCATCCCTGCTCTGGCACACATGCATGGTGGCATTCCCATAGCCATTCCTCCTTTCTTCCTTGCTGGTAAAACCCAGTTTTATTTGTGTGTCTACTTTTCCTCCTATGTCTCAAAGTTATAAGTAATTCTATTCCTCTTGATGATGGTTCGTTCAGCTGTGCATGTGAACCCTTTCTGGATAATGAGAATGAAACTGGGAAATGTTTTTCTACTGACATCTAAACTAAGGATAAGCTGATAGGTATGATATCATTTAACCCTCACACTACCACCAGTTAGATCCTGTTAGCAGCCTCTTTTATACATGGAGATACTGAGGTTCAAGAAGTTAAATAATCTTACCACTCAATAAATGTTTGTTAAAGTGAATTGCACAGATAAGCTCATGGAATAATTAATATACTAAAAATATAGCAAATCTGACATTACATTAGGAAACTTAAAGACATTTTAAAAAATTAATTAATTATTATTTTTTAGCTGTGTTGGGTCTTCGTTTCTGTGCGAGGGCTTTCTCTAGTTGCGGCAAGCGGGGGCCACTCTTCATCGTGGTGCGTGGGCCTCTCATTATCGCAGCCTCTCTCGTTGCAGAGCACAGACTCCAGACACATAGGCTCAGTAGTTGTGGCTTACGGGCCTAGTTGCTCCGTGGCATGTGGGATCTTCCCAGACCAGGGCTCAAACCCGTGTCCCCTTCATTGGCAGGCAAATTCTCAAGCATTGTGCCACCAGGGAAGCCCTAAAGACATTTTTATAAGATCTATTCTCAAGTTACATGAAGCTGCACATTAATACATGTCAGATTCCTGGAATAATATCAGGTGGTGAGTTTGCCTTTTCAATTATTGAACCCTAGGCATACCACGTTCTCTTTCAGAGCAGGGACCATATTCTATACCCAATTCCTAGCACACATAATTGAATGTCTGCCCTCAATAAGTATTGATTAACTGAATAAAAGAATATATTTTAGGGCTTCCCTGGTGGCGCAGTGGTTGGGAGTCTGCCTGCTGATGCGGGGGACGTGGGTTCGTGCCCCAGTCTGGGACTATCCCGTGTGCTGCAGAGCGGCTGGGCCCGTGAGTCGTGGCCGCTGGACCTGTGCGTCTGGAGCCTGTGATCCGCGGCAGGAGAGGCCACAACAGTGAGAGGCCCGCATACAGCAAAAACAAACAAACAAAAAGAATATATTTTAAATGTTTGGTTTTGCTTATTTCTACATACATCAGGCTATTGTGCAGTTGAGTTCTTAAGCAAGATACAAAAAATATAATGAAACAAAATATTTAATCATTAAATAAAACTGGTCGGCATTAAGGAAATAAGAATAGTAAATTAGCATCACCACTACGGAAAACAGTATGGAAATTCCTCAAAAAATTAAAAATAGAACTACCATAAGATCCAGAAATCTATTTCTAGTTATTTATCCAAAGTAAATGAAAACAGTAACTCGAAGAGATATAGGTACCCCCATGTTCACCTCAGTGTTGTTTACAATAGCCAAGATATGGAAACAACCTAAGTGTACATTGATCGATGAATGGATAAAGAAATTATGGTGTATATATATTACAGTGGAATATTATTCCGCCATAAAAAGAATGGAATCTTGCCATTTGCAACAATATCGATGGACCTCTAGGGCATTATGCTATGTGAAGTAAATCAGACAGAGAAAGACAGATACCATATTATCTGTCTTATATGTAGGATCTTAAAAACAAGCAAACAAAAAATCAAGCTTACAGATATGGAGGACAGAGTGGTAGTTGCCAGAGGTAGGGGGTTGGGAGTGGGAGAAATGGGTGAAGGGGGTCAAAAGGTAAAAAGAAAAAAAAGACTGGTCTTATTTACATAAAGCTCTTTTCTGTTCCTGAGAGAAATTTATGTTAGTAAATAATACTTGGATTACTATTTTAGTTTATATTGTCATAGATTGTATTTCTTTTGATTCTTCCTCCAATTCTCATCTTCCCTAATCAAATGTTGCCAAGGTTAGGAAGGAGAAATACTAACATTTGTGTGCGAGATATTTTCTAAATTTTAAATGTAATATATAAGTACAAAAATTTATGTAAATATTATTAGCACCCATTTTATAGCCTTGGAATTTGATAAACCAAGCATAAATGTGTTTACAATAATGTTTACTTTCCATTATTCTAGCTACATCATAAATTATAATTTCTCATTATGCTTGGAAAAGAACTATTAAATTTACTAGTGTCCTGTAACACTTGTAAAGATTTTAGAATTGACGTTATGCTTTAAATTTCTCTCTTTATAATTCTTTTCCCCAAACGTTAGCAAAAATTGAATCTTAGTATAAATATCTATTTTTATACCTTACCAGTTATATAATATATACATAGATTGCATTTTAAAAATCAACATAATAAATTGGCATGACTTTAATATTCTGTTAACTTAGAATATTCCCTAATATTGAATTCATTTTTTTTTTTTGCGGTACGCGGGTCTCTCACTGTTGTGGCCTCTCCTGTTGCGGAGCACAGGCTCCGGACGCGCAGGCTCAGCGGCCATGGCTCACGGGTCCAGCCGCTCTGCGGCATGTGGGATCCTCCCAGACCGGGGCACGAACCCGTGTTCCCTGCATCAGCAGGCGGACTTTCAACCACTGCGCCACCAGGGAAGCCCTGAATTCATTTTTTCAATTGACTTTTTTCCTTACAGTTTTGGTAATGCTAAGAGGTAAGCTTCAATTGAATGAATTTCTTTACATTTTAAGAATGGATAGACAATGAATATTCTATTAAATTGCGTGGGTCATCAAATTGAGGTTTTTTGTTTGTTTGTTTGTTTTTTGTATAGACATATTGGCAGTGGGAGGACTCACAAAGCAGTTTTCAAAAGAAATTATATTCTGGGAGATTTCCAGTGAATTTGCCAATTGAGAAACTGCTTGTTATGTTACGAAACTGTTGTTTGCACTCATTAAAAGAATCTTGAATTATATCAAAAATTATTTAAAGTAAACCGAGATAAAAATCTAAATCCAATGCAAATAGGGAAGTTATTGGCTTTCTGTTCCAGCTTATGACAGCCTGCCTGCATGTGTACAGTCAATGAGTTATATCCTACTTTGCAGCTTGCACATTATAGGGACATAGCCTACTGGTCCCTCTGAAAGAGAAGCAGCCTTGATAGCATCAGGTGCCTAATTCCAAACTGAACCGTCCCTCTACCTGTCGCATCAGGTGCCTAATTCCAAACTGAACCGTCCCTCTACCTATCTTTCTCTTACTTTATATCCTTCAGCAAAACATTGTCTCTGGAAGTAAAACTGAGATTTGGGGGTTCCCTGGTGGCGCAGTGGTTGAGAGTCCGCCTGCCGATGCAGGGGACGCGGGTTCGTGCCCCGGTCCGGGAAGGTCCCACATGCCGCGGAGCGGCTGGGCCCGTGAGCCATGGCCGCTGAGCCTGGGCGTCCGGAGCCTGTGCTCCGCAATGGTAGAGGCCACAGTGGTGAGATATGTTTGGTCAACTTATCCATCTGGGGAACTGAGACATGTGTTCATGCAATTATATGCAGTATTGTGAGTACCAGAATCTCATTACACAAGTCTCTTGCATTAATTTAATAATAAAACAACCCTCAAGTTAATTGATTTCTATTGAGCTAGCCTTGAATTACACACAAGCATATAAACGGTTGCCTGGCAGATGTGATTTCAGGAACCTGGGGAAAACCATTTTCTCAGAAAAACAACACTACAGTTACAAAGATGCAACCACCTGTTCTCTGATATTTGTAATGTTTGGAAAGTACATATGGATATAGATTCAACAATTAGATAATTAGGTATCTCTGAGAGTAATAAGCTGCTTTAATTTACACTAAATACCAATGGCAGATATTAGATTTCTTTCGGCAAGTTGCTATGGGGAAGGAGACAATATGGGGTACCTCTCAGGAAAGTGGGACCATACAGAAGGAAAAGGATGCAGAAAAGGGCTTTGGGGAGTCAATATAAATTTAAAACTTTGACTAAGAATCATACAAAAATTTGCATATTTCCAGAATTTTAAAACATGTTGACATTTTGTCATGTTTATTTCAGATCGTTTTTCAAATGATGAAAATTAAAGTTGAAATCCCATTGTTTCCCTTCTAGTGTATGGGCTTCCTCTTCTCTCTGGAGGCGATCCTTGTGATGTTACTGTGTATCCAGTTCATATTTTAATGTTTTCATTACACATATATGTGTCTGAAACAAATATGTAGTCATTGTTGTGTTTATTTTTTAAAATTTACATAAGTGGTTTCACATACTGATGTATTTTTCTACAACTTGCTTTGTTCACTCAACATATTTTGAACTGTATCCATTTTACTGCTGCATTATGTTAATTTGCTTGAATGCATCACAAGGTATTTATTTATCCCCTTCCCATAAAATTTGGATTACTTACAAATCTTCACTATTGCCAAGTATTGCTGCAGTGAATATTCACGATCATGGCTCTGTATGCTCTTGTGGGAAAGCCTCTGTAGGGATTTGCTAGGTAATAGGGTATGCCCAACAGCCACTTTTCTAGACACTGGTAAAGTTGCTCTTCCTGGCAGTTGTGAATGTTTTTTTGAGGGCTGCCAAATTAAATAGATACAAACATAAAAATGTTTTGTTTTGTTTTTCTTCAAATCAATGCTCACAACTATGCTCCTTTGAATCCCCACATGGAATTCCTTTTTTAATAATACAAGTTTTCCAACTTCTTTATTATAATAAGTTTATTCAAATTTTTGACTTATTCTTAAGGTCAAATTTAGTAATTTTATCTTTTGCTAGGAAATCATCCTTATCAAGAAGTTTATACACTTATAGAGTTAACATGCAATATTTTTCTTTTTTATTGAAATATAGTTGATAGTACACTATTTTGTTAGTTTAATGTGTACTACATAATGATGTGACATTTGCATTCATTATGGAATGATCAACATAAGTCTACTAACCATCTGTCCCCTCACAAACTTGTTACAGTGTAATTGACCATATTCCTTATGCTGTATATTCATTCTTGTGACTTATTATATGCACCTTAATCCCCTATAACTATTCACCCACCCAGTCATGCCTCACCTTCTAGCAACCACCCATTTGTTCCCTGTATCTATGATGTGTTTTTGTTTTGTTTTGTTTGTTTTTGCTTTTTAGATTCCACATGTAAGTGAGATCATGCGGTATTTGTCTCTGTCTGACTTATTTTACGTAGCTTAATACACTCTAGATCCATTCATGTTGTCCCAAATGACAAGATTTCACTTTTTAATGGTTGAGTATTATACTATTTTGTGTGTCTGTGTACACATACATACATATATGTGTCTGTATCTATCTATCTATCTCACAGCTTCTTTATCCATATGTCTATTGATAGACACTTAAGTTGCTTCCATATCTTGGCTATTATAAATAATGCTGCAGTGAACATGGAGCGCATATATCTTTTCAAATTAATGTTTTTGTTTTCTTCTGATAAATACCAGGAAGTGAAATTACTGAACCATATGGCAGTTCCATTTTTAACTTTTTGAGGAAACTCCATATTGTTTTCCATAATGTTTGCACCAATTTACAATCCCACCAATAGTGCAGGAGGGTCCCTTTTTCTCCACATCCTTGCCAACACTTGTTATTTGTTGTCTTTTTGATGATAGACATTCAGACAGGTATGACGTGGTATCTTACTGTGGTCTTAATCTGCATTTTCCTGATGATTAGTGATATTGAGCATCTTTTAATATGTCGGTTGGCTGTCTGTATGTCTTTCTTGGAAAAGTGTTTTGGATATTAACCCGATTAGATATATATCTTTTACACATATCTTCTCCCATTCAGTAGGTTGCCTTTTGGTTTTGTAAATGGTTTCCTGCACTATGCAAAAGCTTTTTGGTTTGACTAGGTCCCATTTATTTTTGTTTTCGTTTCCCTTGCCTGAAAACACAGATCCAAAAAAACGTTGCTAATACCAATGTCAAAGAGCATACTGCCCATATTTTTATCTAGGAGTTTTATGGTTTCAGGTCTCACATTTAAGTCATTAATTCATTTTGAGTTTCTTTTTGTATATGGCATGAAAAAGTCATCCAGTTTAGTTCTTTTGCATGTAGCTGTCCAGCTTTCCAAACACCATTTATTGAAGAGGCATTCTTTTCCCCATTATATTCTTGCCTCCTTTGTCATAGATTAATTGACCATATGAAGTGTGGTGTCATTTCTGGATTCTATTATATTCCATTGATCTATGTGTCTGTTTTTGTGCCAGTATCATACTGCTTTGATTACTATAGCTTTGTAGTATGGTTTGAACCAGGGAGCAATATACTTGCAGCTTTGTTCTTCTTTCTCAAGATTGTTTTGGCTATTTGGAGTCTTTTGTATTTCCATACAAATTTTAGAATTATTTATTCTAGTTCTGTGAAAAATGGCATTGCTATTTTGATTGAGATTGTGCTGAATATGTAGATTGCCTTGGTAGCATGGTCATTTTTAATAATATTCTTCCAATCTATGAGCATGGTATATCTTTTCATTTGTTTATGTTGTCTATAATTTCCTTCATCAATGTTTTATAGTTTTCTGAGTAGAAGTCTTTTACCTCCTTCATTAAATCTATTTGTAGGTATTTTATCATTTTTGATGCAACTATAAATGAGATTGTTTTCTTATTCTTTCTGACAGTTCATTATTAGTATACAGAAATGCAACAGATTTTTGTATAATGATTTTGCATCCTGCAACTTTACTGAATTCATTAATGAGTTCTAATAGGTTTTTTGTTGTTGTTGGCATCTTTAGGATTTTCATATCATCTGCAAACAGCAACGGTTTTACCTCTTCCTTTCCAATTTAGATACTTTTTATTCTTCTTGTTTGCTGTGGCTAGGACTTCCAATACTCTGTTGAATAAAAGTGGTGAGAATAGGCATCCTTGTCTTGTTCCTGACCTTAGAGGAAATGTTTTGGCTATTCACCATTGAGAATGTTAGCTGTGGGCTTATCATATTAGGCCTTTATTACACTGAAGTGTATATTTCCTCTATACCTACTTTGTTGAGAGTTTTTATCAAAAATGAATAGAATTAAAAGCTTTCCTCACGTCTATTGAGATGATAATATGACTTTTATTCTTTAATTTGTTAATGTGGTGTATCACATTGATTAATTTGTGGATATTGAACAATCTTTGTATCTCTAGGATAAATGCCACTTGATCATAGTGTATGATCCTTTTAATATGTTGCTGAATTCAGGTTGCTAATTATTTTATTGAGGATTTTTTCATCTGTGTTCATCAGCAATATTTGCCTGTGATATCTTTGTCTGGTTTTGGTAGCAGTGTGATATTGGCCCTGTAGAATAAGTTTGGATGTGTTCCTTCTTCTTCAATTTTTTGGAGTAGTTTGAGGATAGATGTTAACTTTTCTATAAATGTTTAGTGGAATTCACTTGTGAAACTCTCTGTTCCTGGACTTTTGTTTTTGGGGAATTTTTAAATTACTGATTCAATTTCATTACTGGTAATCCATCTGTTCATATTTTCTATTTCTTCCTGATTCAGTCTTGGGAAACTGTACATTTCTAAGAATTTGTTCATTTCTTCCTGGTTGTACATTTTATTGGCTTATAGTTGTTTGAAGTAATCTCATATGATCCTTTTTATTTCTGTGGTGTAAGTTGTAACATCTTTTTTACTTCTGATTTTATTGATCTGAGCCCTCTTTTGTTCTTGATGAGCCTGGCTAAAGGTTTATCAGTTTTGTTTATCTTTTCAAAGAACAAGCTCTTAGTTTTGTTGATCTTTTCTATTGTTTTCTTAGTCTGTATTTCATTTATTTCTTCTCTGGTCTTTATGATTTCTCTCCTTCTACTAACTTTGGGTTTTGTTTGTTCTTCATTTCTAATTCCTTTAGGTATAAGTTCAGGTTGTTTATGTGAGATTTTTCTTGTTTTCTGAGGTAGGCTTGTATCACTGTAAACTCCTCAAGTCCCTTAGAACTGCTTTTGCTGCATCCTGTAGATTTTGGATCATTGTGTTTAGATTTTCATTTGTCTCCAGGTAGTTTTTGATTTCTTCAGTGATCCATTAGCTATTTAGTAGCATATTTTTTAGCCTCCACATGTTCATGAGTGTTGTAGTTTTTTTTTTGTAGTTGATTTCTAGTCTCATAGCATTGTCATAAAAGATGCTTGATATGATTTCAGTTTTCTTAAATTAACTGAGATTTGTTTTGTGTTCTAGCATGTGATCTATCCTGGAGAATGTTCCACATGCTTTTGTATGGAATGTTCTATGTATATATCTATTAAGTCCATCTGCTCTAATGTGTCATTTAATGACAGTGTTTCGTTATTGATTTTCTGTCTGGGTGATCTGTCCATTGATGTAAGTGGGGTGTTAAAGTCCCCCTACTATTACTGTGTTACTGTCAATTTATGTTCCTTTATATATGTTAATATTTGCTTTATGTATTTAAGTGCTCCTATGTTGGGTGCCTATGTATTTACAATTGTTACATCTTCTTGAGTTGATCCCTCTATCATATGTAATGTCCTTCTTTGTTTCTTATTATAATCTTTGTTTTAAAGTCTATTTTGTTTGATGTAAATATTGCTATTCCAGCTTTCTTTTGATTTCCATTTGCGTAGAATACATTTTTCCATGCCCTCATTTTCAGTCTCTGTTTATCTTTAGATTTGAAGTGAATCTTGTAGGTAACATATCTGTGGATTTTGGTTTTTTAATCCTTTCATTTATTCTGTGTGTTTTGATTGGAGCATTTAGTCCATATATATTTAAGTATTGATATGTATGTACTTATTGCCATTTTAATTGATTTAGGGTTGTTTTTGTAGTTTGATTTGGTTCCTTTCTTCTTCTTTTGTTCTATTCCCTCATGATTTGATGACTATCTTTAGTGTTATATTTGGATTCTTTTCTCTTTTTAGTGTGTGTATCTATTACAGATTTTTGTTTGTGGTTACCATGAGGTTTATAAATAGCAATCTATATATAGGTGTGCTTATTTTAAGTTGCTGATTACTTAATTTCCCTGCATGTTTTTTCCCTTCTCCCATGATTACTGTTTTTGAAATCATATTTTACATTTTTGTTTTGTGTATCTCTTAACTACTTACGGCAGATATAAATGATTTTACTACTTTTATCTTAACTTTTCCACTAGCTTTGTACATGGTTGATTTACTACCTTAACTATGTATTTGCTTTTACCAATGAGATTTTTCCTTTCATAATTTTCATGTTTATAGTTCTGGCCTTTTGTTTTTCACTTTGAGAAGTCCCTTGAACATCTCTTGTAAAGCTCATTTGGTGGTTCTGAATCTTTTTGCTTTTGATTGTCTCTAAACCTACAACCAAGAATACTCTACCCAGCAAGGCTTTCATTCAGATTTGATAGCAAGATCAAAAGTTTTAGAGACAAGCAAAAGACAAAAGCAGTAAAATCATTTACCCTCAAAACTTATCTCTGCACTATTTCTTTCTGGGACTCCAATTACAGTGATATTAGAATTTTCACTGTGTGCTATATATACATATGGCTTGTACCTTCTTTTTCTGTAATAATTCTTAAATAGCTCTCTGATGCTTTAGTATGTTGTATTTATTCACTCTTGTGTTCATCCTTAGTCTTCATTTATGAAATAATTTTTGGTTCATTTCTAATTCTTCCCAGAGTCTGTCACCTCTCTTTTCAAATTTTTCCTTTCTCTAATCACTTTGTTTTTGACTTAAAAAAAATTCTAATCTATATTTTTCTTTTATAATTTTAAAAAAATTTCTTTATTCTCATTTTGAAATATTAGGCTATAAGTTTACTTATAGTTTTCATCTGTTTTGTGAGTATGTATGTAGAAACGTCATTCTGTTCCTTATTCTTTTTTTTTTCATCAAAACTGCTTTGCCTTGATTCGTTTATATTGCTTATCTTTCATCTACTTTTAGGAGGAAGAGTAGTCAACATAGCATTTATAGCTCCGTTCTGCTAGAGCAGGGGTTGGCAAAAGCTTTATATAAAGGGTCACATAGCAAATATGTTATGCTCTGCTGGCTACATAAGGCCTTTGTCTCCTCCTCCTCCTTCTTCTTCTTCCCACTCTTACCTTGTGGGACCATAGAAAACACAGTCCACAGGATACATTCACCCACTGGGCTATAGTTTTCTGACCCCTTGTTAAAATATTTCTTCTGTCATTTTTGCAAAGTGATTAAAATATGCCCTCATATTTTCAGAGCTCTACCTCCTTTGTGTCCCTCCTACAGTTGTATGGATCTCTTTCTTTGTCCATATTTCCCTGTTTTGTCTCTTTGTCCATTTTTACCTGTCCTGTTCAATTTGTATCCTACTAAAAGCAATTTTTCTATAGTGTAGGGTTTTCTATTGAAAAGAAATTTTGATTTGTCAGTATTGAGCGTTTATAAGGCCCAGACTGTTTCGGCACCATTATAGTACAGTCCATTGTAGTTTCCTTCACTCACTGTGAATTTAAAAAGTTTCCACTGTAACTCTTAGATTGGTCCCTTGCACTTCCTAGAGTGTACTTATTCATGATTTTAGGGCTTCCCTGCTCAGGGCTAACAGAAGCCTATGTGCTTTCTCTCCACTTCTTCCCACATAAATGCTGATACCACATGAATTTCAGTGGTTTTTATCACCTCCCTATACTTTGTGGATATCTTGTCATCTAGTTTTATTATATACATTATCTGTGGGTCTTTGCTTTTGCTTTCCTAGTTGCTCTCTCTGTCTTTATGAGGGGTCTTGGGAGATTCACAAACCAAGCCTGTGCAGCCAAAATCTTCCACAATGCCTCCTCTCTGACTTGCTTTTTCAATAAAAAAATCTGGCTTCTGTGTGAAGAAGAGACAATAAGGAGAACAATAGGAGGTATTGCAATAACACTGACAAGAGAGGATGGTGGCATAGAATCTGGTAATTGTGGTGGAGGTAGTGAGAAGTACCCAAATTTTGGAATCTCTTTTGGTGCTCCTATTATTACTTTTTAATTCAGGGTTACTTTGTGTCCTCCAGCAGTTCTGTTTCATTGGGAACTTGTTAAGTGATTCTTTTGGCTGATGGCCTCTTTTAGATGTAATTTTTCTTTGTTGGCTTACAACAGCTCAGGTCTTGCTGTGCGGATATTTTAAACTGTGGGATTCCAGAGGTGGTGGGACATGGCTGATTTGTTTCCATCCCTGTGGTCTTCCATTTTAGGGGTAGGCAGGCTGTCAGTTGCCTATTGAGGGACCTGGCAGAGCCTCTTTGATTGTTGTTTTCCTCCAAACCTCAAGTGCAAGAAAAATTCAGTTCTCCTATTAACTCTTTATTGGTCTCTTTCTAAGGTCAGGGACACCCACCACAGTCTTAAGGGGCTCATGGCAACTTTGCCTTTGGAACTCTAAGTGGGAAAATCTTCCCAGTACCTGTCGCTTTCCATTCTTTGTCCTTGGCCTGACACTTGGATTAAGTCCCACATTATTTCCTTATGCAGAGTGAGCTCAAAATCTTACTTAAACCTGTAGATCCAAGGAGGTATTTGGCCAGAAAGACATATAGCTTAATGTTGACAGTGGAGGGGGAAGGAACTCTATTTAGGTCACTATGCTCTAAGAATTTCCTCTTGAAAATGATCATTCTATCTCCAAATAGCTTTAAAATCATAAGACCCTGATTAATCTTATCTTGATATTCATGTGAATTCAGTAGATTTAGTTAATAAATTGCCCTTATTGTAAGTGTTCAAATTCATTAATAAAGCTATAAGATTATAAGAGAATAAGTATACTTTGGGAAGAAAGTAGAACTTTATGTTTCAATCTGAATTTATTTCTTGAACTTTGTGCTTTATAAGAATGTTTGGGATTATAAAGAAACATATGACAGAGCTCCTATTCTCCAGGTGTTTAGAGTCTCTTTAGACAGATGGCATATATCAGATTTAAAAAGAAAGGAAAGAAGAAAAAAAGAAAAATATCTAATTTAAGGCATTGCAAAGTTTCATATGTGTTTTCTAGACAAGTGCTATAGAAATTCAGAGGAAGGGCAGGTAGCAGTAACATTAACTTCAGAACTCAGGATATTCTTCATATTTTATGTTGATATGGGTAACCAGTGGTTAAGTTTTATTCTACAAACATCTGTTTATCAAAACTATGTGACAGGCACTGGGGATTCAACAAAAAAGGCAACAGTGTTCCTCCTTGCCAGGAATTCATGATATAGGAGGCTCTAATCAGGAGGGCATCTGTCTTGAGTTGATTTTCTTTAAGGCTTTGTCATAGATTTAGTTTATGACCAACAGCATACATATAGATATTATTGGTCATGTTTAAGTTGTAATGGGGGAACAGAGCAACAAAACTGGTCACTATATAATAATGAAAGAAACACAAAATAAAACCTTTGGTGTTATAAGCAGGTGCTTTGACCAATCTATGGAAAACAGTGTCCCAGTGGCTGGTGCTTCCAATGAAATCAGCAGATGCAAAAGCCCAGATTTGTCAGTGATTCTTCGTGAATGTGTTAGTATTAAAACGTAAATTTCTCAATGTTTGGCAGTACTAGATACAGAGATGGAACTTCCACTCACTCATTTTTAGAGCTGATCTTGTTAGAGAGTATGTGGGAAATGTAAAACAATACATTTTGAGTTAAAAGTCATGATTCATGCTGCACTAGTACTTAGACATTTTATTTAGATGCAGCCTCAATCATGTTTCAACTGAATCATTTTCTAAACTTATTACAAGCAATTGATTTTCCAGTAATAGTACATTAATCATTGTGATGTCAGAATCATTAATTATAATAAAATCTTTGTACATAGTGCTCTGAACAATATATAATTCCATTATGGAGATAGATGACATGCATACAATTTGGCTGTTGATAAAAAACGTAAAGACAAATATGTGTTTTTTTCCCTTTTCTTTTTTTAAAGGTAAATGAATTCTGTCTTTTTATTCTGTTAAAGAATTTACTCTTATTCTCCTTCAGATGTGAATAAATATGACAAGAAAGGTCACTGAACTAATATTAAGCAGTAAGTTATTAAATCCTAGAGAAAAGATGTACAGAAAGGAAATTTATTTCATTTTTTAGTTTCAGTCATGAAAGCATAATACTGCTGCTTCTAAATAGATTAGTGAATCCTGAAAAATGTTTTTCAGTAAACTCATGGAGCTGTTTTGAGGCCATTGGCCACGGTCTGTAAAAATCAAGGACTGAAAGATGCAGATATTATTTTCAGAGAGGTAAAAATCTATTCATTAATGTGGTGATTTGTCTTATTCATGGCTTATATAAAGGTATGGAATAAAATTAAGTATAATGTTGTCTTTACCTTTCAACATAATAAATTTTATAAGAGTTTTTTATATGTGCAAATTCAGAATACCAGACACTAAAAAAAATATGTCAAGAAATCAAACCTTCTATTTCTACAATTGTTTCATGGTTGCCATGGCTTTAAAAGAAATATTAAAGTATTTCAAATCCCTTCTGCCAGTGGTCTGTGGCTTTTCTAAGAAGCCAGTGTTGCTGCTATAATGGAACCAGGGGCTCTCGGTGGTTGTAGGAGCTTCGTTATTCCTGCCACAGCACATAGCAAATGAAGCTCATATCTGAATTTATTTACAGAATCTTATCTGTAACAGATCAACTATTGAATATTTATTCACAGAAAGTGTTGGGAACTCAGAAAAGCTTTCTCTGGGGCTTACTTTAGAATTGGTGTTTTCCCCGATTTGCTCAATTTTAAAATGCCAAAGTATAATGCATGGATATTTGCTTCAGGAAGACTGTTCTGACTGCCCTCTTTCGTGGGCCTCACTGCATCATAACCTCTGTGCCACTTGGATGCATGCCCATCACCACTGACTAGTCAGAAAGCTTCTCCAGGCAAGAAGCCCTGTCACATTTATCTTTGTACTTTCACTGCCTGGTCAGTGCCTGTATTATAGTGAGGGAAAATATATCTATAGAATAAATCAATCCCAGGTTTATATTCAGGAGGGACAACAAGCAGATTAAAAAGAGGAGTAAGATAATCTTTTGTGTAATCATATACTATATCAGCTTACTTGGATGTATCAATTACTTGTCCTCCATTTGCTCTTACAACTATTTTCATTCCCTTTATGGATTACATTTTTCTACCAATGTTCTAGAAATACAGAAGAATGAACAAAAGTCCCTAGGGGCTGGAAGCTTAGGCTGAAAATTGCAATATTTTTATATTTCTTATTTTAAAAATGTAAAAATTCCTTTCTGTTATACATGTTTACTTTATTACATTGTATATAAACATATAATCTCTCCATATTTATTTGATTATAAATATGAATTTTTTTCCTCAAAATCTTTAATTAGATAGTCCAGGCCTATTCATTATATTTATCCTATGTTTTTTTTAATAACCTTTGACTGATAAATGTGGCCCTGGTATATCTCTCTTCAACAACCGGCCATTTCTAGAAACAAAGGTCACTTTCCAACTGTGAGCATCTTGAATGCTTTCCTCACACAGCACATCTATACCCTTAGGCTTTTTCTGAGTTTGAAGTTGTACTGAAATATTATATTAAAATGAAATTTAAATGACAATAAAACAATTTAGATTTTTTTTGTGGTACGTGGGCCGCTCACTGTTGTGGCCTCTCCCGTTGCAGAGCACAGGCTCTGGACGCGCAGGCTCAGTGGCCATGGCTCACGGGCCCAGCCACTCCGCGGCATGTGGGATCCTCCCAGACCGGGGCACGAACCCGTGTCCCCTGCATCGGCAGGCGGACTCAACCACTGTGCCACCAGGGAAGGCCTGGGCCTCTTTTAAAGCAGCAGTTTTATTATACCATACCTCAAACTTGTGTATTTAATCTTAAGAGGTACAGACCTTGGCTGGAAGAAATCAGGAACTAAGAGATTATATTGGCACAATCAGTAATGTTCCATCAAGATTTTGAAATAAGTTAACAGCTTGTTATTATCTAATAGGCGTTGTTCCTTACTGATACTGTAGCTATGCCTGATCTTACTGACATGGCCATCCATCTGTTCCTCATGACATTCAGGGGCAACAATACCAGTAGACTGTTCTGTCATTCTAGGTGGAGCTTTATGGAACCATCTTTGGCCATTTCTAAGGGAGGAAGGGAGACTTAATAATAACCAGAGATGAATAGAAGTGGAGTAGGCTGAATGGTAAAATAATAAAGAATGAATTAAATTATGATAGCACATTTTATAGATTTTTCAGAGGTTGTAAAGAGTTTTACACAAGGGTCTATATAAGTGGATAATGTTTTTATTTTTATTTGACAAATAACTAGTCAAGTGATTATGTCATAGTCATTCAGTTAGCATGCAACATAGGCTGCCCATGAACTAAATCTTGCTCCCTCATCCCTTTGTTGCAGTTTCTGCTGAGACAGAGTGGCTGTCAGTCAGGGATACTCTAGTATAGAGGGAATTTATATCCTGGGTTGATTTAGATGCCATTTCATGTCCTTGAAATTTTAAGAATCTTCGGTTCTGTGATAAAAGTTTCAACTCAGGCAGAGGGCTGTGAGTTATGCAGAAAAAGTTGATGGATTTGGAAAATGCTCTGTCTGCAGAAGCAATAGTACTCAGATAGAGACTGGCTATACAAAGTAAAGGAGGAAAATAAGTGGAACATAATTCAGGAATTTAACCTTTTGTAAATTAGTTTAGGAGAGAATTAGAGATGATTCACATTTTAAACATCAGTTAATGATTAAAATAGGATCTGAAACCCCATTTGGCAAGACATTAAATAATAGAATTTAGTTAAACCTCTCAGCAATGTCCCACTGTAACTCTTCCTCTTTTTTTTAATGTCTGAAACATTTATAACATATTTCCATACAAATAACCCAAAGAAAGTTTACTATTAGTTGTTTTGTTTGTTTGTTTGTTTTTTTATACTACAGGTTCTTATTAGTCATCTATTTTATACACATCAGTGTATACATGTCAATCGCAATCACCCAATTCAGCACACCACCATCCCCACCCCACCACGGTTTTCCCACCTTGGTGTCCATACGTTTGTTCCCTACATCTGTGTCTCAACTTCTGCCCTGCAAACCAGTTCATCTGTACCATTTTTCTAGGTTCCATATACATGTGTTAATATACGATATTTGTTATTCTCTTTCTGACTTACTTCATTCTGTATGACAGTCTCTAGATCCATCCATGTCTCAACAAATGACTCAATTTCGTTCTTTTTTATGGCTGAGTAATATTCCGTTGTATATATGTACCACATCTTCTTTATCCATTCGTCTGTCGATGGGCATTTAGGTTGCTTCCATGACCTGGCTATTGTAAATAGTGCTGCAATCAACATTGGGGTACATGTGTCTTTTTGAATTATGGTTTTCTCAGGGTATATGCCCAGTAGTGGGATTCAACGTTTTCCCAACACCACTTATTGAACGGACTTTCTCCATTGTATATTCTTGCCTCCTTTGTCATAGATTAGTTGACCATAGGTGCGTGGGTTTATCTCTGGGCTTTCTATCTTGTTCCACAGATCTATGTTTCTGTTTTTGTGGCAGTACCATATTGTCTTGATTACTGTAGGTTTATAGTATAGTCTGAAGTCCGGGAGTCTGATTCCTCCAGCTCCATTTTTTTCCCTCAAGACTGCAGGGTAATTTATTCTTTTTATTGCAATGGTAAATGGGAGGGTTTCCATAATTTCTCTTTCAGATTTTTCATCATTAGTGTATAGGAATGCCAGAGATTTCTGTGCATTAATTTTGTATCCTGCAACTTTACCAAATTCATTGATTAGCTCTAGTAGTTTTCTGGTGACATTTTTAGGATCCTATATGTATAGTGTCATGTCATCTGCAAACAGTGACAATTTTACTTAGTCTTGGAATGTTATACCTTTCAAAGAATTTGTCCATTTTTTCAACGTTGTCCATTTTATTGGCATAGAGTTGCTTGTAGTAGTCTCTTAGGATGCTTTGCAGTTTTGCAGTGTCTGTTGTAACTTCTCCTTTTTCACTTCTAATTTATTGCTTTGAGTCCTCTCCCTCTTTTTCTTGATGAGTCTGGCTAATGATTTATCAATTTTGTTTATCTTCTCAAAGAACCAGCTTTTAGTTTT
>NW_020175528.1:13573202-13657649 GCF_003031525.2 Neophocaena asiaeorientalis asiaeorientalis
GGTATGCCGGCCTCTTACTGTTGTGGCCTCTCCCGTTGCAGAGCACAGGCTCCGGATGCGCAGGCTCAGCAGCCATGGCTCATGGGCCTAGCCTCTCCTCAGCATGTGGGATCTTCCCGGACCGTGGCACGAACCCCTGTCCCCCGCGTCGGCAGGCGGACTCTCAACCACTGCACCACCAGGGAAGCCCTACTTTGAATTCTTTTCTGGAAGGTTGCCTATTTCCACTTCATTTAGTTGTTTTTCTGGGGTTTTATCTTCTTCCTTCATCTGGTACATAGCCCTGTGCCTTTTCATCTTGTCTATCTTTCCATGAATGTGGCTTTTGTTCCACAGGCTGCAGGATTATAGTTCTTGCTTCTGCTCTCTTCCCTCTGGTGGATAAGGCTATCTAAGAGTCTTGATGGGAGGGACTGGTGGTGGGTAGAGCTGACTGTTGCTCTGGTGGGCAGAGCTCAGTAAAACTTTAGTCCACTTAACTGTTGATGGGTAGGGCTGGGTTCCCTCCCTGTTGGTTGTTTGGCCTGAGGCAACCCAACACTGGAGCCTACCTGGGCTCTTTGGTGGGGCTAATGGCGGACTATGGGAGGGCTCACACCAAGGAGTACTTCCCAGAACTGCTGTCAGTGTCCTTGTCTCCACAGTGAGCCACAGCCGCCCCCTCCACCTCTGCAGGAGACCCTCCAACACTAGCAGGTAGGTGTGGTTCAGTCTCCCCTGGGGTCACTGCTCCTTCCCCTGGGTCCTGATGCTCATACTACTTTGTGTGTGCCCTCCAAGAGTGGAGTCTGTTTTTCCCCGAGTCCTGTTGAAGTCCTGTAATCAATTCCCACTAGGCTTCAAAGTCTGATTCTCTAGGAATTCCTCCTCCCGTTGCCAGAACCCCAGGTTAGGAAGCCTGACGTGGGGCTCAGAACCTTCACTCCAGTGGGTGGACTTCTGTGGTATAAGTGTTCTCCAGTCTGTGAGTCACCCACCCAGCGGTTATGGGATTTAACTTTACTGTGATTGTGCCCCTCCTATCGTCTCATTGTGGCTTCTCCTTTGTCTTTGGATGTGGGGTGTCTTTTTTGGTGAGTTCCAGTGTCTTCCTATCGATGATTGTCCAGCAGCTGGTTGTGATTCTGGTGTTCTCACAAGAGGGAGTGAGAGCACGTCCTTCTACTCCACCATCTTCCATATATCACCTGTAACTCTTCCTCTTGATTCCAAACTTCTGGAATGATTTTTTTCAATTTTCATATATATGTACCTGCACATACACCCATGCATACATATTTTGACAACTCTGCAAAACATATTTTATCCTTGACTTACTGTGATTCTTTCATTCAAATATAGAAAAAGTATTGTAGCTATTGTACCATAATCACTGAGAAATTGTCTGCTTTTATTAATTTTTCAGGGCTTGCTTTTGCAGCCTTCTCTAACCAGTGACTTCAAGGACAGCAGCTCCAAGGACAGTTGCCAGCTGCTATTTAAATGAGTTTAGCACTACCCTGAATCGAATGACTAAAATGCATGGTCTTAACCAATAAATATTGTGGATCTCAAGGGCTTTAGTCTTCTAAATCTCAGTTTACATGGCAACCATTTGAAGGAGAGGCTGTGGAAGAAAAACGTATATAAATATTTGTATAGTAATTTAAACAGTATTAATTATAAACTGTTATTTTTTTTTTCTTCTTAGTGTCTCATCCCTTTACCTGTGTGATTCCTATACCCTTTCTAAGCCACTGTCATGGAATAACCAGTGCTATGGAATGAATGTTTGTGTGCTCCCCCACGGGCCCCAATTCATTTAGTGAGAGATCCTAGCCCATAAAAGTGATGGTATTAGTATGTGGGGCCTTTGGGAGGTTATTAGGTCATAAAACAAAGCTCGAGTCCTTATAAATGGGATTAGTATTCTTTATAAAAGAGCTACCACAGAACTCGCTAAACTCTTCCACCACATGATGTTACAGAGAGAGGTCGGCACTCCGTAACCCAGGGGAGGACCCTCACCCAACTATGCTGGCACCTTAGCTTGGACTTTCAGCTTCCAGAACTGTAAGAAATAAATTTCTGTTGTTTATAAGCCACCTAGTCTGTGGTATTTTGTTATAGCAGCCTGAATGAACTAACACAACTAGTAATCATTCATTCTGAAAGCAATTGGAGTGGCGGAGGTGATAAAAATGCTACTAATTTGTAGTTTTCTTTTTATTAAAAACACAAACTTAAGGCATTTATAAAACTACTTTGTAGGAAAAATTAAATACACCCGTATAGTCACTTATTTCTGGAGTTCTAGAAGAAAAACTCTTCCTGGTAAACCAACTTATCGTTTTGTTTTATTCCTGATAAATCTTTTTGGCAATTCATTCAACCCATGGCCAGAATGCTGGCAGCCTAATCATAACCAAAGCAAAATTCCCATGCCTTTCTTGTTTCAGCACCACCCCGGCCGCCTTGCTGCTGGTCTCCTGAATATCCCCCAAGGTCTAAATAGAAGTTGGATAATGGGGTACTAGGTCTGAAACCTTCTTCAGAAATCATTTGGAAAATCCATTGTGCTGGCAAATGCATCTGTCTATATCTATTTCTAAGGCAGTAAATCCAATTCTGGGCCTTCCAAATGAAAATGCTCTATTTCTGGTACCAACTGAGAACATCTGTGAGAAAATCTTACTCCCCAGGGACGTCACATTGAATGCTAGATAACAATACCTAGCTAGACAACAGATAAAATTACTTCCCCAAGCTATTCATGCAAAGTTTATTTTAAAAACTAGGTTTCCTAGGCCATGCATACCAAACTTGGTGATGCTGTATGGTAATTAGGACAGTGCCTGTAAAGTGTTATTCATGTAAGGATAGCTTCGGGAAAAAAAATCTAGTGACGTTTCACTGAATTTCTTTTATGTTGAGGTTGAGAAGTGAAACATAGGCTGATCTGAAAGGGGGAACTTTTTGTGACTGGCAAAGTGGCTTGTCCATTATAGAAGGACTTAAATAAGTTTTAGGCTTTTTCAGTATAGAGGTTTTTTTTCTCATAGAAATTTAGATTGAACTTTATAGGTCAACACAAAAGATTTTTTTAAAATTCTCTATTTTCCTGGCAAAAATTGCTTATCTTTTATCCACAAAGCATGATTTTTCACTGAAACGAGTGCTTTTCTCCACATTTCCTAAAGGAAATATCCAAAAGAGTTCATGTCTCCCTTTTATTAACTTACCAACTTGAGGAAAAAGTTATTTCCTCCAAAATCTTTGTGACTGAGATCAGCGCCTATGGAATGAGAATTTAAATCAGGGAAACTTTCTTAGAAGTTGTATTGAGGTCAAACCTCCATGTCAGGAAGCAAGTACCTGATATTATAATTTTACATGTGGCACAGGGGGTGGAGATATTGTATTATCAATCTAGAGATGTGAGAAAATTATTCTTTAGTGTGTTATCTGAATATAACCCCTGTAATAATTCTAAGGCTATTTAAAGGAATCTGGAATGCCAGAAAAGAGATGTGTTTAACATGTTAGAGCTTGCATTCTGAAAGGCTGGCTTTTGTGCCAAAAGAGGATTGACTTGGGGATTCAGACAGCTGACTCAGGTGAAAACAGAGTAAAAAATTCCAGTGGCTAAAAAGGTAACTTCTTCTCTCTCTCTTTCACTGCCTTTCTTCTCTGTTTTTTTTTTTTTTTCCACTGTTCCTGACTGCCCTACCTTATTCCATAAAAGATTGAAACATTTGACAATGATCATAAAGCATGTGCTCTTTAAGAAAAATGTAGTTCACATTCTTTCAACAAACCCTTTTTGAGAGTTCTATCAGTCAGGGTCCCAGTGGGAAAGACATAACACACTCCAAAGAGCAATTGAAATAATTTTAATGAAGAAGTTTACAAAGAGTAGGTAGGGCTGAAGGAACCAATCAAAAATAGTGAAAAACCAGGGACTGGCTAGCAAGAGCAGGAAGTTATCATCCTTAGGCTTGAAAGGACAAGGAAAAATAACTGTTACTGGAATCCATAGGTACAGGCCATAGGTACAGCAGCTTAGCAGGAGCTGAGGCCTCAGGAGCTTCTCCTAAGGGAGAAAGCTAGTACCAAACTTTGGACAAGCAGACAAAACACAGAGAATAAATGCCATGACCTCTCTGTCTCCTTCTACCCTCTCTCCCCGCTACTGGCATATCTCATTGACTGAATCCCACTAGAAATCAGAATGTAATAGAGCCTGGCTGAAGCCAGTGCACAAAGCAGAACAGAAAAGGCTGCAGAATTAATTTGCAAGGGCAAAAAATATCCAGCACACGAGTGTGCCAGACAATATGTTAAACTTAGCATCATTTTCTTCTTGATAGTCTAACTAAAGGAGTAGGTTGGGAGGTCATAGGGAGAGTAGACTCTAGTTTTAGGAAAGAATTTACAAATTGTTGTGAATAGTGGTGTCCGCGCTCTCTCCATCTCCTCATCTTCCTTGTCTGTTGCACCTATTTTAAATAGGTGTGAGCGGGCCTCAATCCCTTACTCTACCCTAGTCAGTCAAGACTACCAGTGACTCTCATCTCACCAGACCAAATGGCCATTTCTTTATCTCCTGTTGGGATTACACACAACTGATCATTTCCACCTTCTTTGAACCCTCTCGTTTCTTGTCTTTTGTGACACTTAACACTTCTGGTTTTCTTCATACTTAACTATCCACTTCTTTTCATGCCCTTTGGCTCATGCCTCCTTCCTACCTGATTTCTAAAGACTAAAGGAAGCAGAACTTGGTTTTTGGTCTTCTTCCTTTCCCTAGGTGATATTTTCTGGTTTGATTCTATAAATATTCTAATTCATATCTGCATCCAAAATTTTTCCCGAGAACGCTAATGCCTGACACCCACACTTGGGGGTCTGATAGGCATCACACACACACACAAAGTATATCCAATACCAAACTCTTGATTTTATTCTCTAAACCTATACATTCCTCAATTTTCCCACCTCAGTAAAAGATACCACCATTATTCAAGCCAAATTCCTAAGAATCTTGATTTTGTTTTTCACTTTCCTTTCCTCATCCATTGGCAAGTCCTGTCAATTCCACCTCTAAAAAGGTTTTTGAATTTAGCTACTTCTCTCTGACTCCATTTGCCACCACTCTCTTCGTCCAAGCTGCCATCCTTGTTCAGCTGAATGACCACATTATCCTCTAATGGGTCTCCCTGCTTCCACTTACTCTTTTGGAGTCTATGTTCTGCATAGCTGCCAGAGTGGTCATTTAAAAATCTTCATCTCTTCAGAGAACAGCCTTTTCCTACTCAGACCCCTCATAGAATACGTGCCAAATTCCTCGCTCCAGCCCCCAAAGACCCAATGATCTGGCTTTTTCTTATGACTTCAACCGTGTCTTTAACCATTCTCCATGCTGATGACTCCTGCAGAATGGTTTTCTTTTTGTTCTGGGAACATATCAAACTCTTGCCCACGATAGAGTGTTTGTACCTGGTGTCGTGTCTGCTAGAAAAACTCATTAATTAAGCATCAGCTAAAGTTTCACCTTCATGTGAAACTTTTTTGTTTCACTCTGAGTCAGGCTTAGTTACTCTATCTTTTGTACTCCCACTGCTCTCTGTTCTGATCTAGCATTAAAGAGCATCTTTAGTCACTCTCTTTTATACAGTGTTCTCCTATTCTAGAATATAAGTTATTAGGGAACAGTAACTTCCTTATTTTTCTTCCTGTTGTTTCTTTAGTGCCTGGAGCACAGAATATACTCACTAAACAGATGCAGCATTTATGAAAGAACTTTAAAGATATTTAGTGTGAAGAAAAAGTTACAGGGAAATACTCAAGATAGTTATTTTGAATGATCTATGTGCCTGTATATAGAAGGGATAGTACATTTGTTTCCTTTTAGGACACACCTAGGTTTAATGGGCAGAAGTTGCATGGAAGAGGGGGATTTGTGCAACTTAAGAAACTTCTAAAGATTAGAACTTTCCAGCTGGAGTTGGAAGGGTATGTGAAATAGGAATGACTCTGTCACTGGAAATATATAAGAAAACAGGCTGGCTGTATGCAAATATCTTTAGGGAAGGAGATCCCTGCCTTGGGTATGAGGTTTTGTTTTGGTTTGGTTTTAATTTACCATTTGATTCTATGTGACTTGTATCACCCTTATGTAAACTTCTTTTTAAAAAAAAATTATTGGAGTTGATTTACAATGTTGTGTGAGTTTCAGGTGTACAGCAAAGTGAATCAGTTATACACATATATATGTATATATCCACTCTTTTTTAGATTCTTTTCCCATATAGGTCATCATAGAATATTGAGTATAGTTCACTGTGTTATACAGTAGGTACTTGTTAGTTATCTATTTTATATATAGTAGTGTGTATATGTCAATCCCAATCTCCTAATTTATCACTTCCCCTCCACATTTCCCCTTTGGTAACCATAAATTGGATTTCAAGGTTGGGTTAGTCTGTTTCCATTTTGTAATGTAAATAAGTTCATTTCTATTATTTTTTATTAGATTCCACAACTTCTTCAGTCTACTATTATTTTGACTTCTGACAGCCTACTTCCTATGTACTCATGTAGCAGCTTTATTTTTTCCTTGATTTCCTCGAATTTACCCTTCAATTCTATACTGATCTCTTTACCTATGGAAATAGTTTTGAACTATTCTGTATGTCAAAACATTTATATTAATAGCTATTTTATCACTGAAGTATATTCATAATTATAAATTTCTGCCTGATTTGGCTATTCAAACCTCATCTAAAATTTTAAAATCAATATACAATGTGATTCCTAACAATTAAACAATGGATTCCTTCCCATTTTCAAATAGGTCTTATTATTTCATTTAGCATTTTCAGTATGAGTCTCTGGGTTTTCTACATGTTATATTCCCAAATCGCTGTTGGGCTGGCAACCCTCAACACAAAATCTAAAATGTGGTATCCATTTCTAACATAAAAGTGAATTTCTAGTTAAGATTTTAAAATATTTTTATGTCATCCCTTGAGGTTATTTTAAGTACAGCTGAGATGATATATGATCATAGCTGGGACCCAGCTTCAGACCTTTCTGTTTGTTGATGAGTGTGGAAGGTGAAATGTAAATTACAAATGCTGTTGAAATTCAGATACACTGCATTTCTGCTCTCTCTGTCTGACTGGGGCAGCTAGCCACTGGAGGCAAATTTTGTTGTATTTAAGTCTTTGGAAATGCAAGTTGATCTTTACAAATCTAGAAGACTGTAAAATGATTCCTGGATGAAATAGGTTTCATTTGTCCCTGTTCTTGCTTTGAGCATATCAAATCTTCTTAACACTTTAAATTCAAATATAAAGTCAAATATCACTTTGAGGCATAGGCCAATTAAATCTATTTAAAAGCATCTTTGAGTAGAATAAAATTATTCTCAAAGACTTTGTGCAGTTCATAAATTTGTTTATCATACCATTGGATCTTTGTTTTTATTTTCACTTTGACCTTTTTATTATTTGTTAGTTGTGATTATTCAACTTTGAATTCATTTGAATTGCCAGCAAAATTCAAGTTTCCTTAAGCCATATTTTTCAATAAAGAATAGGCATTGAATATACTAGGAAGAGCCAAAAACTTTATACTTTCACAATTATAATCAGACATGAACTTAACAAAGACTTGTTGAGTTTTTACTAGGTGTTGGGGGGTGGTCCAGAAATGAAATAACTTTCTTCCTTTTAAGGGATTGAGAATGAGGGAAGAAAGATAGTTATGATAACATGTAATGAGTTCTCTACCAGAGATTTGCCTAAGGTTTGATTGCAGCCTAGGAGACTATCTGATTCAGCATCAGGACTCAGAGGGCTGGGCCATGAAAAGTGTACGTGGTATGAAAAGTATATAGAGTGATAAAGCTGCATGAAAAGATACTCCATTCCTGAAAAATCTTGTATGATGTTGCATTTCTTTCCTCCTGAAATTAAAGCGTAGCCATGAAAGATGTTAAGCAGTAGAATGATGTGATCCGGTTTGTGCATTTGGATATCACTCTGTCAGAATTGTAGAGGACTGATGAAGAGGGAGCTAGGACATTGTGTAGCAATTCAGTCAAGAGCTGAGAATGGCTGAATTCTTATGTTGGCTATAGGAATGGAACTTTGGGAGTAGGTTTGAGAGGTATTAAAGAAATAGTAAAGTTAGGATTTAGTGACTAATTGGTTGTAGGGGGGGTCAGAGCAAGAAAGGTGGCATCCAGATTTCTTACTTGGGTAACTGGATAAGTGATGAGCTGTATTCGGAAATATGGAACATAAAAATAGAGCAGATTGATAGGGATGATGACAAATTCAGATTGAATATGCTGAGTTTGAGATATCAGTTAAACATTCAGGGAAGGTGTTTTGTAGGAAGCTGGGAATGTGGATTTGATAGTCAAAAGAAATTTGGGGTAGAAGAATATATTCTGGAGATATAGGTGACATAGTGATCTGTATTTTGGTGGTGGTTGAAACCATAAGTGGGAATGAAATGGCCAAGGAAGAAAGGGTAGAGTAAGAAGAAAAGCGTGTTGAGAAGGAAGACTGGAAGGTGTCAATATTTATAAGTTTGGTAAAGGAGCAGAAGTTTGCAAAGCAGGCTGTAAAGGAGTCACTAAAGAGATGGGAAGAATATTGTAAGAAAGTGATTTCATAAAGGGGGGAAAGGAGGGTGGGATGAATTGGGAGATTGGGACTGACATAAATACACTACTAAGTATAAAATAGATAATTAATGAGACTCTACTGTATAGCACAGGGAACTCTACTCAGTGCCCTGTGAACTACATGAGAAGGAAATCTAAAAAAGAGTGGATATATTTATACATATGACTGATTCTCTTTGCTGTACAACAAGAAACTAACACAACATTGTAAACCAACTATACTCCAGTAAAAATTAATTAAAAATACACACACACATACACACACACACACACACACACAAAGAAAGTGATTTCATAGACTTAAACTTGAGAACTGAAATTTATCAATTGAATTGCTTATATTGGAGGTCATGGCCAACTTGGTGAGAACAATTTTGTGGAGTAGTGGGGTTGGACACTAAATAGACCGGACTTCAGAGGTTATGGGGATGAAACAATTAGTAATGAATTATCTCTTCAGGATGTCTGTGCAGTACTGATGTTTCCATGGAGACTGAAGATCATTAATTTGAAATGCTATCAAATTGCAGGTTAAAAAATTTTTTTTAAGTAATCTTCAGTTTCCAAGGTTAGGAGTAGAGAAATGTGGTAGGGAATTTGTGGCATAAGCTCATCGAAAATACGTCTGTAAGGAAGTTGAGGACATTGACATTGACATTTTAGATACTAAATGAAACAGAAAACAATAACCTAATATTGGCATAAATGCCCCTCCCCTCAAGTTAGACTAGGACAGGATGAAACCACATTATTTGGGTTCCAGACCTATGCCTTAGACAGGAAGACTGTTTTTTAATTCTATATACAGCCTTTGGTAAGTGCACAAATTCTCAGAAGATAATGAGGAGGTGCTCTCGGTATGTCAAGGACACCAATACAGTTGACAGCATAAAGGATCCATGGTGTGCTTGCTGAATGATTAAAGTGTGTTCTTCCTCTTTACTCTTGTGTTTTATCCAGAGAAGCAGACTGCTCAATATGACTTAGGGGTTTTCTGCCTCACTGTTAGATGGGAAGCCCCATCTGTTAGAACATAAATGTCAAGGCAAGCATGTCAAATATCAGTGATGTGTACAAGAGGAGTCACTGTCTGTAAATTACAAGGCTCTGGGGCTTTTGTCACATAAGACTCTGAAATTTAGCGGCAGAAACAGCTTTCAATTTTTTAGCATTTCTTTGAGAGAGGAAAAATGAACCTACATGAGACACACCAATAATCAAACTATGGATTCAGATTGATGAAAATAACCTACAGGAAGATAGGCAAGCAGCCAATACATAATTTAAGAATGGGGAAGCATCTGAATAACTGAAGGTAGCTAGCAAGTGAATGCAGAAACACCGTTTCAGCAGGACTAAGTTGATTGGGTGGAAAAGATCTCTCTGCTATATGAGACAGATATGGCCAAATCTGGATTTGAGATAAATATCTTCTCCATTTTTTTTCTTTAGAACATTCTTTTTCAATATGAACAAAAACCCTGATAGCTTTCTTTACTCCAGAGTTCTGTTGTGACAAGCTTTATTACAGCTTATTAAGCAACTCCAGGGAAAGGGAAAAGGGAATATTCATTAGTGGTGAAAAAAATTATATATATAATAAACCCAACAGCAAATGCACAGTAAATTGAAAGCCAAGGGCTTAATAACTACTATAACTATAATATATGATATTCTCTTTTGGTTACTTGGACAAGTATAGGAGTAATCTGGTACCTATAATTCTGTTTTGTTAAAGTTCATGAATTATGGATAACTTATCTGTCCATCCCTGTTGGTTAAAACAAAATAGCATCACCAAAGCACAATAGTAATTGTTACCGTAAGGCCTGAATGGTAGAGATGAGAAATTTTATAGTGCAGAATAAATTAGCAAAGAATTATAAGACCATACAAAATACATAAAAATTAGAAACTGAGAAAAAGAATATAGCTGTAAGCTGCTACATTTTTATGTATAGGATGTACATTTGGCATCTGCAGTCATTTAGAAAATAGCTAGAGATGAAGAAGAAACTAAAAGAAAATCCATTAAGGGGACTAAATAGAAAACTCAAGTCAATACATTAAAGCCCATGTGTTGAATTCAGTTAAAAGCAGTACTCTTATTTATACATGATTGTGTATCTCTTTCCCAGCCAGCAGAAAAATTAGAAGTATTAAATATAAAGGAAAGATGTCTGTTGAAGAAGCATTAAATTTTGGTAGAAAAATAGAGAGCAAGACATGGTTGGGAGTAGGCAATAGAGAGGAATAATTCATACACATCTAGTCAATAAGGATAACTTGAGATTAAAAGGAGTTAAGCCCAATGTTACATCTGTTGAGTACCACCAGATGTGGGATCTGAAACACAGCATTTTGTGAGACCTAGGTTTGAGCCCTGGCTTGACCACTTACTGGTAGTGTGATTTTATGGTCAATAAGAGATTTACAGATTCTAATTTCCTACCCATAATGTGATGATACTAATGCTACATTTTGTTGATTCCAAGGAGTATTTGTCTACATTATAACACCTCTGAAATGAAGATGGGTGTCTCAGTTGACGACATCTTGCCACTTCAGTGAGCCAGGCAGCTTTTGTGACATAGTTGTTATTACCTGCCTATGCACAAACTTGGTTCCTGCTCTCATGATTAGACAACTACAACCCATCAATGATTCAGGCAACGAACCACTTAAGGACCACATAAAGAAGAAACATGCATTCTGATTGTTGGTCTAAAACCTTTTATTATCATCTTCTTGTAAGATTAAAAAAACACCCGCATTAAAACTTACAAAATGGGGGGCTTCCCTGGTGGTGCAGTGGTTAAGAATCCGCCTGCCAATGCTGGGGACACAGGTTCTAGCCCTGGTTCGGGAAGATCCCACATACCACAGGGCAACTAAGCCCATGCGCCACAACTACTGAGCCTATGCTCTAGAGCCCTCAAGCCACAGCTGCTGAAGGCCACGCACCTAGATCCCGAGCTCCGCAACAAGAGAAGCCACCGCAATGAGAAGCCCGAGCACAGAAACAAAGAGTAGCCCCCGCTCACCACAACTAGAGAATGCCACGTGCAGCAACAAAAACCCAACACAGCCAAAAATAAATAATAAATAAATAAATTTATATATATTAAAAAGAAAACAACCTTACAAAATGGGTGTCAGTGGCGAGGAAGAAAATTCTAAAGACAGAAAGAAGCCATGCCTCTATGACATGCTACATCACCTATGCTCAGGTGGCACAAAGGACACATCGAGTGGAAAAATGGGTATTTACAGTGCTGAGTTGAAAAGTGGTTCAGAAGAGTCAAGCCAATCATGAAAATAATTGAAAAAATGCTTTAGCTGATTTACCTACCTTTTTTTTTTTTTTTTATGCATCGGCAGGCGGACTCTCAACCACTGCGCCACCAGGGAAGCCCCTGATTTACCTAACTTTTATTATCCTTTTAAAATATGCACAGGAGTGATATATGTGATAGAAATTTATGCATAAATAAGTCTATAGAAACCCTTTGAATAAAAATTGTAAGTGATAAATTCTTGTTAGTTTAACTGTCACCTTTTTGTTTCTTAGTGCTACATGAAATAGTAGTTTCTTAAAATCAGTGGCATTTTATATTTAAAAAATATGGCATTTGAGAGATTTGAAGAGATTATAAGAAAAGAAAAAGTGGTTTGCAGGACTGAAAAACAAAACATCTGGGGCAATTACAGTGAAAAGAGGTGGTTAAAAGCTGGTTGAGGGAAAAGACAAAAATGAGCTCTAAATTTAGGTACATCTGTACTAAAATACCCAAAATTCTATCCTGGACTTTTATTACATTGTTTCGTACCTTGCCAACAGCGGCTGACATATGAAAAGATACTAAATGTATGTGCATCTGCAGAATGTATATTTATTTTCAGGAGTTCCATATGAAAGGAAATGTAAATCATTATTTGTGTTTTACCTTAGTTAAGATTATACATTTGAATATTAATGTTCACTTACTTTATAAGTGCAGTCGAGTTCAACCTAAAAATTAAAAAATCAATTAAATTTTGTTAAAAGTAAATACTGTCTATACTGCAACACTTAAATCATGTAGTGTTTACATTTTGGAAATAGCATATACAAAGACCTTTATTTCTAGTATAATTTTCTTGGTGAAGTCTAGGCTACATTTATGATTATCAAGATAAATATATATATCACAGTATATAAATATATACTATTTTGCAATCTGCTTTTTTTTTTTTTTTATTTGGTACACGGGCCTCTCACTGTTGTGGCCTCTCCCATTGCGGAGCACAGGCTCCGGACGCGCAGACTCAGTGGCCATGGCTCACGGGCCCAGCCGCTCCGCCGCATGTGGGATCTTCCCGGACTGGGGCACCAACCCGTGTCCCCTGCATCGGCAAGCGGACTCTAAACCATTGCGCCACCAGGGAAGCCCTATTTTGCAATCTGCTTTTTGAACATGATATATCTTGGCTTTTGTGCCATGTCAGTATATATAGAACTATTTATCCCTTTTAATGGCTTTGTGTTCCATTACGTGGATACACCATAATTGATTTAACTAATGTTTTACTAATAGATATAAAGATGTCCACCTGCTTGCTCTCATAAATGTTACAATGAGCAGTTTTCGCAGCTTCTTTTTTTGCATACACTTGTTTAATTTTTCCTTAGGGTAAATTTATACCTATGAAATTGATACACCAAAAGATATGTAGGCTCATTTTGTACTTGGGAATACAGAAAATTTTTTTCTCCAGAAAGGGCATATTTGCTTACTTAGCAGTATACTGTAGAAGTAGAAATAATTTCACAGACTGATTTTGGGTGAAAAATTATAAGTGACAATGAACTTAGTATTGAAGCCTTGTGGATTTAATGTGGAGTAGGTGAAATTGTCCTCGTTGGGTAGACAAGTAGGAGATGGTTAGAAGTTTCTCATGGGGGAACTGCTGGCATTTTGGTCAGAACACTTTTGCGTTGTGGAACTTGTCTGTGCCCTTCAGAAATATATCAACCTGAACTCTGAATATTAAGTGCTCTGGGCCTCCTAGGACACAGGAACTGTGAAATGAGAACATTATTTTAGGACAAAACAGGTGGGGAAAGACCTTATTAAATTAAAAAAAATACAGGATCTGTCTCTCTCTTGCTATGCTTATAGAGCAGATTCATTCTGGATAGCTCATCCTGAGCTATTCAGTGCTTAACTAAAAAGTTTTTTCTAGTCTTTCAGAAATACAGCTTTTTAATCACAAAGGATAGGAATGCCCAAAGCTTATAAAATACCATAGTGCTCTTTTAAATCTTTAGGATATAAATTTGTTGTAGAAAATGAATTTGTTTACTTTAGCTGAAAAAGAATTTAACTTTGATGTTTGTTTTGCTTTGTTTTTGGTTTTGCTTTGATATTCAGAAAACCTCAGGTCACTCCCAAATCTTATTTTCACCTGTGTCCTGCTTGAAATAAATAGTGCTTCTGGCAAATTTAAGTGCAAGCGTGACTCAGCCTCCTTCTGCGATATGAAAGTTCTTCTTTGCCCACACCCTTATAAAATCTTGTTAATTATAGAGTAGTGGTTAAAAGTGCAGCTCTAAAATCAGATTACCTTCATTCAGACATTGTTTAATCTTTCTGTGCCTCACTTTCTGTGTTGAAAGTTTCAAGGATAATACTAGAATTACCTCAGAGGAGTGCTGTCAAGAAGCAGACTTGTGCTTGTCGCGTAGAAAGCACTCAATACCTGTTTGTTATCATTATCATTATTATAGTTATCTGTGGTGGTTTTGCAGTGTATCAGCTGAACTGAAAATAACACTGCCTAGAATCCCCTTCCTTGCATCATGTGGGTTCTCTTGGAAATCTGCAAGCCTTTTGAAAAGGGAAGGTGAAGCAGCAAGCATGTTTGAGACAGAGGCTATTGCTGTGCATGCACATGGTCGGGACTCTGCTGGCTCACTTTTTTGGAGCAGGGCACCTGCCTTGCCTGTAACCTCTCCAGCTCTGGCTTACGTGACTCCTGGGCCCACTGCCAGGTGCATGTTTAGCCCCATGAGGAAATGTGCTAACATTTTTTTCTGTCATGCCATCATCGAAGTCGGAGGTTTGGAAGCAGTTAAAGACCTACATGAGTTCTATACTGGTTGTAGAGAGAGCCATGTGTTCCTGCATGTACTCATGGATTCCAGTTTTCCTACTGTCACATCCATCTTCCTTCTGACTGATAGCCCTGCTGACTGCAGACTCTGAAACAGATTTGGGGCAACTCACTCAGCCTGTTTAACCAGCTTGCATAATCACGAGTCCAATCCCTTGTAATAAATTCCTTATATCTCTCATAGAGATTCTGCTTCTTTGATCAAACCCAATACATTGTTCATATAATTTTGCTTTTGTGATGGGTAAAAATCAAAAACCTAAGACTCCTTTTGTTTAAGTTTATACTTCTTATTAGAAACTCTTGAATATCTTTTGGAATGTTCACTGGTCATTAGCATATCATCTATAATTTGCTTATTTGTATTTGACAAATTTTCTATTAGATTGTTCCTTTTATATAGCTCTGTAGGAATACATTATAAATGCAGAATATCAAAACTTTGTAATATGTATTGTGTGTGTTGTTTTTCTTTTAATTTTATTTATATTTTTTGCCATACAGAGTTTAAAATGTTTTGTAATTAAATTTATCATATTATTTGACTTTGTAAGTTCTAGCCTTGATATTGTGCCTTCCCCCCAAAATGGAGAAATATTTATATATTTTCTTTTTTCCACCAGTCTTATTGCGATATAATTGACATATAACATTGTATTAGTTTAAGGTGTACAACATAATTATTAGATATATGTACACATTGTGAAATGATTACCACAATAAGTTTAGTTAACATCCATCACCTCACACAGTTAAAATTTTTTTTTCCTTGTGATGAGAACTTTTAAGATCTATTTTCTTAGCAACTTTCAAATACAGTATTGTTGACTATTGTCACCATGCTATTCATTATATCTCTAGAACTTATTTATTTTATCAACAGAAGTTTGTACCTTTTGACCACCGTCACCCATTTTGCCCATCCTTCACTCCCCACCTCTGGCAACCACCAATCTGTTCTCTTACATCTATAATTTCATATTGGCTACTGTAAATAATGCTGCAATGAGCATGGGAGTGCATATATCTTTTAGATAGTGATTTTGTTTCCTTCAGATAAATAACCAGATGTGGAATTGCTGGATTATATGATAGTTCTATTTTAAATTTTTTTGAGGAAACTCCATACTGTTTTCCACAGAGGCTGCACCAATTTACATTCCCACCAACAGTGCACAAAGGTTTCCCTTTTCTCCACATTGGTGCCAACACTTGTTATTTCTTTTCTTTTTGGTAATAGCCATTCTAACAGGTGTAAAGTGATATATCATTGTGGCTTTCGTTTGCATTTCCCTGATGATTAATGATGTTGAGCACCTTTTCATAAGTCTGTTGGCCATTTGTAAATCTTCTCTGGAAAAATGTCTTTTCAGGTCCTCTGCCCACTTAAAAAATCAGATTGTTTGATTTTGCCTGTTGAGTTGTATGGGTTCTCTATGTCTTTTGGATATTAACCCCTTATGAGTTATGTGATTGGCAAATATTTTCTCCCGTTCAGTAGGTTGCCTTATGTTTCTGATGATTTCCTTTGCTGTGCAGAAGCTTTTTAGTTTTATATAGTCCCACTTGTTAGTCCCACTTGTTTATTTTTGCTTTTCTTGCCTTTGCTTTTGGTGTCAAATCCAAAAATATCATTGCCCAGACTAATGTCTAGAAGCTTAACCCTTGTGCCTTCTTCCAGGAATTTTATGATTTCAGGTCTTATGTTCAAGTCTTTAATCCATGTTGAGTTGATCTTTATGTAAGTTGTAATATAGGAGTCTAATCTCATTCTTTTGCACGTGCTGTCCAGTTTTCCCAGTACCTTTTATTGAAGAGACTATCCTTTTCCCATTGTATATTTTTGACTACTTTGTCATAAATTAATTGGCCATATCTGTGTGGGTTTATTTATGGACTCTCAATTCTGTTACATTTATCTAAATGTGTGTTTTTATGCCAATACAAAACTGTTGATTACTATAGTTTTGTAGTATAGTTTGAAATCAGGGAGTGTGATGCCTCCAGCTTTCATCTTCTTGGATAAGATTGCTTTGGCTACTAAGGATCTTTTGTGGTTCCATACAAATTTTAGCATTGTTTGTTCTATTTCTGTAAAAAATGTCATTGGAGTTTTGGTAAGGATTGCATTGAATTTGTAATATGTATTTTCTAATTTGGAGAAAATTCATCACCAAGCCTTTGATGTGTGATTTATATTATTGTAGGAACTCTTATTATTTGGATAAAATGGTTAGATATTTTGTTTACTAGATGTTTTATTTACTGTATTATTAGATGGATTTCACTCATAATGAATATACACAGTTCTGAAAATGATAGATGAAGACTACACAAGTATTGCCAGCTTTGCAAAATTAGAACAGCAGGTTTAGTAATCACCTGAAAAATTACTGGGAAACAAATTTATTCTTTGAATTTATGGAGTCAAGTTTGGAAAAAATATTAAAAGTCATATAATCTAAACTCTCAGTCAAAAAAGGAAACTTCTGATTTCTTGATAGTTCATTCTAACTTTATTTATTAGAGATTCTTCTGTAATTCCTATCTGTTGCTTCTAGTTTTGCTGTCTGAAGTTCTGCATGATATGTCTGATATTTTCTCTTTCACCTCATAGCTTTTAAATCTTTGAAGATAGCTTTTGTAGTCCTGTTAAGTTATATCTTTTCTAGTTCTTAATTCGTATTCATTTGTTAACTTATGCAACATATATTTGTTGAGTACTTGATACATGCCAAGTAATGTTCTAGACATTGAGTACAGTATCATGAAAAATATAGCCTATGTCATTATGGGGCTTACATTCAAATCATTAAAAATTCGTCATATTACATAATTTTTTCACTCTTCATCACTTTACTGAGACTTCCATTTTTGTCAGTTTCCTCTTTTAGTGCTTTGTTTAGAATAAGCACAACATTATAGATACATGATCTAACCAGCGTAGCCATGGTCATGATCCATGTATTCTTTGTTCACATATAAACATTTTTTTTATTGAAATCAATTACATTCCAGCAATTAAATTCAAATATAGTAGCACGATGGGTTTAAATTTTTAAGCAGCAACATGAAAAAATGTCTGATAACAATTCATATTCTGTCAGGAATTTGCCTAGGAAAAGAATTTGAGATCAGAAGTTATAACATAAGAGAGATGGTTAAACTACAGAACTTTCTGGAATATTTTTTAGGAAACCAGGTATTAATAGAACTACTGTCTAACTCTTCAAGTACATACAATCTTCAAGAGCCTAGGACAATTACTGGAGGGGACTTGTAAATTGGATGTCTTGTAATTGGATGTCAACCTTACAGTTGACCTGTTTTCTGTTCATGTTTTATGTGCCATTTATATAACATCATGCTGTTTGAGGTTGTAGCCTTTGTATTAAAATAATTCACACAGGTAGGATAGGAGCCCATGGTATTACCTATTAAAAATTAAAGTGATAATGATTGAGAAATTATGAATGTGACATCTTCAGTGACTTGGGTATGAATGCTTATCAATAAATAAATAATGGGCAGTTGTAGTACGAATGCAATTTCCCTTTCCATATTGCAACTAGGGCTGCAATTACATATTGTATCACAAAATTTTTCTTACCTTATTTTCTTCTGATTATGATATTGAAATTAAATTTTAAAAGTCATTAGTTTAGAATGAGAGGCTCATTGGATAAGAATTTGGATGCCTGCTGCCTATCTCTGAAGAGGAAAATAGAGGGCAGTTAACCATAATTGGCAGTTCACTGACTTAGGTGGTAGCTTTTTTGTAATAAGAAACTTCCTTGGGAAACAAATGAAAGCTCCCTCATGTCTACACAGATTCACGACATGCTGATGGAATCTGCTCATATTTCTATAGAAAGGCTGTGTAATAGAGCAAGCTGTGCTTAGTATTCCAGCAAGAGGCTGTTTTTTATCTCTTGAGCCAATAACTCCTTTAAATTTCTTATGATAGAAGCAAAACTTTTTCCTCTATAAACTGAATAGGCAGTGGTTTTGTTCAATTATGCAGTTATATAAATGTCCATACCACACACATTTTATATTTTATGTGCTAAAATAAGTTATCTTGAAACTATTTAAGCTTGTTTTACAAAGAATAAAATTGTACATTCTCTTAGTAATAGATTCTTCATATGTTACTATTTTTTATATTTTTAAACCTATTTAAAAATATTAGGATAATCATTTTAACATTTATTTCCCATTCTTTATTATTGTAAAATTATATTTTTCAATTCTTCATTTTTTATATTTGAATTTAAATTGTTAATTTTTACAATGGCTTGTCTTGTTTATAAAGATAGCCATTTTTGCTCATTCATTTATTCTTTCATTTATTTAACAATTATTGAACACTTATGTGCCTAGAACAGTGTTAGGTACCATGGATACAATGGAAATTTCCAAGTAGGAATAAATAGAACATAAAAGTATGCAAAATTGTAGAATGCATTGGTAACAGATGGAGTTGTTAAGATCTGGAACTGGAGAGTTTAACGGGAGCTAGATCATGAAGGAACAACTAAGAGTTTGTGCTTCATCTTGAGGGCAATGGGGAATTCTTAAGGGCTTAATCAAAAGATTGACATGATTAGGTTAGTATTTTGGAAAGATCACTTTTGGCTACTATGCAGAGAATGGATTGCAAAGAAACTGGAAGTATAGCAACTAGTTATGAAGATGTTATAATAATTCAAGGAAAGATGATGGTGTCCACAGTAGGTAGAAGCAGCTTATAGATGAGTCTGCTCATCAGAGAATATGTGTAGAGTTAGAGGGGAGAGAATCTGAAATTCATAGCAAAATAACATTTGAAATTTGGGTTGAGGAGAGAGAACCCAAAATGAAGAGTAGGAGGAGTGGCTAGAGAGATGGGAGTAAAACTGGGAGATGGTTTTGAGGGAGCCCAAAACTAAATGATGCACACAGTACTTATGTGCCTGGGGAGAAAAGTGTTTTAACATTTGTATTTGGTGAAAATAGACGAGTGGTTTCCTTTTTAAAGCAAAGCAAAAGCATAGCATCTAATAAGTTATCATTGCTACTTGGTCAATTGTCAGTAGGTTGATAGATTTTTCAGGAAAGGGAATTGGAGCAAACCTCCTTGATGGGAGACTCTCTATGAGACTTCTTGGGATTTGAGTGGGTAATGAGGCTAATCTATCAGCATCATTATGCTATTTCAGGGATGCAGTGATGATAAATGTGAATATGGGGTAGTTCCAGAGACTCTCTAAATTAATTACCACCTTATATTATCTTCAGACATTTATTAACAACATTTAGATTTAGTTTTAACAATCTATCATAGTCCTTTTAAGTAGGAGGCTTCTAAATCCCAGCAGTTGTTTTTTATTTTTTATTTTTGGCAGTACGCGGGCCTCTCACTGTTGTGGCCTCTCCCGTTGCGGAGCGCAGGCTCAGCGGCCATGGCTCACGGGCCCAGCCGCTCCACGGCTTGTGGGATCTTCCCGGACCAAGGCACGAACCCGTGTCCCCTGCATCGGCAGGCGGACTCTCAACCACTGCACCACCAGGGAAGCCCCCAGCAGTTGTTTTTATTAGCTGCCAAATAAAGAGGAATATGACCATGAGCTCTGTGCAAGTCAGAAAAGCTAACAGCACTTCTGCTTTCCCACATATTCCCTTAACTGCAGGGAAAAGCAACAATAACAAACTTCAAAAAAGACTACTTTTCATTCAGATCTGTATTTCAAAGAACATTTTAAATATCATCATTACATTTTTTATTAACATGTAATTGGTATGATCAGATTTAGATTTTTACAGTATATATATAGTGAAATTACAACAATTTTATGAAGTCGGTATTTGCAGTAGCTCCAGTTAACTACTAAGGGGCCAGAAGCCCCAAGCTGTTCCTTTTACACATCTACAAGTGGAAGGACTGGTTTTCAAACTGGTATTCCAATTGGTATTCAAATGGTCTAGTCTTTTGTCATTCGACTTTTCCAATGGTTTTAAAATGTACTTGTTTGTCTTTTAAATCCAGCTTCCTGTCTATAAAAAGCCTAGCCTGTAATAGCTCCTGTCTTCATTCCAGGGCCTCTGATGAGATGTGCCTTCTCAGATTCTTACAGCTCCACAAAGCTAATTTAAATTATGTGCCAGCAACAAGCCAGCCTCCTAGTTAGAGGAATTGGGGCTCTAGTGCAGGAAAGATGGACAGAAGAAAAAAAATTAACTTGATATTTGGATGATTTTTAAAAATGATTTCTCTTTGGTTTTTTTTGTTTGTTTGTTTTTGCGGTACGCGGGCCTCTCACCGCTGCGGCCTCCCCCGCCGCGGAGCCATGGCTCCGGACGGGCAGGCTCAGCGGCCACGGTTCACGGACCCAGCTGCTCCGCGGCATGTGGGATCCTCCCGGACCGGGGCACAAACCGGGGCACGAACCCGTGCTTCCTGCATCGGCAGGCGGACTCCCAACCACTGTGCCACCAGGGAAGCCCCCAAAATGATTTCTCTTTGTTGGATACAATTCAGTATCCAATACTGGAAATTTTTTGAAAAATATGATACTTCTGCCATCACTTTTAAAAATAACATTTAATTTTGAAATAATTTTAGAACTGAAGTTGCAAAACTGGATCAGAAAGCTCCTATATTCTCTCACCTGTGTTAAAATCTCTCATAACTATAGTATATTAGTTGAAACCAGGAAGTTAACATTTCTGATTACTATTAAGTAAACTATAGACTGTAGTTTTGCACGTTTTACCCATCAACATCCTTTTTCTGTTCCATAATCCAGACCCACATCCCACAGTGCATTTGTTTGGTTTCCTCACTTTCCTTCAGTCTGTGATGATTCTTCAGTCTTTCCCTGTCTTTCATCATCTTGATATTACAGAAAGAACTGGTCAGTTATTTTGTAGCATATCCCTCAATTTGGGTTCGTGTAATGTTTCCCATGTTTAGATTGATGTAATGTTTTTTTGACAAGAACACCACTGAAATGATATTGTGCCCTTCTCAGTGAGTCACATCAAGGAGTGCATAATGCCACCGTCTTATTGGTGATATTGACTTTGGCCACTTAGTTAAGGTGGTGTCTTCCAAGTTTCTCCACTGTAAAGTTACTATTTTTTCCTTTATAACAATAAATATCTTGGAAGGGGGAGCACCTTGAGACTATGCAAATATCCTATTTCTGCTGAAACTTTCATCTACTAATTTTAGCATCCATTGGTAGACGTTTCTTGAAACAATATTACTGTGTTGGCTTCAGATGATTTGCATTACCCCTCTACATTTATTAATTAGAATTCTTCTGTATGGAATAGGTGGCTTTATTTATTTATTCAATTATTTATATTTATCAGTATAGATTCATGTATATGTATTTTATTCTATAAGTTATAATCTAGTATCACTGTTATTGATTTTATTGATCATATTGTTCTAGCTTTGGTCATTAGGGGCTTTTTCAGGTTGACTCCTGTGTCCTTTTGATATGCCCTCATTCCTTTCCTTTTTGAGCACTTTTTTTATTTCCTGAAACCACAAAATGCCCCAGGCTTGTTTTTCATTTTCCCTGTGTCAGTCCTGGACTCAGCCCATTATCCAAAGAGTTCTGGTTCCTTTTTTGAAGAATGGTATTTAGAAACCAGGATCTGGGTGACAGGTGTGTGTCATTGTTCCTCGGCCCTCTCAATGGACAAAGCTTGGAAATATATGTATGTGTGCTAATCCACGTATGCACACATCTGTATTTCTTTGTGTATCTATCCATTGAACAAACAAGCAAAAGAACACAAGTTTATACTGATACCTCAGCCATCTGGTGGGCTGAACTGATCATAAAACTGTCCTAATTGAAGTCCTTGAAAAATTAAAATTTCAAGTTTTCCAGCTCTAAGAACACTAGGCCCTAAATGAAGAATTTGTGTTTTGTTTCCAAATTAGCCAGAAAGCAGTTGTATCACCTTGATTTCTCCTTTTCTGCCTCCTGAATTGGAAAAGTGGAATAACAATGCCTGCCCTACCAGGTTACCTGTTGGTTGCAAGGATTTTATGAAAATCTTGATTTTGTCTCAGTTTCTTTGTTGGTGTCTCTCTGCTTTCCTTCGTGGCCAGTCTTCCACCCTGCCTCCAGGCTGGTTCCTTGGAAAGCCCTTCACACTGTGGTTAGAGTGACGAATCAGAAATAAAAATTGGGCCCCATTTCTCTTCATGTTTAAACTTTCAGTGGCTTTTTATCTGCTATAAAGTAAGATCTAAGGACATGACATGGCAAACAAGACCCTGTATGGGTCTGTCATATCTATGAGTCTCATCTCTTATTTTCTGTCCTCTTATTCTATGCTCTAATATTACAAGATTGCTTGATATCATCTTCCCTTGCCAACAGAAGTTTGTCTTCCAACTCTTTGCTTTTGTGATACTATTTGGCCAGATTGGGATTGGCATGTTCTTGACAATTTCTTCTAGCTAACTCTTATGTAAATTTCAAGGATCAGTTTGGTGTCATATACCCATCTACCTTGTCATGTGCTTGGTACCTGATACTTGGTCAATACTTGATGAGCTTGAAGAGTTGTCTACTTTTTCTGTTACCACTTCCTTATTACTTCTGATGCCAGATACCTGAGGCCACTGTAGTGTGCTTTCTGCCTTCATTAGTTATCTAAAATTGCTCTTGATAAGGTACTAATTGCCAAATTCATAGGCACCTTTTAGATCTTATCTAACTTAACACCTAAAGAGTACTGGATATTAGGGGTTACTCGTGATTGCCATGCAGAGGGTTATAATAGTGATGAATGAGTGGAGGTGGATTAGTTGGGAGAAGATCAGTACTGAGAAATAAGGCTGGAGAGGTAAACCAGGGCCACTTGTTATAAAAGACAGTAGGCCATGTTAAAGAGGTCAGATTTATCCTGAAATCAATGGAGAGCCCTGTAAAAGGTTTAAATAAGGAAGGTTGTATTTTAGAAACATAACTGTGAATGAATTTGTCAAGACTGGAGAGCATGTCAAAATGAAATAGGGCAATCCTGGAAAGAAGAGAAATCAGGTTGTTGCATACTTCTCGAATAATATCATGGTTTAAATAAACTATGGTAGCCAAAGTATGAGAAATTGGAAGTATTCAAAAGATATAGTAGATAGAATCACCATGATCTGATGATGAATTGGAAGTGGAGGGTGAGTGGGAAGAAGAAATAATAGATTTTTAGTTTCTTATTAAATGATAGAGGAATTCCCTGCGATTGGGATTTCGGAGTAGGAGTGGCTTTGGAAGAAGAAGATGGTGAGTTTACTGTGAAATTTTGAGTTCAAGATGCCTGTGAAACATCTAAATGGAGCTGTCCCATTGGACATATGTGTCTAAAGCCTGAAGTACACGTGGGCAAAAGATGCAGGTTTTGAAATCAATAGCATGTTGATGGTAAATGAACTGATGATTGTAGATAAGATATCCCAGGATATCTGTGAAGTGAAGAGGGACTGAGCACCTTCCATTGCCTCTCCCTTTTCACCTTAGTGAATAGATCCACCACTCACCCATTCACCCAGCTGGAAACCGTGGAATCATGTTCAACGACATCCTGTCTATCACCTATCCAGCTCATGCTTAAGTCACTCTCCTGATTACATCCTCCTTATTCTGACCATCTCTGCCTTTGCTCAGGCTCTTGAATTTCTTTTATGAACTAATTATTATTGTTCTTACTAATCTTCAGGCTGTCAGCTTAACTTCTTCAAAACCACCTATTTTATGCATTGTGTACCCCTAGAATCTACACATTATTTATAAAATATTTGAGTGAATGAAGATATTTTTGAAAAGTATAGAGTGATAAAGAAATAGAAACTAATACATTTTAACTGAGGGTAAAATCTCAATTATCTTTAGAAACTCTGTTCTGTAACAATTTATAGGTGAGACTAAACAAAAATATTTATTTCCTTTGTGGGTACTTAATACCACCTATCACAGGTAAAAGGAAAACTATCTTTCAGAGTAATTTTCAAGAAACATATAATTATTTTGTGGGGATGTAATGTGGAAAGTGATCTGGATAAGGGAATGAAAGCTATTGTCTCAAGGCAAGAGGAATAAAGGAAGAAAGTCAAAGAAAACCTATCAGAGTAATTTTGTATCTCACCCCAAATTTCTGACATGATCTTAAAGGTTCTAATCCAGGGAGTTATGATAGCCAGTTTGTGTCCTCTTTAGCTTGCAGCCACCGAAAGATGGTGGGGAGCCTCTGGTACATACCACTTTGCCACAAACCAGTACCGGTGATGACACTCACAATAGTCTTTTGATGATATTAATGGCTGATAGTTTTAAGAGAATGGATTAAGCAATAAATGTAGATATTCTTAGATACTTAACATTATGCATAGAGAAGGCCAAAGAAGGCCTTCTACCATAGAGAAGATAAACTCTAAAATGGTATACCTGAATCCTTTTGAGACTTTGTTGAAAAGCAGGACCAAAACAAAGGTAAGGGCAAAGAAAATATCAAAACTGATTTTTATTTGAAAACATTTTTTGTGAATAAAATTTATTAACCAATTGAATAGATTTTCATTTTTCCTGCTACTTTACTCCTTTTCTTTGTGTCAAATGCCTAGACACAATTTGTTGTTTTTCTCTTATACTGAGAGTTTATTTTCATACCATCAGAGAGAGAACATTCTGAAAAGCAGTAGAAGATGGACATTTAATTCAGTCTCTAAATTGCAATAGTGCAGTGAGTTTTACAATGCTGAGACCAGTAAACCACCACAGTAGAGTAGTGAATTTGAAGTAAAGAACCATAATGTTTTCCATAAAAGTAGTATTTGTTCGCTTAATGAATAGCATATATTTATTGAGAAATAAATATTCACTGATACTATTACTGATGGAGAAATACAGCAGTGAATAAAGCAAAGTCCCTGTACTTCAATAAGCTTACATTCTACAGAGGGAGCTTGAAAATAAGGAAGTAAACAAATATATATTATAATGTCAGCTAATGATGGGTGCGAGGATGAAAATGAAGCTAGCTTCTGACGTAAAGAGTAAAAAGGGAATTATTTTGGAATGGAGTCAGTGTAATTCCCAGTGGAACATCTAAGACCATTTAAAAGTCTCTTACGTATTTTATCTATATACATGGAGGAGATATCATTTGGCTGGTGACACTGTATTTGGGAATCTGTGTAAAAATGAGATACCTTAAAATGCATATTCTAAGATAGTTGGTCCCTGATTTTTCAGAGACCTCATAATTATCCTTTTTGATCTAAACATAATATAAAAGGAGAGAAATTCATTCCTTGTATCTTGGAAAAGTCCTCGAAGAGTTGCTGATAACTATATAAATTACTCATGGAGTTATGTCATTTTTATTATTAGTAGTAGAAAGACTTTAGCCCAAGGATTAAAATGCTAAGTGCACTCTTAGGGGAAGAAGGGCTAAGACAGGAATTTGTCCCCACACTGACTGCTTCAGGAGAGGCTGAGTAGAGAGTTCTAAATTCAGCATGCATACTCAGCTTGGCTACATTTTCCAGCACTTTGCATTTGTAATCATTTAATAGCTATACTAAGGAAGTCTTAGGACTCAGAGCTGTCCTTTTTTCCTTTAAATAGGATTCTATCCTTCCACAGAGCCTAAGAGGCAGACCTAGGCTGTTCAGCAGAGATAATGTGAGCCTGGGCCTTATTTTAAGTTTTCTAGTGGCCACATTCAAAAAGTAAAAAACAAACAAAAACTGGGAAAAATTAATTTTAATAACATATTTTGTGTAATCCAACATATCCAATACATTATCATTTCAGTATGAAATCAATATAAAAATTATTGGGACTTTTTCCATACTAAGTCTTTGAAACCTGGGATGTATTTTATACTAACAGCACATAATTTAAATCAGCCACACTTCAAGTGCTCAATAACTACAGGTGTCTAGTGGCTACCCTACTGGACAACACAGGGCTAGAAGTATACAAAAAACACAACTGAGATTTGTATGTTTATCTTTTGCCCTGCTACTTTGCTAATTTGTTTATTAGCTCTAATAAATGTTTTGTTTGATTCTTTGTGATATCCTATGTATAGAAACATGACATCTGTGAATAGAGATATTTTACTTCTTCCTTTCCAATTAGGGTACCTTTTATTTCTTTTCCTTGCCTAATTGCCTTAGCTAGGACTTCCAGGCTGATGTTGAATAGTAATGGCAAAAGTAAGTATTCTTGTCTTATTCCTGATCTAAGGGAGAAAGCTTTCAGTCTTTGGCCATTTAATATGATGTTATCAGTGGCAAAATCAAGCAATATAAAAGATTCCCACTAGTTTAAATTAGAAAGTGAAGTTTTTTGAATAATACTAGCATATCTCCTGGAACCAAAAAAGAGATGGATAATGAAGAATCAGGAAGTACATTACCTTACAGACCCTATCTGAACAATTATCATTTAAAATTACTCAGCTCTAACACTGTTCTGCTTCTGGATCCCTTTATTATGAATATCATAGTCCTGAGAAAGAAAAATGTATCTAATTGGCTCGGTTCACATCAGGTGTCCACTGCTGTCCCATTCAGCTAAGGTAAGGTACAGTGTGATGTAGTAAGGCAGAGCTATTAGCAGTCCAGCCCTGTTTGCCAGGAATTGTTCTCAGAGAAGGAAGAATTACTGTGGGCTAGCAACTTTCTGCCCCAAAGAACAAGAGCTATAGGAAATGCTAACATAGAAACAATGTTTGTATTGCTAAATTCATCCCTCAGATTTTATTTACTATGCCACTAGACTTTGCCTCATCATCTGTGTTGTCAAGAGTACTAAAAATGGTGGCATTTTTTGTGTTGAAGTCTGTTAGCATTGACTTATTAGACTTAGTTCCTCTGAAGGTGTTGAGCTAATTACATTTCAGAATAATTGAAGTGGAAACTCCATTTAAAAACAGATGTAAGAAGCCAAAGAACTGGCATAACTCTAAATAATAAACAAAAATCTCAGGCTATAACAACTGTAAAATTTGAAAGACTATAGAAATAATACAGATTAAAAATTATTCTAAAAAAAGAGATGTTTGAGATATATTGGAGTAGATTCTTACTTCCTCCTTATCCTGTTAAATATTTTTAGTAGTGATTATGCAACTTGACATTATAGTTATATTAATTTGTGTATTTATTGTCTTCCTACTCCATTAGCACTTAAACTCTGTAACAGTAAAGCCTTCTGGTTATTGCCATAATCTCTGCACCTAGAACAGTGTCTGGCACACAGCAGGAACTAAATAAATGTTTGTTAAATGTCCTAAGTGGTGAAAGAAAACAAACTCTCTGACTATTTTCTTGTTGCCAGGACCAAATAAAAATGATGTGTGGAGACTTAGATCTGAAAATGACCTTGGGAATTATTTCAGTTTTTTTTTTTTTTTTTTTTTTTTTTTTTTTTTTTTTTTTTTTTTTTTAATTTACAACTGAAATCATTGAGGTCCTTATAGATGTATCCTTGACCTAGGAGTCTACAGGAAAAGATACGGGGTCAAATTCAGAGAGTCACCTATGATTGGATTTCCTTTAAAATGTACTATGCTAATGTCAAGTGAATCATAAGACTTCTATTCATTGGCAAGAAAATTGAATAACCACTACTTCCATGGCTTCAACTCCCTACAAAGCACAGTTCTGCTCCCAACCCCCCTGAAGTTCTCAGTATAAATGTAAAATATAAATATAAAATGTTCACCAAAAATTAAAATTTTTAGTATCTGAAATGTACTCTATAGAGACTTCAAATATATATTAAAATATTAAATATATACATCAGCATTTTATATGCCTAAGTTTTATTCAGTGCAATATTATGTGAAGCTTCCAAAAGATCAAGACATGATATCATCCTGGACATTGAGTCCATCTGGATAATGTGGGCTAATTAATCTTCCCATCTCTTAATTTATTCACATCTGCAATGTGACTAAATGGAAAGTAATGTATACCAGGTTTCAGGGAAGGTAATATATACCAGATTTCAGGGATTAGGACGTGGCCATCTTTGGGGGCTGAGGGGCATTATACTTTATATTTCACATCTCTGCTGGGCAAAAGTCCACAGATTAACCTCTTTCTTTACAGATTTGTAAATGGCTCAGTCAATAGAAAGTCTAGCTCAGTACTGTGTTTAAAGAATACTTAGCAATCTCTTTCATCTATTTCTGAGTTTCAGATAATTAGTCATTTAGAATCAAGTTGGTTTCTTTTTTTTTAGGGAAAGGCTGCAAAAGTCACTGAAAACAACAGAAAAGAGATACATTTTTGGAGGATAAGACTATTACTTGGAAGAGGAGCTCTGGCTTTAATTTACTAAATAATTTTGTTTAAAAGACCTCATGTGATTCTGCTATGGAGATTCTGTAGCTACCTTTGTTTTACTCCAACTTCAAAAGATAGGATAAATGAGCAAAAAGAGTGAGCAGTGCATATACAATCCCATGTCTCACACCATCTGAAAAATTATCAGCATATCACAAAGAGAATGCTCATAACAATTGCTCAAAATCATAAAAGGAGTAAATCATACCAGATATTTTAAAAAAGCTTTCTATTTTTGAAAGATTTCTTTAAAAAAGTTGTTTTTTTTTTAAAGTTAAGCAGTTGTGATATAAAGATCCACTATCAATTAAAGGGTTCATTACTCAATGCTGGGTGAAAATTTGACAGTTGTTTTGGAAAACTACTATTAAATTTCTAGGATGTGTGACTTTATTTGTGACCTGGCTTGGAATGTTGGCCTTGATTTATATGGTTTATTAACTGATTATTAGAACATGAGCCATTTGTTAGGTGGAAACTATTCTGTATTTGCACACATAAATATTTTTAAATTGGAATTAAGTGATTATGAAAAATGGGCATTTTATAGTGAGGTTTTATGGATGATAACAATAAAAACCTCATGGGGCAGCAATGTATCCTAGTACTTTGTATGTATGTTGTTGGTTTACTGTATTCATTGTTAAAGCCAGTCCTGTGGATCCTGCTACATGTTGCATCTACTTATTTATTAATAATTTTCAGCTGATGCTTGTTCTAGTGGTCCCAGGTGTGAGCTTTGCTGCTTTCTCTGATTCTGCTGGAAGTGAGAGAAATGAGACTGGATCTAGGATAGCAGAAGGAACCAATGGAACTAGTCTCTTTCCTTTTTATGATATTCCAGAATCCAATGTGCAGGATTGTGTGCCCAGCCTTTATGCATGCTTCTAGAGCTCTTGTTAATGGCTGCTGAATATCAGACACTCTAAATCCCCCTAACATTCCAACAAAAAGTAGCTTGTTAGCAATGTAAATGTTCAGGGAGCCATGAAGTAAGTACACAGGGCACTGGGTTTTCAGACATTTGTTCATTTCAGCTGATGAATATTTAATACTATTGAGCACTTGGAAAAAATGTAAAAGCTTTGCTAAAAATCCAATTTTAACAATTAGGGCTTCTTGTGCATTCTTGTCCTGAAAGTCTGAAATTTATAATATTGGATGGCTAAAGAGGGAAAATAGGTTTTAAGTCTGTTACTGGAAATTACTTGGGAGTTTTTTGGAAGGTGGTGAATAATAAGTGAATAATAAGGCTTGTCTCTCTGTGGAAACAAGAGCCTCTTGGGTCTGCCACTGAGCACTGGCAAAAAGTGTGCTAATGTTCTTATTTTATTCCCAAGTCTCTGATAGTGATGGTAATGGAGATTTTGTAATGAACAGACTAAATGACATCTCTTTTAATCTTCACAATTCTTTTTCTTACTCACAAGAATCTTAAAATCTATTAGTCAGAATTACCAAAATGGTAGACATATAATGGTAAAGATATTTTATTGAGTAGAAGTGGGGAGTGCTTTCACTTTCTCTTCTCCAAAATATCCCTGAACAGTTACCCAATTCAGCCACATGAATGTGTGTGCAGTAGTTTTCCCCTTCTCTGTTTTACATTTCATTATTCTTCACTCTGGCTCTCTAGTCAAGTGATCATCATTTCCAAATTTCCTGTCTTTTTCAATGATACTTGGAATGATCTTACCCATTTAGTACTTGTGTCATGCTCTGTTCTCATATAAAGAATGGAGAATGGTAAGAAGAAAGTAAATGTTTTTCAATAATTTTAAGAAATGGAAAAAGACTGAGAGAAAGAAAACTTAAGGGAATGACAACTTAGCTCATCTGATACTTATGTGTATTAAAAATCAATCTTTTGTGTTGGGATAATTATTTTCATTCTTTTACAAAAGATAAGGGAAGATTTGGGAGGAAATGAGAAAGCACATTTGGAGATCCTGAAACTGGGGAGATCCTGAAAGCACTGACTGGACAGAACTGGGTCCAGCTTGATTTTGTTCTGAATTTGTACATTTACTCTCTATAACTTCTAAATCATTTCTCAAAATGCCCAAGGAATGGAAGAAAGTGCTAGGGGGTCCAAATGGGAGACCAGAAGGAAAACTAAAGCCTCTCTGTTTATATGTTCATATATCACTCTTATTTTATACTGCATTAAACATTTCATCTTGCTATTCAATAAATCTTTCCCAGAAAAGTTAATTACAATGGAACAGATGGCCTCAGACCTTGGACAAGATTTGCCAGAAACCAGTAGAAACTTCAAGGGAGAATTCACCCAAAACAAGGATTGCTTCTTGAAAACGTTTCTTGGGGACAAAAGGAGTAAATTATGCCAAGAAGAAATGATGCATTTTCTCAGCTCTGTTCACATCAGTACTGTTCCTGCATACTAGGACAAAACTGAAAATAAGTTATCTTTTCATTGAGGCCACAAGCTTTCATAGATTGATGTAAATCAACCTATATAATAGTGACATTAAAGCCAGTAAAAGCAGAGTGAACTAACAAAGTCATTTCTCAGGATTTTCTTACCAAACCAATTGTCAATTATTATTCATTGCAATAAAACTTGCCACTTGCTGAACCAGTTTCTGTGAGAGGAGAACAAAAACAAAAGTGAAAGCAAGAGAAATATAGAAGATGCTTACAATTGTCAGTAAAAGAAAACCTCATTCAAAGTAGCTTAAATTAAAAAAAAAAGGATTATCTCAATAGACACAGAAAATGCATTTGGCAAAATCCAACTCCCTTTCATGGTAAAAACACTAAATGAATTGAAATAGAAGGGAACTTCCTCAACATGATAAAGGTCATTTATGAAGAATCTACATCTAGCATCATATTCAATGGTAAAAGAAAGCTTTCTCCCTTAGATCAGGAATGAGGCAAGAATGCTCACTTTTGCCACTGCTATCCAACATCTGGAAGTCCTAGCTAAGGCAATTAGGCAAGTAAAAGAAATAAAAGGTACCCAAACTGAAAAGGAAGAAGTAGAATTATCTCTATTCACACGTCATGTTTCTATACATAGGACATCACAAAGAATCAACCAAAAAATTATTAGAACTAATAAAGAAATACAACAAAGTGGCAGGCCACAAGATAAACATACAAACCTCAGTTGTGTTTTTATACACCAGCAAGAAAAAATCTAAAGAAACTTAAAAACACAATTGCATACATAATAACATCCGAAATAATAGAATACTTAAGAATAAATTTAACCAAGAAGGTCAAAGTCTTATGAATTTAAAACTATAAGACATTGCTGAAAAAACTTAAAGATTTAATTACATTCAAAGGCATCCCATGTTCATGGATTGGAAAACAATATTGTTAAGATGGCAGTACCTTCCCAAATGATCTACAGATTCAATGGAATCTTTATCAAAATTCCAATGGACATTTTAGTGAAAATGGAAAAGCTGATCTTCAAATTTGCATTGAATTGCAGAAGGCCCAACATAGCCAAAAACAATATTGAAAAAGAAAAAGTTGGAGGACTCATGCTTCCTAAATTAAAAACTTGCTAACAAGCTACAGTAAAAAAAAGAAAAAAACAGAGTGATACTGGCATAAGGATAGACATGTGAACCAAGGTATAGAATTGAGAATCCAGAAATAAACCCAAACATCTATGGTCAGTTGATTTTCAACAAGGGTACCAAGGTCATTCAATGGGGAAAATACAGTTTCTTTATCAAATGGTACTGAGACAACTGAAGAGCCACATGAAAAAGAATGAGGGTGAGTTCCTACTTCACTCCATACTGGCATACTTCATTTTATTTTGCTTTGCAGATAATGCGTTTTGTACAAATTGAAGGTTTGTGGCAACCCTGCATCAAGCAAGTATATGGTGACATTTTTCCAACAGTGCTTTCTCACTTTGTATCTCTGTCACATTTCAGTAATTCTCACAGTATTTCAAACTTTCTCATTATTATTGTGTTTGTTATGTTGATCTGTGGTCAGTGATTTTTGATGTCGCTATTGTAGTTGTTTGGGTGCCATGAATATAAGACAGTGAACTTAATTGATAAATGTTGTATGTGTTCTGACTGCTCCATTTATTGGCTATTTTCCAATCTCTCTCCCTCTCCTTGGACCTCCCTCTTCCCTGAGACACAACAATATTGAAATTAGGCCAAATAATAACCATACAATGGTCTCCTAAGTGTTCAAGTGAAAGGAAGAGTCGCACATCTCTCACTTTATTGAGCTTCGATAAAAGTAAATCAAGAGCTAGACATGATTAAGCTTAGTGAGGATGGCATGTCAAAAGCTGAGTTAAGCCGAAAGGTAGGCCTCTTGTGCCAAACGGTTAGCCAACTTTTGACTGCAAAGGAAAAGTTCTTGAAGGCAATTAAAAGTGCTACTGCGATGAACACACAAATGACAATAAGAAAGCAAAACAGCCTTATTGCTGATATGGAGCAAGCTTTACTGGTTTGGATAGAAGGTCAAATCAGCCACAGTATTCCCTTAAGCCAAAACCTAATCCAGAGCCACGCCCTTAAACACTTCAATTCTGTGAAGGCTGAGGGAGATGAGGAAGCAGCAAAGTCAGAGGTTGATTCATGAGGTTTAAAGGAAGAAGCCATCTCCATAACATAAAAGTGCAAGGTGAAGCAACAAGGGCTAATATAGGCTGCAGCAAGTTATCCAGAAGATATAGCTAAGATAATTACTGAAGGTGGCCACATTAAATAACAGATTTCAACATAGGTTAAACAGCCTTATATTGGAAGAAGGTGCCATTTAGGACTTCATAGAAGTCAACGCGTGGATTCAAAGATTCAAAAGAACAGGCTGACTCTCTTGTTAGGGGCTAATGCAGCTGGTGACTTGAAGTTGAAGCCAATGCTCATTTTCATTTACAATTCTGAAAATTTAAGGCCCTTGAGAATTATGCTAAATCTACTCTGCCTGTGCTCTGTAGGTGAAATAAAACCTGGATGAGAGCACATCTGTTACAACATTGTTTACTGAATATTTTAAGCCCACTGTTGAGACCTACTGCTCAGAAGAAAGATTGCTTTTAAAATATTACTGATTATTGACAATACAGCTGGTCACCCAAGAGCTCTGATGGAGATAGACGTACAATGGCATTAATGTTTTTTCCTATCCTGCTAATCTACATCCAGTCTACAGCCCCTGTGTCAAGGAGTAATTTTGACTTTCAAGTCTTATTATTTAAGAAATACACTTCATAAGGCTATAGCTGTCATAGATAATTCCTCTGATGGATCTGGACAAAGTAAATTGAAAAGCTTCTGGAAAGGATTCACCATTATAGACACCATTAAGAACATTCATGATTCATGGGAAGAGGTCAAAATATCAACATTAACAGGAGTTTGGAAAAAATTGATTCCAACCCTCATGGATGACTTTGAGGGGTTCAAGACTTCAGGAGAGGAAGTAACTATATATGTGGTAGAAATAGCAAGAGAAATAGAAGTGGAGCTTGATGATATGACTAAATTGCAATCTCTTGATAAAACTTTAACAGGTAAGGAGTTGCTTCTTAAGGATGAGCAAAGAAAGTGCTTTCTTGAGATGGACTCTGCCCTTGGTAAATATGCTGTGAAGACTGTTGAAATGACAACAAAGGATTTAGAGTATTACATAAACTTAGTTGATAAAGCAGCACAGGATTTGAAGGATTGACTCCTATTTTGAAAGAAGTTCTACTGTGGGTAAAATGCTATCAAATGCTGCATGATACAGATAAATTGTTCATGAAAGAAAGAGTCAATTGATGCAGCAAACTTCATTGTTGTCTTATTTTAAAAAATTGCCACAGCCATTTCCAGCCTTTAGCAACCACCATCAACATTGAGGCAAAACCCTCCACCAGCAAAAAAGATTAGGAATCACTGAAGGCTCAGATGATTAGCAGTTGTTAAAGTATTTTTAAACTGAGGTATGTACATTTCTTTTAAGATATAATGATATTTTATTGCATACTTAATAGACTGCAGAATAGTGTAAACCTAACTTTTATATGCACTGGGAAACCAAAAAAGTTGTGCAACTTGCTTTATTTTAATATTTGCTTTATTGCAGTTGTTTGGAACCAAATCCACAGTATCTCTGAGGTATGCCTGTATGCAAGTGTTACCTTAAATGGATCAACAACTTATATGTATGAGCTGAAACTATAAAACTATTAGAATAAAATATAGAAATAAATCTTCATGACCTCAGATTTGGTAATAGATTCTTTGACATCAAAAGCATGGACAACAAAAGAAAAATGGATAAATTGGACTTCATAAATTTTAAAAGCTTTTGTTCTTCAAAAGGCACTATCAAGAAAGTATGAATGCAAGAAATACAAGAAAATATTTGCAAATCATATCTGATAAGGGTCTAGTATCCAGGATATATAAAGAGCTCCTGCAATTCAACAACAAAAAAACCCCAAATAACCCAATTAACAAATGAGCACTGGATTTAACATTTCTCCAAAGATATACAAATGGTTAACAAGCACAAAAATCTGTTTAATTTCATTAATTTCTCCAAAGATATACAAATGGTTAACAAACACAAAAATCTGTTTAATTTCATTGAGCATTAACCAAATGCAAACCAAAACCACAATGAAGTATCACTTCACACCACTAGGATGGCTATAATAAATTTAAAAAAATCAGACAGTAACAAGTGTTGGTGAAGATGTTCAGAAATAGAACTCTTGTATATTGCTGATGAGGATGTAAAGTAGTGCAGCCACTGTGGAAACAGTTTGGTGGTTCCTTCAATGTTAAATGTAGAATTACCACATAACCCAGCAAGTCCATTCTTATGTATATACCCAAGAGAAATGAAAAAAATATGTCCACATAGAAAATGCTACTTAAATGTCTATAGCAACATTATTCATAAAAGCCAAAAGGTGGAAACAACTGAAATGTCTATCCATAGATGAATGGATAAACAATGTGGTATTTTCATGCAATGGAATATAATTTTATTGTAAAAAGGATTGAAGAACTTGGATGAACCTTGAAACTGTTATACTAAGTGAAAGAAGCCAGACACAAAAGATCACATATTGTATGATTCCTTTTATATCAGATATTCAGAAGGCAAATTCAGAGACAGAAAGCCAAGGCCTTGGGGACTGGGGGCAATAGGAACTGATTACTTAAAGAATATGATGTATTCTTCAAGGACATATTAATCAGAGTTCTCCAGAGAAGCAAAAGGAATAGAATGTGTGTGTGTTTGTGTGTGTGTGTTTGTGTGTGTGTGTGTGTGTATCAGAAAGAAATTTATTTTAATAAATTGGCTCATGTAATTATAGAGGTTGGCAACCCCAAAATTTGCAAGGTGGGTAGGCAGGCTGGAAACCCAGGAAAGAGTAGATGTTGCAGTTGAAGTCTAAAGGCCATCTGCTGGCAGAATTCCCTCTTGCTTGGGGAGATCAATCTTTTGTTCTATTGAGGACAACAACTGATTGGATGAGGCTTCACATAATGAAGGGCAATCTGCTTTACTTAAAGTCCACTGATTTAAATATTAATCTTACCCAAAACACACTCACAGAAACATCCAGAATAATATGTGACCAAATATCAAAGCACCATGGCCCAGCCAAGTTGACACATTAACCATCACATGAGGTGATGAAAAAGTTCTGAAACTAGAGAGAGGTAGTGGTTGCACAATATTGTAAATGCACTAAATACCACTGAACTATACACTTTAAAATGGTTACTTGTGAATGGAAAGGAGACCAAGATGGCAGATAGGAGGATGCTGAGCTAATCTCCCCCCACAAACACATCAAAAAAACATCTACCTATGGAGCAACTCTCACTAGAAACAAATTGGAGATTGGCAGGAAGATTCTGCTATAACCAAGGCTGCAAAGAAACACTCATATGGAATTGGGTAGGAAAGGAGGAGAAGCAATCAGATTGAGACCTTTAACTCTAGCAGGGGACACAGAAGAGGAGGGAGATATCAGAGGCTTGGAGCTCCTCCCTGGGGAGTGAGGGATTGGAGCCACATATTGGACACCCCACTCCTAAGGTTCAACACCAGGAAGATGAATCCCCTTAGCTGGTTTGAAAACCAGTACGACTTACAGGATAGCTGTTAGAAGCTAAGACCCCACTTGTGAAGAATGTATGCACATGCTTACTCCTGGGAATGGGGCGGAGGAAGCAGGTTGACATTGTCTGGAGCTCTGGCCGGTTTCCCATGAATGCCCCAGCAAGGGTCTCAGCCCACATTGGGCACCTACTGCAACCCCTCTTGTTCCATTGCAGCTCCCCACTAGGGCAAAAGCTGCTGTTGCTGAGGGAAGTGTGCACTTACAGAGGACATAGCTGACTTGGATCCAGCCCTGCCTGTGAACATTGCTGGTGCTTGTGGCGGTGGTGGATTGGGAGCTGTCTGGAGCTCTGATTGGCGTGCTGGGACCATCCCAGTGTGTGCCCTGGCCCATGCCAGGGGCCCCTTACAGCCTCTCTTGCTCTGGAACTGCTCCCTACTGGGGTGAAAGTGCCATTGCTGGGATGGGGGAGAACACACACTTATAAGGAATGGAACCAGCTCAGACCCAAACCTCAGGGCTTCTGTACCATCAGCTTGGGACCCAACCCCACTCCCAATAGGGTGGTGATGGCCACTGGGCATAGGAGAATCCCTGGCTCATACCTGGCTCTGGCTCTAGGCCCTCCATCTCCAGCCCCACCTCCCATCCAGGTGATAGCTGCCAGCAAACCCAGGGAAAGATGTGACCTGTGCTTATATCACATCCAGCTCTCTCACCAAAGCCACTGGGCACACACAGACTGCACGGGGATGCTCTCTTACAAGGAAACTCCTTCAAGACTGGGATGGGTAGCTGTTTCACCTAATTTCGTAGAGACAGAGAAAGTTAAACAAAATGAGAAAACAGAGGAATTTGATTCAAATGAAAGAACAACAAACCCACAAACCCCCCTGAAAAAACAACTAATGAAACAGGTACATAATTTACCAGGTAAAGATTTCAAAACATTAGCAATAGAAATGGTAACTGAAAATGGGAAAAGAGTAGATGAACACAGGGAGAATTTTAACAAGAAATTAGAAAATATGAAAAAGAACCAGTCAGAGCTAAAGAACACAATAACTGAAATGAAAAACACACTAGAAGGAATTAACAGCAGACTAGGTGGTACAGAAGAATGCAGAAGTGTTCTGGAAGATAGAATAATGGAAATCACCCAATCAGAACAGCAAAAAGTAAAACAAATATAAAAATAAGTACAGTTTATGGGACCGCTAGGACAACATCAAGTGTGCTAACATTCACATTGTAGGGTTCCGAGAAGGAGAAGAGAAAAAGGGGTAGAAAATGTATGTGATAAAATTATGACTCAAAACTTTTTGAAGAAATAAAGATATCCAGGTACAGGATGCACAGAGTCCCAAACAAGATGAACTCAAAGAGACCCACACAAAGGCATATCTTAATTAAAATGGCAAAAATTAAAGATAGAGAATTTTAAAGGCAGCAAGAGAAAATCAGTCACAAGGGAACCCCCATAAAACTATCAACTGTTTTTTCTGCAGAAACTTTGCAGGCCAGAAAGGAGTGGCATAATATGTTTAAAATATTGGAAGGGAAAAACCTGCAACCTAGGATAGTCTACCAGCAAGATTATCATTCAGAATTGAAAGAGAGATAAAGAACTTCTCAGACAAGCAAAAGCTAAAAGAGTTCATCAATACTAAATCTACCCTAAAAGAAATTTTAAAAGTTTTTTTTTCTGAGTGGAAAAGAAAAGGCTACAACAAGAAGTAAGAATTTATAGGAAAGGAAAAATCCCACTAGTAAAGGCATATATATAGTAAAGTCTGTGGATAACCACTTAAATAAGCTAATATGAAGATTAAAAGACAAAAATTGTAAAATGAGCTATAACTGCAATAAACAGTTAAGGGATAGACAAGAAGATGTAAAATATGACATCAAAAGTACAAAACATGGGGGAGAGGAGTAAAAAATGCAGATCTTTTAGAATGTATCTGAACTTAAATGACCATCAGTTTAAAACAAGTAGATGTAATTAATAGGTCAACATATATGAATCCCTTGGCAGCCACAAATCAAAAACCTACAATAGATACACAAAAACTAGAGAGAAAAGAACACAAACGTAACACTAAAAAATCATCAAACCATAAGAGGAGAGACTAAAAGAAGAAGAACAAAGAACTACAAAAACAACCAGAAAACAAGTAACAAAATAGCAATAAATACATACCTATCAATAATCACTTTGTGTCAATAGATTAATATAGGATCCCCCAAAGCCTTCAGAGTCAAAGGTTTTACCCAGGATAGGTTTTTTTTCTTTTAATTTTAGTTTTAAAACAATTTTAGATTCACAGAAAGTTGCAAAAAAAAAAAATGAGTATGGGGAGTTTCTGTTTATCCTTCCAATTTTCTCCAGTGAAAAAAGTGCACTTTTTTATAGTGCACTATCAAAACCAGGCAATTGACATTGGTGAAATCTGTAGTTTATTCAGATCTCACTGATTTTACATGCACTCGTGTGTGTGTGTGTGTGTGTGTTTCTGAAATTTTCATTCGTGTAGGTTCTTGTAGCCACAACCAAACAAGATAAAGAACTGATCCATCACTACAACACACTCCCGTGAACTACCCCTTTACAGCCACAATCGCCTCCTCTCTTACCCTCCATAAACTTTGGTAACAACCAATCTATTCTCCACCTCTATAATTTTGATATTTCAACAGTGTTATATAAATGGCATCATACAGTATGCAACATTTTGAAGTTGGCTTTTTCCCCTCAGCATAATTCTCTTAATTTGCATTCAAGTTGTTTCATGTACCAAGTTTGTTCTTCTGTATTGCTGAGTAGTATTCCATGGTATGGATATACCAGTTTGTTTAACCATTCCCCATTGAAGGATATATCTGGACTGTTTCCAGGTTTTGGCTATTACAAATAAAGGGGCTATGAACAATTGTGTATAGGTTTTTGTGTGAAAATACATTTTCATTTCTCTGGGATAAACGCGCAGGAGTGCAATGGCTAGGTCATATGATAGTTGCTTAGTTTTATAAGAAACTGCCAAAATGTTTTCCAGAATGACTGTGCCATTTTACATTCCCAGCAGCAATGTATCTGTGATACAGTTTTTCTACATCCTCACCAGAATTTAGTACTACCATTATTTTATTTTTTTTTTTTTTTGGTTACCATTATTTTTTATTAGCCTTTTTGATAGGGATATAGTAACATCTCATTGTGGTTTGAATTTACATTTCCTTGATCGTTAATGTTATTTTCCATCTGTATATCCTCTTAATGTCTCTTTTTCAATTTTCTAACTGGAGTTTTGAGAGTTCTTCATATATTCTCGATTCAAGGCCTTTGTCAGATATATGGCTTGCAAATATTTTCTCCAGGCTGCAGTTTGTCTTTTCCTTCTCTTCACATAATCTTTCACAGAGCAAAAGTTTTTCATTTTGTTGAGGTGCAAATGATCAACTTATCATTTTATGTATTGTGTTTTTGGTGTTATAGGAAAGTTTTTAATCTTAAGTGTATAATTTCTTTATAATCCTCAGAAAAATCCATGTGAGACATAGATGGACACTGGATGAATAGCAGATGAACCAGAATGCACTATTCCCTCACTACCTTGAGTAGGTGGGAGCATATGAAGAAATATTTTAAATTATAGAAGTTTAGTATGATATTGTGCTCATTCTTTTAAAAAATTTTTTTCTTGAAGTATAGTTGATTTACGACAGTGTGTTAATTTCTGCTGTACAGCAAAGCAATTCAGTTTTATATATATATATATATATATATATATATACACATATATATGTGTATATATATCCTTTTTTTAATATTCTTTTCCATTATGGTTCATCATAGGATATTGCATATAGTTCTCTGTGCTATACAGTAGGCATTCTTAACTGAATCTTTCAGGAGCATAAAGAAGAATTTAGATGTTATTAAATAATATCTGCAAAATCACTATGCTGATTCACTGGCAAAAATGGTAAAAGACTATTTTACAAGAGTATGATTTTTGTCTAATTGTCTATTGAAGAATTATAATAAACTGGTTGAAGAAGTATTAGTTAGGATACCTGATAAAATATGGACTTCTCAGTTAAACTTGAATTTCAGGTAAACGGCAAATACTTTTTTAGTATAAGCATGTTCCAAACACTGCATGAGACACACTAATACTAAAAAGTTATTTGATGTTTATCTGAAATTCAAGTTCAACTGTGAATGTCTTGTATTTTTATTTGCTAAATTTGGCAACCTTAAATGTAGTACACATTCTTTAATAAAATAGGTAGTAATGAACTATTTAATGAAACCCTCACAAGTTAGATATGTTGAACAAATACCCTTTCTATGAATTTAACTTTTCTTCTTATTATTACATTTTGGGTTTACTCAATTGAAGTGGCATCTAAAAAACATTTACATGAGAATCAAAGAATAATAAAACTGGAATGAACCATAGAGATCACCTAGTTCAGTCCTTTCAATTTATAGATGAGAAAACTGAGACCTATAGGGCTACTGTAATTCCAGGGAGAGAAGTGAGAATAGATATCCCCTTCATAACTTCCATCAGAGTTTCACAATTCCCCATAATATCAGAATATATTAAAAGTACAAGAATTTTACAACCCATGCCACTTAGGGACCTAATAATTTAAAACAAAAGGAAAATTTTCAAGAGTTGACATAACTCATTGTGTGTTTACAGGCATCTTCATTAACACATTAAGTAGAAAAAATACAAATACTAGCCTACATGAAGTTAATGTTTGTTTTACGAGGGGGATAGATATTTAACTGAGAAGAGTTGAAGCAATTACTTGGGGGTTCCAAATATGAGGGCAGAAAAATAAAGCCTTTTTAGTTAGTTTCACCATTACTATCAGTAAATGGGAGCCCAAATCACCAGAAATAAGGATTCAAGGAAGAATACATACTAAAGATATTTTTTATAACCAAGGGTATTCTGGGTGGCATATCTACATCATGCTTTGTTATGGGTTTGTCTCTTCTTTTCTTTCTCTTCATCTAATATCTGCTCATTCTTTCTCTTTTCTTTCTTAAATATTAAAAAAATCTCTCCATTCTCATGAAAAGCATATTACCAGAGGACTTCAGAGACATACACAAAATCTCTAAGAAACACACATATTCTTTTAATATATACTTTAATTATTAAGTCCACCAAGTCTCAGTTCATTAAATGTTCTTTGAAAATATACATAGGTTCACAGCTATGTGGATAATTGGAGAAAGTATCAATTATGTGCAAGAAGAATGCAGTTTGATGGAATGTAGAACTGTAAAATAAAGGCAGCCAGACATTGGAGAATAAGAGATGATAAAAGAAGCAAAGCTGTAAAGGTCAGATCAGATTGTGAGATGAAGTAATGATGGGTTATTGAGCCTATGTAAATGTGCAGAGGAAAAGCTCTGGCTGTCTAGTGTGGGAGGCAATGTTTTCTGCACTTAGCACTCAAAAGAAATGTAAACGTTCACCTCACAGCAAATGCTCAGCTCATTTGTATTTATTCACATGATCTTCCCCTGTGTATTTCTATTTTGCATTTACATTCTTTGCAAAGAAAATAAAGAACCGTGCTCTCTCTGTGTCATTCAGTGTCCCCTCTCTCCCCCTTTATTTAAGGTAGGAATTTAGCTTTTCCAGCACTTTGGGGAATATATATTGTCCTTGCAGACCGCGACCTAGGTAGCTGAAGGAGCAGTCAGGGTTTTGCCTTGGGCCGATGAAAGGGCAGTTGAAATGCTCAGCAGTTACACTTTTGTTTCTGGGGAGCTGCTTCTCATTCCAATCCATCCTCTTCTTCTGTGTTTTGATTTTTTTAAATTGGAGATTCAGGGGGCACAGAAAAACAAAGTTGTTAGGTTTCCCAACTCTACAGGGCTTTGGCTATCCGGCCCTTCATCATCTGGATGTTTAACTCCAAAAATGAGACTGGAAAGGATCCTAAAAAAGTCACCTTTCAAATTTGCATATCGCCTCTCTCTCATCTATTCCTCAGTTAATATGAAGCCCTGGGCAAAGCCACCTTTTATTTATTTCAGTGGCAAGAAAGAAATGACTTTATTTAACTCTATCACTAATTTTTCTATCCTGTGGAAAGTCTCTGTGTGTTTTTAAATGTGGGTGCTGAACATGAAAAGAAAACAGAAAAAAATACTCTTATTATTCCTCCTTTTTCTTTAACTTTCAACATCATGTTTGTTGCCCTCACCACTGCTAAATTGAGAATAAAACTATCAGGAGGGAAGGGAAGGGATTCTGCAAGTAAAATTTATTTTTGTTTAAAATGATTTTGAAAATTTATTTGACTCTAAAACTCATTAAGCATAATGTAAAATGGATTAGCCATAGAAACCACTGGCATGCCTACTTTTCCAGTCTAAAGTCCATTTTTTGAAAAAAATCAAAATTGTACAAAATTATTGCAAAAGAAATATATCTGGGAGCAGAACATGATTATATTGAAAAGGTAATAAATGATGAAGAACAAGGGTCAAGAATCTCCTGAAATATGTTTATCTACATGTAGCCACATTAATTTAAATACTAATTATATATCAGCTGAAGTCTCAATTTTGTCTTAATAAGCAAGTAGTACATGATTCAGCTGATTGATGCTCAAAGCACTTATAATAAAACACTGTTATTCTGCTGGCTATATCTAATTTTCTGTTATTTCAAATAAATAGATAAAAATTAAAAATAATATGATTATTAGCATAAAAATGCAAAAGAGTCCTATCTGGACAAGATATAATCTTATTTTATAAATTTAGAGTGGATAGTGGGAGAGAAGAGTCATCTAACCCAGTCTTTCTCAATCTTTACTGTGTATACAAATCTCTAGGGATCTTGTTAAAACACAGATTCTGATTCAGTCTGGGGTGGGACCTGAGATTCTGAATTTCTGAAAAGCTCCCCACTGATGTCTACACTTCTGGTCCCTGGACCAGGCTTTGAGTGTCAAGAATTGAAAATTTAAGGTATTTATATAATACCACAAATGTAAAGAAGAACCATAATACAAATAGGCTAACGTTAATAATTGTTTTATTTTAAAGTAACTAAGAATAGTTTAGAAATTCTTCTGTTATAAAAACGTTAAAAGTTATTACCTAGGGAGTTATTTATTTAGATCAATTTTGCATTGATTGCTCTCTTTAACAGCTAGAATATTTTGTTCCTTTAAGAACATTGACTGTGAAGAGCAAGCAGCCTTCCAGTATGTTTTATTAGGATTCCAGAGATCCAAATCTACTTCATATGTGTATTGATTATTGACTGAATAAGTTTGACTGAATTATTTAAAAAGAATGTTTACTTCTACTCTAGACTATAGCATATGGTATAGGGCAATAGTTTTTAATCAGGAGTGATTTTTGTCCCCCAAGGGACATTAGGCCATGTCTAAAGATGTTTTTGGTTGTCACAACTTGGAGGGCTGTGGGGTGGGAAGATTTGCTACCGGCACCGAATAGGTAGAGGCCAGGGATTCTGCTGAACATCCTACAGTGCACAGGAAAGCCCCTCACAACAAATAATAATCCAGCCAAAATGTCAGTGGTGCCAAGGTTAAGAAATCCTATTGTAGAGGATAAGAGAGATATGAATATGTCTCCTGCTTAAGGTGTACAGATATATATGAGGATGAAAGATTAACCTAAATGAAATAACTAGTGAATAAGTCTTGAACAGTGTTGTAGATAGGGAAGTAGGAACAGGATAGTGGAAGACATCGATTTGCTGTACTACTGTCAGAACAATTTGTAGAAGAGACAGCTCAGGAAGAAAAGTGGGCAGGATTTAGTTTAATAAAGACTAGTGGAAAAATAAAACAAATTGGTGGATATAACAAAAAAGAAACAAACTCACAGATACAGAAAAAAAAACTAGTGGTTACCAGTCGGGGAGAGGAGAAGGAAGGGGGAGAAGCATGAAAGGGATAGGGGACTAAAATGTATAAACTACTATGTATAAAATGAGCTACAAGGATATACTGTACAACACAGGTAATATAGCCAATATTTTATAATAACTATAAATTGTGAAACACTATGTTGTCCACCTGAAACTTATATAATATTGTACATCAACTATACCTCAATAAAAAAAAAAGGACTACTGGAACAAAAGATTTATACTTTTTTCTAACAAAGTAAAGATACTTCTCTTCTTTAAAACTGAAACTGTTAGCTTACTTAATAGGCAGTTTTGGAAATAAGCTTTTATAGAATTTTTTACTTGAAGGCAATTGAAGTCCCAACTTAATGAGCATGAAGTTACTGACTGCGAGTGTCTCACGAACACATTCAAAGCATTTAACAACATTGCAACTTTCTAAAGAATGTTATTCATAGCAGGAACACCAAAAAAATCAAAATATTTACTAGAAGTAGAAGACTGAAGTTTTTAAAATTGTACATCTAGGGCTTCCCTGGTGGCGCAGTGGTTGAGGGTCCGCTTGCCGATGCAGGGGACACGGGTTTGTGCCCCGGTCCGGGAGGATCCCGCATGCCGCGGAGCGGCTGGGCCCGTGAGCCATGGCCGCTGAGCCTGTGCGTCCGGAGCCTGTGCTCCGCAATGGGAGAGGCCACAACAGTGAGCGGCCCGTGTGCCGCAAAAAAATAAAATAAAATAAAATTGTACATCTAATTGATTAGTTTTTTATTTTATTTATAATACCTCCATGGAGGTATGAAAATCCCAGGAGGAAAAAGAAAAAAAAACTGATCATGGTGAATGGGTGGGTTGGTAAAGTTGTACTTTCTTTTTATGTAGTAATTTTTTATTCCTGGGAGATATTCATAATATTTATAAATATTATAGTATTTAATGAATATTATATAAAAATGAAAAATCCATTTAAAATAATAGATTCATATTGTGATATTATATGTTACTCTCTAAGATATTTCCAAAACATGGTGTGCACTAAGAAGTACATTTAGAGGAATACAGTTGATCCTCATTATTCACAGATTCCATATTTGCTAATTCACCTACTCACTAAAACTTATTATACCCTGAATCAGTACTCACAGTCCTGGTTATTTGTGGGTGGGTGCAGAGGAGCAAAAAATTTGAGTCACCCACCACACACGTTCCCTTCCTAGTCTATTTAGTGTCATGTTTTTTGAGATGTTTTCTTTTTGTTGGTTATTTCACCACTTCAAATGTCCCCCAACATAGTGCTGAGGTGATGCTGGGCAGGCTTCTAAGCACAGGAAGGCTGTGATGTGCTTTGCAGATAAAATACGTGTCTTTGTTAAGCAGATTTCAGGCATGTGTTATAGCACTGCTGGCGGTGAGTTCAATGCTAATGAATCAACAATATATATTAAATTAAGTATCTATAAACAGAAACACAACATTAGATACTGCTCAGTTGATCACAATGTTATGAACAGAGGCTCAAATAAATCTAACCCTGTATTTCCTCAAGGGGCAAAGTTTCATTACTCACTAATTCAGTACTTGACAATCTTCATCGAGACTTTATAGAATATAACTAACCACAAATAAGAAAAATTAACTGCATTAATACTATCTATAACAACCATTTTAGCTAACTGAATATTTTTACTTGATGTTTTCTTTTCATAGAATAAATGACAAGTTCCATCACATCCGTCATGGACCAGATGGTATCATCTTTTGACTGGGTTATTGCAGTAGCCTCCACCCTGGTTCCCTATGCCTGTTCTCTACACAGCAGATTGTAAGTCATATTATTTCTTTTTTTTTAAATTCCCTTTCAATATATCCAGACTTGGGTTTGCTGGATCATGTGGGACTTTTATGTTAAATTTTTTGAGGAAACTCCGTACTCTTTTCCAATATTTATTTTTTTTTAACATCTTTATTGGAGTATAATTGCTTTACAGTGGTATGTTAGTGATCATGTGGCACTTTTATGTTAAATAGTTTGAGGAAACTCCGTACTCTTTTCCAATATTTATTTATTTTTTTTAAACATCTTTATTGGAGTATAATTGCTTTACAATGGTATGTTAGTTTCTGCTTTATAACAAAGTGAATCAGTTATACATATACATATATCCCCATATCTCCTCCCTCTTGTGTATCCCTCCCACCCTCCCTATCCCACCCCTTTAGGTGGTCACAAAGCACCGAGCTGCTCTCCCTGTGCTATGCGGCTGCTTTCCACTAGCTAGCTGTTTTATATTTCCTAGTGTATATTCGTCCATGCCACTCTCTCACTTTGTCCCAGCTTACCCTTCCCCCTCCCCATATACTCAAGTCCATTCTCTAGTAGTTCTGTGTCTTTATTCCCATCTTGCGCCTAGGTTCCTCATGACCATTTTTTTTAATGCGGCATGTGGGATCTTCCCGGACCGGGGCACGAACCCATGTCCCCTGCATCGGCAGGCAGACTCTCAACCACTGCGCCACCAGGGAAGCCCGTACATGAGTTTTTTGAATTATGGTTTTCTCAGGCTGTAGGCCCAATAGTGGGATTGCTGGGTCGTATGGTAGTTCTATTTTTGTTTTTTTAAGGAACCTCCATTATGGCTAAATCTTCCAAAAGTATGTTGAATAATAGTGGTGAGAGCGGACAACCTTCTCTTGTTCCTGATCTTAGTGGAAATGGTTTCAGGTTTTCACCATTGAGGACGATGTTGGCTGTGGGTTGTCATATATAGCCTTTCTTATGTTGAGGGAAGTTCCCTCTATGCCTACTTTCTGGAGGGTTTTTATCATAAATGGGTGTTGAATTTTGTCGATAGCTTTCTCTGCATTTATTGAGATTATCATATCGATTTCTCCTTCAGTTTGTTAATATGGTGTATCACATTGATTGATTTGTGTATATTGAAGAATCCTTGCATTCCTGGGATAAACCCCACTTGATCATGGTGTATGATCCTTTTAATGTGCTGTTGGATTCTGTTTGCTAGTATTTTGTTGAGGATTTTTGCATCTTTGTTCATCAGTGATATTGGCCTGTAGTTTTCTTTCTTTGTGATATCTTTGTCTGGTTTTGGCATCAGGGTGATGGTGGGCTCGTAGAATGAGTTTGGGAGTGTTCCTCCCTCTGCTATATTTTGGAAGAGTTTGAGAAGGGGATAGGTGTTAGCTCTTCTCTAAATGTTTGGTGAAATTCACTTGTGAAGCCATCTGGTCCTGGGCTTTTGTTTGTTGGAAGATTTTTAATCACAGTTTCAATTTCAGTGCTTGTGATTGGTCTGTTCATATTTTCTATTTCTTCCTGGTTCAGTCTTGGAAGGTTGTGCATTTCTAAGAATTTGTCCATTTCTTCCAGGTTGTCCATTTTATTGGCATAGAGTTGCTTGTAGTAATCTCTCATGATCCTTTGTATTTCTGCGGTGTCAGTTGTTACTTCTCCTTTTTCATTTCTAATTCTATTGATTTGAGTCTTCTCCCTTTTTTCCCTGATCAGTCTGACTAATGGTTTATCAATTTTGTTTATCTTCTCAAAGAACCAGCTTTTAGTTTTATTTATCTTTGCTATCATTTCCTTCGTTTCTTTTTCATTTATTTCTGATCTGATCTTTATGATTTCTTTCCTTCTGCTAACTTTGGGGTTTTTTGTTCTCCTTTCTCTAATTGCTTTAGGTGTAAGGTTAAGTTGTTTATTTGAGATGTTTCTTGTTTCTTGTGGTAGGATTGTATTGCTATAAACTTCCCTGTTAGAACAGCATTTGCTGCATCCGATAGGTTTTGGGTCGTCGTGTTTTCATTGTCATTTGTTTCTAGGTATTTTTTGATTTCCTCTTTAATTTCTTCAGTGATCTCTTGGTTATTAAGTAGTGTATTGTTTAGCCTCCGTGTGTTTGTATATTTTACAGATTTTTTCCTGTAATTGACATCTAGTCTCATAGTGTTGTGGTCAGAATAATTCTTGGCGTGTTTCTCCTTGGATGTATCCTATATAGGGCTCTCTGTGCTCCTGGACTTGATTAACTATTTCCTTGCTCATATTAGGGAAGTTTTCAACTGTAATCTCTTCAAATATTTTCTCAATCCCTTTCTTTTTCTCTTTTTCTTCTGGGACCCCTATAATTCGAATGGTGATGTGTTTATTTTTGTCCCAGAGGTCTCTGACACTGTCCTCAATTCTTTTCATTCTTTTTTCTTTATTCTGCTCTGCAGTATTTATTTCCACTTTTTTATCTTCCAGGTCCGTTATCCATTCTTCTCCCCTCAGTTATTCTGCTATTGATCCCATCTAGAGAATTTTTAATTTCATTTATTGTGTTGTTCATCACTGTTTGTTTGCTCTTTAGTTCCTCTAGGTGCTTGTTAAATGTTTCTTTTATTTTCTCCATTCTATTTACAAGATTTTAGATAATCTTTACTATCATTTTTCTGAATTCTTTTTCAGGTAGACTGCCTATTTCCCCTTCATTTCTTCGGTCTGGTGGGTTTTTACCTTGCTCGTTCATGTGCTGTGCGTTTCTCTGTCTTCTCATTTTGCTTATCTTACTGTGTTTGGGGTCTCCTTTTCACAGGCTGCAGGTTCGTAGTTCCCATTGTTTTTGGTGTCTGCACCCAGTGGCTAAGGTTGGCTCAGTGGGTTGTGTAGGCTTCTTGGTGGAGGGGACTAGTGCCTGTGTTTTGGTGGATGAGGCTGGATCTTGTCTTTCTGGTGGGTAGGTCCACATCTGGTGGTGTGTTTTGGGATGTCTTTGGCCTTATTATGATTTTGGCAGCGTGTCTGCTAATGGGTAGGGCTGTGTTCCTGTCTTGCTAGTTGTTTGGCATAGGATGTCCAGCACTGGAGCTTGCTGGTTGTTGAGTGGAGCTGGGCTTTGGTGTTGAGATGGAGATCTCTGGGAGATTTTCACCCTTTGGTATTACGTGGAGCTGGGAGGTCTCTTGTGGACCAATGTCCTGAACTTAGCTCTCCCACCTCAGAGGCACAGCCCTGCTACCTGGCTGGAGCACCAGGAGCCTGTTATCCACATGGCTCAGAATAAAAGGGAGAAAGAAAAAGAAAGAATGAAAGAAGAAGATAAAATAAAGTTATTAAAAGAAAAAATAATTATTAAAAAAAATTTTTTAAGGAATAAAAAAGAGAAAGACTTAAAGAAAGAAAGAAGAGAGCAACCAAACCAAAAAACAAATCCACCAGTGATAATGAGCACTAAAAACTATACTAAAAACAAACAAACAAAAAACACAGACAGATCCCTAGGACAAATGCTAAAAGCAAAGCTATACAGACAAAATCACACACAGAAGCATACACATACACACTCACAAAAAGAGAAAAAGGGGAAAAATATATATCTTGTTGCTCCCAAAGTCCACCTCCTCAATATGGGATGATTCATTGCCTATTCAGGTATTCCACAGATGCAGGGTACATCAAGTTGATTGTGGAGATTTAATCAGCTGCTCTTGAGGCTGCTGGGAGAAATTTCCCTTTCCCTTCTTTGTTCTCACAGCTCCCAGGGTTCAGCTTTGGATTTGGCCCCGCCTCTGCTTGTAGGTCGCCTGAGGGCATCTGTTCTTCTCTCAGAGAGGACGGGGTTAAAGTAGCAGCTGATTCGGGGGCTCTGGCTCACTGAGGCTGGGGGTGGGATGGTGGTGGGGGTGGGAGGGGCATGGAGTGTGGGGCGAGCCTGCGGTGGCAAAGGCCGGTGTGATGTTGCACCAGCCTGAGGCGCACTGTGTGTTCTCCCAGGGATGTTGTCCCTGGATCACGGGACCCCAGCAGTGGCGGGGGGCACAGGCTCCCAGGAGGGCAGGTGTGGGTAGTGACCTGTGCTTTCACACAGGCTCGGTGGCTCAGCAGCAGCCTTAGTGTCTCATGCCCGTCTCTGGGGTCTGTGCTGATAGCTGCGTCTCTGCCCGTCTCTGGAGCTCCTTTAAGCGGTGTTCTGAATCCCCTCTCCTCGCGCACCAGGAAACAAAGAGGCAAGAAAATGTCTCTTGCCTCTTCGGCAGCTCCAGGCTTTTTCCCGGCCTCCCTTCCGGCTACCTGTGGTGCAGTAGCCCCTTCAAGCTGTGTTCACGCCGCCAACCCCAGTCCCCTCCCTGCGCTCAGACCGAAGCCGAGCCTCAGCTCCCAGCTCCGCCCACCCCAGTGGGTGAGCAGACAAGCCTCTCGGGCTGGTGAGTGCCGGTCGACACCGATTCTCTGTGCGGGAATCTCTCCGCTTTGCCCTCCACACCCCTGTTGCTGTGCTCTCCTCCGTGGTCCGAAGCTCCCCCCCTCCGCCACCCGCATTCTTCGCCCATGAAGGGGCTTCTAGTATGTGGATACCTTTCCTCCTTCACAGCTCCCTCCCACTGGTGCAGGTCCCGTCCCTATTCTTTTGTCTCTGTTTTTTCTTTTTTCTTTTGCCCTACCCAGGTACGTGGGGAGTTTCTTGCCTTTTGGGACATCTGAGGTCTTCTGCCAGCGTTCAGTAGGTGTTCTGTAGGAGTTGTTCCATGTGTAGATGTATTTCTGATGTATCTGTGGGGAGGAAGGTGATCTCCGCATCTTACTCTTCCTCCTTCTTGAAGCTCTCCCCCATATTACTTCTTGATTCAAAGCCCTACAATGGTTTTATCATTTTATTCAGAGTAAAAGCCAAATTCCTTAGAATGAACTCTGAAGCCACACACCATTGCCCATCCCCCCCCCACCTGACTTTATCGCCTGTTATTTTCTCCCTTGCTATGCTGTCTCTGATCCAACCTCACTGATTTCCTTGCTTTTTGTCTGGAAACATCTAACCCTGATATCTACGTGGCTTATTCCCCAACCTCTGTGAAATCTTTGCTTGAAAATCTTCTAAGTAAGACCTCCTCTGACCACTCTATTCAAAATTACAACCCCTCCTCTCCTACCCCACATTCCTACTCTCTTTCTCTACTTTTTAAATAACACTTAGCACCTTCTAATGTTGCAAGCTTTTAAAATTTGTTTACTATCTGCAGCTGAAATATAGGAAGAATATATCTCTGGAAAGAAAATAACTTTTAATGTTTTCTTAAATTTTAGTTTTCTTAATTTTTGCCCAGTTTTGGTAATCTGAGAAAAATTAGACTCTTTAATGTACCAGCTTGTACCTCTAGCAACAATCACAAATAATTGTTGCAGTATTCAAATAGCAAATATTTATTGTTCAAATTATACTTTTGCACCAACTGTATATAAAATACCATATTGTTGTAATGTACAAACCATATAAATAATAGGTTTTTGCCTTCCTAAAATAATCAAGTGATTTTAGATTGGTGAATAGAATAATCACCAGACATATATTAAACATGCCCAAATCCCTATTTCTAGCTAAGTGACCTCTGTTGAACACTAGACTTGTATATTAAGCTGTTTAATGGATGTTGTCATTTGGAACCTCAGACTCCATACCACATTCCTAACTACTCTATTTTTTCCTCTTGCCACCTTGAATGAGACATGGGCTTTCTTGACCACATACACCTCTGCCTGGAACACACATTTTCCTTTGCCTGGAATACAATCCAGAAATCCCTCAACACAGATTGTTATCTCCTACTTATTCTGCAGGTCTCAGCTTCAATGTAGCCTGATTTTCCTAGAGTAAGTTAGGTGGGCCACTGTTTCCATAGCATCCTATAGCACTCATGGCACTTTACCTGGACCATTTGTTGAATGTAAGCTCTCTGAAAGAGCAAGTACTTCATGAGACTGGGTCTAGCACTTAATGTATTATCTAGCATATAGTAGGTACTCAGTATATATTTGATCAACTGAAAACAGTAGAAAAATGGTAACACAAATGCAGTAAAACACATCTTCAGAAATATTTAATGACATGGGAAAATGGTCAGATATGATAAGTAAAAAGTATATGCTATGAGGTTATATATAATGTAATTTCAATTTTGTGAAATAAGAAATATGCAAATTTTTACACTGAAAAAAGTTAGAAATATAACAAAATGTTTTGTTGGCAAAAAATTATGTGATTAAAAAAACCTTCATTTTTATAATGAATGTATATTTGGTTTATGATCAGATAAAAACAAATTCTTCAAAAAGGGAAATCAGTATTATTTTGTATATTCCTGTTAAAAACATAAAGGATTAAAAAAAATTATTTTACAATTCCTTTTAGTTATTTTTGGTGGAAGATTTTGACATTTTTATATTCTTTGTGGCACATGAAATATTTTTCAAATCAGATCCAGCAATCCTAAGCTAATATAGATTCTCCTAGGTTTGGAGACACTCATGAATGCTAATGTAATTCTATAATTCTATATTACATTATATATTGTATGTAGTTCTGTAATGTAATGTAACTCCATTCTGTCAGGTCTGTGTTTTTTTTTAAAAGAACTGTTTCTTTCCTAAGTAATTACTTCTGAAAATATTGTCATTTTTCTTACTAATTAGGATATCAAAGGGTTTAGCATTAACAGCCTAATTTAAAGAATGTAAATGTGAATTACTTCACAGGGGAAGAATGCACAAAATATATCCATTTTGCTATTTCAAAACTTAGTGATTCTCGCTGGCCTATTAATATTCAGCCTTCTTATATTTTTTACCTCTCAATTACATATTAAAAATTATTCTGAAGTGAAAAATACATTGTTCATTGAGATTAATTTTAACTTGTTTATTTCACAATAGTTTATACAGTACCCTCACATGCTTGGCAGAATGCTTTGAGAGTAAAAAATGAATGAGATATGGTTCCTGTCTTTGAGGTGCTCACAGTCTGTTGAGGGAGAAATATGACAAAAATATATATGATAATACAGCACAGAAAATCATGTTATTTAGAGACAACAAAGTACTTGAGGCTCAAAGGGATCTGAAAGAGTGTCATTGAAGTCAGTACCTTTTACATCATTTCTGGTTCAAGCCATAATTTCTTACCTTGTTTGGTATAATAGCCCCCAGCTGGTCACCGTGCTTCTATCCCTGCCTTCCTGCAATCTATTCTCAACACAGTGGCCAGAAGATACTTTCAAAAATATATTAGACAATGTCATGCTTTGCTCAGAACTCTCCAATGGCTCCCCCTTTTACTAAGAAGGAAACCAAAGTCCTTCCAAGTCCCTTCTGATTGCCTCCTCCTTCCCCATCGCCAAATTGCCTCTTTATTTTTATCTCTTTTATGCTCCCCTTTGCTGAATCTCTTGTAGCCACATTAATCCTGTGATTTTTTCAAATCTACCAGGATGTTTACACTTTGGGGACCTTACACTTGCTTTCCTCTGCAGGAAAATCTAGACCCAGCATGATTCCCTCCTTACTTCCTTTAAGTCGTGATCACACGTTACCTCCTGTATGAGGCCTACCCTGGCCAGACCATGTAAAATTACAACTTGTGCATTCAGACACTCCTAATTCCCATATACTGTCCTCATTTTTCTTGTACTTAGCACTATCCAGCATTCTTATTATCTTTCTCACTCAATCACAGATTATTTTATTCAATAACATACTGAATACATTTACAGAAGGGTATATTAAATGTTCAATAAATAATGAAGGAATGACTGAATCTTGTTTTTATTCTAGTAAAATCTTAGTTGTTATAAATTCAGAATTTGTGATGATTCTTCTTGGATTCATTTGAAATTTATGTTTACATTTTCTGTTAAATTGTGGTTCCTTTGTAACTAAATAACTTTTAAGTTAAAAAGAGAGAGAAAAGAGGGAGAAAAGAAATTATAGCCTTTGTAGGAAATCTGTTTTCAATCAATTTTTACTGAATTCATGCAGTCAATAAAAGAAAAGCTGATTTCTAGCTGAAAAGCCCTGCCTAAAATCTTGATAGTTATTTGTTGGTATAATTATGTTACTAAAGTAATAAAATTTAATTTTTAAAAATTGGTGAATTCTTTAGATGAACTAATTTTGGACTAGTCTCAGCTAATTGCTCTGCATTCAAGATAATTAAAATAATATTAAAAGAAATATAAAATGGAATGTTACAAGGATGTAGTCTTTAGTTTCATAAACTTCTGACACTCTAGAAATCTTTGGTTCCTGATGGAAGGCACTAATAAGAGCCTTTAGTCTCACTAATAGCTAAAGCATGTTCTGTTGGAAAGATACATTAGAGACACATTAATTATTTGAGGCAACTGGAGCACCATTATTTCAGTGAAACATTTCAGTGACCTTGAAAAGGGGAAATGGAAACAATGGACTAGTAACAAAACCCTGTGGCATTAAATGATTTCTGCAAAGTCTGGAAGAATTAATGAGTGTGTAAGTGTTCAGTAGTCATATAAATTTGGTCCCTTCTCCAATTAATTCAATGTGCTGCATCCACCAAGTATGATCCTGAGCTCTCTACCAAGGAATCAGCGTTCAAGATGGCCGTAGCTCTGTCTCTCAGTGACACTTAAAGAAGTTAACTTTGTTAAGGAAAAAAAGACATGATGAAAATAAAGATCTATTTGGAATTTTAAAAGACCCAGGGCTCCTCCCACTCTTCCCTGGAGAAATTATCCAACTGCTAATGTGATTTGCAAAGGAGTCTTTCAAACTGCCTGCTGCCTAATTAGCTTTATGAAAAATACACATCAAACTTGTTCTGAGTGGTGGGTTTATTGTGTGGAAAATGATACAAACACACAACTACTGAATGAAAACAAGTAATCTTATCATCAAAGATGTTAGAATTAATCCAAAGAGCAGATGAGTAAGCTGGTCTTTCTTCTCAAATTGCCAAGCAGGTGGGAGGTATGAATTGGTGTCTTTTATGAGCGCTTGGTTGAAATGAAGAGAGTGTGAGCTTCTCTCCGCCCCCGATTATTTTATGTTCATTTTAATTTTCAGTTCTCAAAGATATTTCAAAGTGAGATACTGTTCTTTCCTTTCCTCTTTCAAAGTTTCATCAATTAGTGTTTGACGTGTGTATGAAATGATAAGCATTAGCTAGCATAATAAAGAAGCAGGAAAGCAATTTGTCTTTTACAGCCATATATTTGAAAAAATAATCAGTGCTTATAAGTTCTTCCCAAGTCCTTTTTTTCCTAACAAATGAGTTTTTGTTCTGAAATTGTGAGATTAAAGAATAATTGGAGTATAAACTGAAAATGGTGCATATGGAAGGGTTTGGCTGAATTGATTCTATTTAGCATTTGGCCTCCTGTTTCCATCATTGCTAATTAAATGAACTCAATCTAGGCTGGAGATGAGCTAGTGTATGCAACATTGCTGTGAAATCTTTAAAATGCTCTAAATTGGAGAGAACCTATACAGTAGGAAGATCCCCTCTGGAGAGACTGGGGATCAAATGCCAATTCTGTCACTTTTTCTGTGGCATTGAATAAACAACTTATCTTTTCTGAATCTCAGTTTCCTCATTGTAGCATGGATATGATATAACATTAGGAATGACTGGAAGGATTATGGAGTATTGTTGCATGATGCTCCATAATATTAGGACTTCATCTTGATCTTCTTCTCTTCTATATCTGTTTCATCCTCCAAAGGACCAACATTGACCTTTTGTTGCAGACCAGGACATATAACAGCTTCTCTTTAGTGTAATTGTCAGATAAAAAGTATAAATGGTGGTGTCTGATAAATGCAAAATGTGCAGTTTTTATGTGGTTATATCTTTGAAAACTCTGTTTCTTTTGTCTCTATGGGATTATTCTTACATAAATCTGAGTTCACTTGAGGAAAGTTTTCAAAAAGCAACAGGAATATTTTTCAATTTAAGGTAGTCAAAGCTCTGACTAAATCATAAAAACAGAATAATTTTCTTCCCTAAGATATTAGTGTGGTTGGAAAGGTTGGTTGGACTACTTGGATGAATATGAAAAAGCTTAAATGAAAATATGAGGAGAAAACACTGTCATACATATGTATTCTAATTTACTTATAAAATGTTAGCCTTCCCTTGCTTCATAAAGAATAAATCCTCTAAACTTAGAGTAGGTTAGCACAAAATCCAAACAACAAATACCATTGCTTCATTAATATCACAATTCTCCCATTCTTCCTGTATGTTCATAAGTCCTTCATACAACCCCAAAGTAAAGCAAAGAAAAACAAAACAAAACAAACAGCAAACTAACCTCCAATGTAAATAATGAAAAAAAACCAAACTACTACCAACATCATCATCACCAACTACACCAAAAAGCCAGGTCCAAACCATAACTAGCAGATATTTAGAAATAATTGTGATCATTAACATTACCATGTTTCAACAGCATAAAGACTCAGTTCAACTCCCTAACACCATACACAAAAATGAAATCAAAAAGTATGTATTTACTTATGCATGTATGTATTTACTTATTTCCAAGAACCCATCATCCAACACAAAAACTAGAATATTGATAATAACTAACATCCACCTATAAAGTCATCCCCTAGCCTGTCCCAAATGATCTCGAACCTGCTTGTATCATAAATTTATCTAACTCCTCTACCCACCTACTCTTTGTTACCCTGATTTTTATCCTTACCATAAACTTCAGTCTCATCCACTACCCTTGGTCCACAAGCTATGTCTTGCTAAAATGAATCTTTTGAGGTTCTTTGGTTCCAAACATTGGAAATTGATGCTAGTTAATCAGAATTAACTAGAATTAAGCAGATTTAATATAATTTAATGGAATTAAACAGAATTAACTAGAATTAACATGTAGTCAATCAGAAAAAATATTGTTTTGAATATGAGAGAGTTTAAGCAATGGAAGGAGAGTTTAGGAATCAAGCTTTAAAGGACAGGAACTAAAGTAACAACTGCAAAAACGCATAGACAGGTTTTGTTTGGGGGGGCATGAATCAACTCCAGTACTTTCAAATGTGTGATTGGTCTGGCTTGAATCATGAACCACCCTTCTCTGGGAAGAGAGAAAAAACATCTTAATGAACTGTCCCACCAGACTGTCTCCAATGGAAGAACAGATCTCCCAATGCAGATTTAGGTTATTTCATAAAGAAGGAGTTAAACATTGGGGCCAAAGGTAACATAGGTTCATACCAGAAATACTTTCTTCACTCCAGACTTTGGGGCTAGTCATTTTAATACATGTTTATAATCCCCAGCTGAATGTAACATTGCAATCTTTGACCTAGAACTCAGGCTCCCTTATTCCACGCCTATTAATGTTGAATTATATGTCATTACCTATATCTATTTGTGACCTTAAAAAATGGACCTTTCACATGGTTTAACTAAACATAGCTGCATGAGGAGCAGAAGTGACTCCCACACAGAAAGTTTCCTCTTTCTAGTTACTACAAGAAGAGCTCATTGTTATTATTTTTTTTTAATTTTTGAATTTGTAACTTCTGTGGTTAGTGTTTCCATTATGATGTACAGCAAACAACCTCAGATAATAGGATAGCATGGGCTATTAGGCAGAAAGATTTGGGTCTCAGTGCCCATAATGTTTACTAAGTGGGTGACCTCAGGGAAATTACTTCTCTGAAACTTGATTTCTTTATCTACTAAGCAGGAACAACTAATGTTTCTTTTCTCACATTGTCCTGCTGACTGAAAGGAGAATAAGCATTTAAAATGCTTAGCATAGAGCCTGGCCTAGAGAAAGCATGACATCAACGTTAGTTATTGCCATTGAATAATGACACATAACTGCTGCAATTTGAAAATTCCCATATTGAAGCTTCAATCAGCTCAGCTAATCTAGGTTAGACAATAGAATTTATTTTGGGGACAGACATTCTCTTTTCTTCAGGTGAGTACATTTTGGTTGAAAGTATAAACTATAAACACTGCTTTGGGGAATCCTCCTTCAGACTGAGAATTTAAATATTTTGTTAAACAAGAAGAACAGTTCTATTCACAGGGCAGTGCCCTTGTAAATTTAGGGAAATGTGTGCACCTGTGTGAGACACCTGAGAGACAGCATTTTCTAGTTGAGAGTTTATAAGGGACCAGCTCTGAAAATTATTGATTGTGGTTGGGAACTGTGCCTGTGCTCTGTTCAAATAATGCCCTTAGGAGATCAGGGACAGAGACCCCATTACTTTATTAATCCCATACATCTTTTATTTTGCCTCACGTGTGGAATACTTTTTCTTGCCTTTGCTTATCTAAAAATTCAAAACCTCTTACCTGTAACACGGGAATAACATGGTCATGTGTAATTCTCAGAGTAGTTGTAAAAGTCTGCAATAAGGGAATGAATATAGAGTGACATTTTGTGCACCATAAATCACTTTATACAACGAAGGCACTATTATTTTAATTATGTTTATATTGTTTAGGGCAAAGGCAACATTGAGTAGTAGTTAACAGCAGGAACTCCAGAGCCACACTGCTTGAATTCAAATCCCAACTCTACCACCATGGGCAAGTGACTTGAACTTTAAGTGGCTTATTTTCCTGACCTATAAATTGAGGATAATAATGGTACCTTTCTCACTATTGTTTCTAGAATTAAATGTGTTCATATATGAAAAGCACTTAGAACAATGCCTGGCACAAAATAAATGATACAAAATAATGATAACTATTATTATTATTATTGTCTTCCTTGTTAAAGTTGAGGCAAGTTCTACTTTTCACATTTATTTCAAGACTCGTAAGTACAGCTCTAATCACACTGCTATGCCTTATTTATAAGTTGTCCTGGAATTATATTGTTGAGTGAATTATTCATATCTTTATATCTTCTTTTTGCATCTGGATTATGTGGTCCTTTGGGGGTAGGGCACGTTGTCTGCACTTCGTTATTTCCCAAAGGGACTAATAACTCTCACGTGAATTAAATCCGTCTTGCATTCTTTTTCACTTACATATTGGTTTCTCTCAACCATTTTGCATTTTTTATTTTGGCAGAAGAGCATGGAAAGCTGCTGGATTACACTGAAAGCACTTTTGGTATCACTTCCCAGTTCAGTTTCTTTGCACAGTGAATAATAGCTAGGGCTGTTGGGCCAACATGAAAAGGTACTCAAATTTGGTTCTGTTAGGACGAAGTTGGCTACTGCTTTCATGGATGAGATTATCAGAACATATTTAAAACGTCTGTACCTCAAACATTCACTGTGAGGAGGACTCAGTTCTTGGCAACATACAGTCTCTCTCTCTGCCTCTCTGTCTCCCTCCCTCTCTCTCTCTTTCCCCTTCTTTCTCTCTCTCTCTCTCTCTCTCTCTCTCACACACACACACACACACACAAAACCAAGAACAATTAGATATAGAAATGAATTTTCAAACAATTATTTACAAATAATAGCTGAAAATTTTGGCCTGAAGCGTTTGTCATTAATAAGGCATATTATCAAGCTAGAAAGGTATATTAACATTTTTAGCTTGTTTAATAACTCTTAAATGTTTAGACATATGACAAGTCGTCCTCCATTTGTACTCTTTTATTGTGTTTAAAATGCTTTAATTCTTTAATGACAGATAAATGGGTTACACTTAATGTAGATATAATTTGTAGGGAACTGATTTCAGAGAGAAATAGGTTGGAGTTTCATAAGTATCAATAAGTGTTTCTATTTACAACAATGAATTCATTCATCTAACAAATATTTATCGAGTTCCAACTGTGTCCAGGTATTCCTATAGGTACTGAAGTCACAGTAGTGAGCAAAATAGACAAAAAGTCCTTGCTTCGGAGGAGTTTATGTTCTAATGGGGGAGGAAGATAATAAATAATAGGTAAATATATTATGGGATCATTTAGTAATAGTGCTATGGAGAAAAATAAAGCAGTGAAGGAGAATATAGGTCTGGCAGAGAGTGTTGCTAGTTTATATGGTAGCCAGGGAAAACCTTCATGGGAAGATATCATTTGAGCAGAAGACTGAAGGAAATGAGGGCAAACTGCAGATATCTGGGCAAAGAGCATTCCAGGGAGGTAGAGGCAGTGGTGAGTGCAAAGGTCCTGAGATGAGAGTGGAAGAGGCATATTCAAGGAACAAGGTGCTGGGGGAGAGAGGTAGGAGTTGAGGTCAGCAAGGGGTTGTGAGCAACAAGACTCCAGTGGTCTTGGTAGGGCATTCTAAAGACTTTGGCCTTTATTATGATTGAGATGAGAAGTTACTGGTGTTTTGAGCAGAGGAGTGACGTAATCTGAATCAGGTTTAAACAATACCTCTGGCTAATATTGCATTGAAGGATGGGAAATCTACAGGCTGAACTATCTGAATGGTAGATTGGGCAGGGATTCAATCTGGAGACATTAGGCCAAGCAAGAATCATCATTTTAGACAAATCTTAAGGAAAAGCAAAATCTTTCTTAAAGGGCAAACATTTAGATATTAGAGTATGAGCTACTGCTCCTCAAAGTATTTCATATTATACCAACATCCTTATAAAAAATTATATTTTCCCTCAAGGAGAAAAGATGCTGGATATAAAAGGTTTGAAATAAAGGTTTCCTGATGTTCTAAAACACAGTAGTAATATATCGAGTCACATAAATTATCACATTTAATTTTTCTGATGAAACACAAACTGCATATACTCTAGCTTTTAGAGAACAGATACATTCTGTCATAGAAGCCAAGAAATAAAATATTAATGAAAACACTTTAAATATGGATTTTGTAAAAACATAATTGTGAAATTGGGACAGATTTAAATCCAAACTTAAAATGACAGTTCTGTGGTTTTTATAATGTCAGTATATAAAAAAGAATATTCAAGTTAAGTCAATAAAGAGTGAATCATTGGTAGCTGTAAATATAACTTTGGCTTACATTGTTGGTAAATCGGAATCAATATGAAAGACTTCTGACAAAATCAGAATTCCCTCTTCCTGCCCATTCTTACCTCAACCCTTTCTTTTTGCATTTTGAGAATAAATACTGACATATTAATTTACCATAAGTCATAAAAACTGCAGTCTCTTGAGCAGATTTCAGATTCTTTATTATGATCCTAGAGACTGTGGCTCATTGATTATGTTATTGTCTGTTATGTGTAAAAATTGTGATGCTATTTAAGATAATAATGCACTAAATAAACAGAAATCCTAATTATATGCTCTTGTATAGTGGATGCTGACCTATAATTCTTCAGGTATATATCTGCTTAGCTGAGCAAACAGATTACTGTTTGCCTTGAAAAATAGAATGATTTTCGATACATACTCTTTTTCTCATATTTAATAGCATTTAATTCTGTTTCATATTGTGCAACCATAGGCCAAAAAATAAACTTTTATTAAATTTCTACTGTCAGGCACAATGCTGGGTGCTTAAGAGAAAAAACATGACTCAAAGGTCCTTGTTCTTAGGGTTATTGTATAATTTTTTTTATCTTTATTGAAGTATAATTGCTTTACAATGATGTGTTAGTTTCTGCTGTACAACAAAGTGAATCAGCTATATGTATACATATATCCTCACATCCCCTCGGGTTATTGTATAATTTGGAGGAACCATTTTTCTGACAAGATTTAAGGTTTTTCTCCTTACTCTTTATAAGTTATAAATATATTTGTAATTTAGAAACTCTTGTAGAATTAAATTTAATTAGCATTAATAAGAACCCATTTTTGCTCAGGGACATGCGAGGTGCTAGTTATAAAGACAGGAGATTCCTGTTCTCATGAAGGTTACCATGACTGACTAGAGAACCACACAGGGCAACTATACCAGAGTTTGTGAGTGGGTTGTCTGATTCTACTGTAGGAGCTCAGAAAGGGGTGAGACAATTATGGACTTGGTTTGGTCAGGAGTCATGGTTCTGGAACTATGGCCTGAGGTATGAGAAGTCTGTGAAATGCAGGAAAAGTGTTTCAGAGATTCAGTCTATTGAGAATAAGAAACTATGGCTTATGAATTAGAATTAAGGATTTGAGGAGAACAGAGAAAAACGCACTTGGGCTTAGGTTGCTTTTGAAAAGAAAACAACGAAGAATCGATACATTCGCAGGAGCAGTAACTGACTATTGACTGGAACACGGGATGCGGGTGCCTTACGAGGATTTGTACTCCAAAACAAAAATTTTTTTTTCAACTGCACGTTGATAAATATTGAGTGTTTTCGAGTAATATCTTACAGAATGTATTTAGTGTCTTCATTGCGGAAATTTCTTAAATGTTCTTCAGAAGACAATGAGGTCGTTCAACCAGGTTTCATCAGCCCCAGGCAGGGCAAGCAAAGGTGGTAGAGAAGAGCCCGGGAAGCTGCCAGAGCAGGCAGAGGAGGAATCCCAGATTTTGCACGGAACTGGCCACTGTAAGTGGTTCAAGGTGTGAATGGGATTTGGATTCATCTCCATGATAAACCGAGAGGGAAGCCCCGTGGATATTCTAGTTGATGTATTTGTACACCGAAGCAAATTATTCATGGAAGGATTTAGAAGCCTAAAAGAAGGAGAACCAGTGGAATTCACATTTAAAAAATCTTCCAAAGGCCTTGAATCAATAAGGGTAACAGGACTGGTGGGAGCCCCTGTTTAGGAAGTGAAAGAAGACCCAAAGGGAAGACACTACAAAAAAGAAAACCAAAAGGAGACCGATGCTACAGTGGTGGTGGCCTTGATCGTCATGCTAAGGAATGTAGTCTTCCTCCTCGGCCAGAGAAGTGCCATTGCTGTCAGAGCATCAAGCACATGGTGGCGACCTGCCCTCACAGAACTGGGTGCAGCCGCCCGCCCCTTCTCAGGGAAGACCGGAAGCAGAGCCTCAGCCACGCACTTCGACGTTCCCTCGAGAGGTGGGGGCGGGGGGTACAGCTATCCGTCACCACCGTTTCCTCAGGAGGCGAGGTCCGAGGTCTCAGAGTGGCCAGGCACGTCACCTGCAGAAGCTTCCTCCACAAAGTCATCTGCAGCACCAGAAGATCAAAGCAAAACGGGGCCTTCCGTTCAAAAACGGAAAAAGACATGACCCTTTTCTTAATGTATCGTTTTCTCTCCCCGGTTGGGAAGTCTACCTCATGCAAATACAGGGAAACAGTATTGCACAAACAGCAGCTGACCTGGGATTTTTAACTCCTGTTGAGGAACAGTGAATTTTTTTAAACAGACAAATCACTCTAAGCAAATTACCTTTGAGCAGGGTGTCATGTGTCACGTGACTCAGAGGATGCGATGCTCTGTGTATCTGTATGTGCACGTGTGAGAGGGAGAGAGCCTGAGTCTGTGTGTGTGTAGGAGGATTTTCTATAGAATGTAGACATATATATAAAGAGGGTTTGTCTTTATATATGTGTGTATAGAGATGTAAGCACACACCCTCCCTCGCAGAATTGGACATCCCCAAGAATTGAAAATTCAGGTGAAGCATTTTAGATGGTTTTGAAAATAACCCTTGGAGTTTTTCTTGAAATACCATTCCCTTTATATTGCATTAGGAAAAAAAAAATGACTGTTACCTTCTATGTGAACCAAAGGATACTTCAGATCTCAGAGCTGCCAATCATATGGTACTAAAGGTTTTTAAGACATCAGTTCTCCCGAATTTGGGATTGCCTCTTCTTGATATCTGTAGAATGTGTCCTCCACCCCTCCCCCTTTGAAAGCAGTACCTTAACTCCATATGCCTCTGACTGCCATAAGCTTTTTTGAATCTGGTATACATAACTCCAGAAAAGACAATGAATGTGTAATTTCTATGCCGATATTTCAGTGATTTTAATTCATATGCTTTGATTGTAAATTAGATGACTATTCAGAGAAATGAAGGGGAGGGCAATGTATAAAGGTAGTGACTTGATTGTTTTCAATGGTATTTTGATACTCGTTATAATCTTTTACCTGTTGTGAGGTTTTTGAGGGACTGTGGCAACAGCAGCTTCCCTTGACTGAGTCAATCCTTCCAACCGTCACTTCGAGCGGAGGCCTCCCTGTTTACTACTGAAGACCTTGGAGGAAAACTGCAGTTGTTTGGTGTATGTTTTTGGTGGCTGTTTTTATTCTCCCTGGAGAGTTACCTAACTTGTTTCTAAAACAAACAAACGAAACAGCACAGATGTGAGTAAAATGCCAGGGTTGAGAATGGAAATTAAGTGGATGCTCACAATTGCCCAATTACATATGACCTTGAATAATAGTAAAAAGCACCATGTTTGATGGCGAGTGACTAGAGTGATGAGCCTGGGGCAGGAGGTTCCCAAACCTCTCCTACCAGAGAGCTAGGAGTATTTTATACAATACAGTTCATCTTAGGGGAATTCCCTCAGTACTGCTACGGAAAGGACCTATGTGGGAGATTCAGGATGAACATTCAATGATGGGGACAGAGACGCTTCTCAGGTTGGTCCTCAGTTATATTAATAAACTGGCTGAGGGCCAATCATAATATTGGTCCCTTCAGGTTTCAGTCATGAAAAACATTCATTCTGGTGTCATCCTGGTTCTAGATGTTATGGACACTTTCGGAAACATCTCCAAGAAGGTACCAATTAGTGGCGATGCTTAACATTGGCAATAAATATAGTTGTGTATGAGCCTGTTGGTGTAAGCTCAGATAATCAGAAACAAAATAGCATGATTCAGATGAGACACATTCTGCTGAACAGTTTCTGCGCCCTCCCCGACTTGTCCTGCCGAGGGAGGCTTGTTGTACGGTTGCTGCCGTTTAAGCAAGCAAGCCACACAGAAGGAGAGCGAGCCTCGGGCTGGGCCGCCATATCACTGTCAACTCAGCTTGAGTTGACAGTGTCTGTGAGAATCTCCATGGGACATGCTGAAATATTAGTGTGCTGTGATGCAAAGCTTACCTTTGATGATATTGAATGTGATAAAGAAGTACTTCCTTGCCTTATGTGAGGATCATAAGCTTATTTAAATTATGTAGACAAATCAAAGTGGCGTTGCTTAAGTTTTTAGCAGGTATAATAAGCAGGTTAACAGTAAAAGTACAAAACGTAAGCCACTTTGAAAATTCAAACCAAAGTTCCTTGACCTTATTAGAAATAGGAAATTATGGACTTGAGAATTGGACCTTCCCTGTTTACATATAAAAAGTTCAGAGCTGAGATCATGGTGTAAAAAAAGACAGACAGAAAGAAACATGTTATAACTATGGACCTTATGGGTACAACTTGAAATCATTTTTCAGCATCTCACCAGACTGAACTAAGCACATACCAAACCTATCTTATGATTAAAAGTTGGGGTTTATTTTTTATAGAAGAATATTATCACTATTACATAACACACTCAGGACAAAGAACTTTGCTCAGGGAACATACCATATAGTATTTTTGTTTCTTTACAGAATAGTCTACAGTCCTGCTTACTCAAAGCAAACCAAATAACTTAGACCTTTATATAAGTATTATGTACCGATGTTAGTAATAACTAACCTCTGAGTTTGACATAGATCAAAATTTCTGAATATCAGATATCGGTTCTCCTATTTTTATTTCATGTGAAAAGTACTCTAAAGGAGACTTCCTCACCTCCTTGCACATGTGAATATCACTGACGTAAGCACAATGTCCATTTACATGGGTGAAATATTATTCTGTTTACAGCAAAAGGCTACCTCATAGTTGATGCATAGCACACCTCTATGCTGCTCCAGCCTTACAATGGCTGATAATGCTCTGGTACAGACCTTGTTATCTGTAGTATAGATAGCAGTTCACAACTGCGTGTTTCTGACAAACACTTGTGAATAATGAAGCATCTCATCTAGTTAGCCGTCTCCCAGCATTTCCTTCAAGTTATCATGTATTTTGTTTAAAGACTTATAGGGACTCTTCTACTGAAGCAAAACAGAACACACAAGCAATCTTGGAAATAGCTACTTTGCCTAGAGGTCGGTCGGTAGCGGGAAGAGGTTGGGAAGAGAGATTGGTTGTATGAGTGTTTTTGTGCTGGGCAAAAGTATCAGAGATGCCAATCTCCTTCATTTGCGTCTGTGCTGCCCTGAGGCCAGGTGTATTGCAGCATTATAGCCCAGACACATAATTAACTAGCACTGGCTGCCAAGGAGTGAACATAAAGTAGATGTGCAATGCCATTTCTAGCTACTGAGGGGTAGGGTCTGTGTGACGCGTCAGTTTTCAGGAGTTGCTAATGGGTTGGGCAGAGGGTCTGTGAATTAGTTGCCCCTTGACCTCACCCCCCATGTCAACACAATTGTAATTCCTAAGAAAGAGGCATTACCGGTCTCTTGGTCTCTTAGCCCTGTGAGCTATTCATTGCTTCATGGCAGATTATAGTAGATATACTTGCATTTCTAGTCTTTACTAGACGCCTTTGGATGTATTTTTACAATTGAAAGATTTAGAAGGATTTTCACCTGCTTATAACTTGCAAGTTTGGCATGCAGTTTAGGGGAAAAGATCAAGAAACATCATGTTATTAGCACTGGCCCATCTACAAATAAATATAGGGTGTTTTTTTTGCTGATATTTTTTTCATATTCTGGCCCAGTTTTATTTTGCACCAATGTGACCCCAAGTTACTGCTAGTTGTATTTAGTTTGTGAATAGAAGCCCGTAAGTGTTAATAGACTTTGTAACATTCGCTGTAAGATGAATTATACAGGACATGGGAGATCTCATTAAGTCTTAAAGTTAATTTAATTTAACTGTTTTCTCTAAGAAATGTTTATCATAAAATATATATGTGTATTTCCCCTTTGGTTATAAAATTTGGGGAAGTATGTACAAGTGCAGCTGCACTGACGTTAACTTTCCAGCTGTCTTAATGAGGTTTATTTGTTTTAGGGAAGAACAACTTGTTAAAAGCAAACAATTCTGTCTTACATTGCTGTCAGCAGCCTCTTTCAGATGTGGTGGTTGTGTGATCTGTGTCATAGTTGTTCAGTTAGAGTGAGAGGTTGACCTCTGAATGGTTGTTAAATTGTCTACTTGGAGCAAAGCTGCAAAGTTACGGCAAAGTGCTGTACTGTGAGAAACTATCAGGACATTTGATACATCTGTGGCTTCACACGTGTGAGAGTTACCAGCTTGAAAATGATGGTGTTGATTACCTCCTGAATTACAGCTACCAACCACTGGCACCCACCACCAGCTGGCTTTAATGAGTGTGTGTTGCTTCTTGGTATTAACAACTTTAACCATAATAGAGACCAAAGTGAACACTGATTTCTATATGTCTTTAATATGGTGTTTTATCTAGTGCTTTAAAATTATCCTGTGTAGTATTTAGATGACCTCATTGTCCATTTTGGCTCATGTTGTTTACAAGTGAAAATAAAAAACACTTGAACTGTATGTTTTTAAAGGACAAAAAAGGAATAGATGGTCAGAATGGCATTTCACTCATGTACAGTCATCCTGATGGACTACAAGTACTGTTTGCCTTGCTGCAGACCGTGGATTTTATTTTCTCATCTCATGCCTAATGTCTTATTCTGCCAATTATGGTTATTTTGAGGTTTACTTGATTAAAAATAAAACATATAATGTTGGCATTAAAAAAAACACCAAAACTATGGCTTACGCATGGATGCAGTAAAAATTGATGGGGTTATATAAGCCGCATAATGAGTAACAGTGGCTTGATATTACTCCTACCCCATTCCAGCCTCTCAGCCTGGGAGCAAACTGATTTTTCTTTTCCGGTACCAAATCAAATAGTTATTTTGGCTTCAGGTAGTCATTGCAGAAGTTTTGACTCTTACCTTTTGTCACTTTCCTGTGACTTAAAAATATGGAGCACAAGTTATCCTGACTGCTTTTCATTTAATAACATTTTGTAAAAGCAATTTGCCCCAAGCCACTGCTAAGATACAGAACATAGTTTCAGGCAACCCACTTCTGGCAGAAACTGGAGAGAAGCCAAGAGAAAACTCAATCATAAATATTCTGAAGTGAAGGTTCACAATGTTCTCTTCACATTTTTATCTATGACCTCCCTGAGAGCACTGACAGTGTCTTACTCACCTTTGATTCCCTCGGTGCCCAGCACTGTGTCCTACAAAAACATGACGTAAATGTTCACTAAATAAATACACAAATAATAAGTAAATTTTGACATTTATGCCAGGAAATCCAAACATTTGTCCTTTTACTCTATCTGATATTTTCCTCCTGTGTAGTTTGAAGTATATTAATGTATGACGTCTTCATAATTTTTTTGTGTGTCCTACAAAGTAGAAGCTGAAATAAAAGCTCTGTTCACAGGATTGATTTAAAATTTCAGATTTCTATCCCACATACTCTGAAATATACTAAGGTGGCTGGCTGCTCTGTAAACAAATTCATTCTCTCAGGGAAGTTGCTAAAAGAGACAGAACTTTGCCTGGAGTTGCCCTTTGGAGTAATCTGGAATGTCTTTTTGGAGGTGATCTTTGGAATCACAAGGTGAGAACACTCACCCATAGGGCAAAGAGGGGACTCCACCACAGAGTCCTCACGTTCTGACAGACACATATCTTTCTTGCTTCAGGCAGTATCTAGGACTGCTGCTCTTAGGGGGCTGTCCTTGTTATTCATGAGAGTAGCTGACCTCCCAGAGGTTTTGCCTACACCTTCCTTAAGAAGAATTTCAGGGCCAGCAAGAGCAGCAGCTCCAAGAGAAAGAAAAAGCTCCAAAAGCTATCCCAGGAAAATTAGAATGGACATTTCCCTAGTAGGGCATAACTTACAGAGATATTTCCCAACCCATCCCCTATAGCCCAATAAAAATAAAAACAAATTCACGAGTCAAAAAAAAAAAAAGAATTTCAGTCACTAAAATTATCTTTGTACAAGAATGTCAATTTGCCAAAGTCAGGAAATAATATGTTTTAGTAAATAGAATTCCATGTGGAGATTTCTGACATTTGAGGAAATGGAATACATAAAATGTACTTTAAACTTCAACTAGGTGAAAACGATTTACCCCTCTGATAATTGAGAAATTTTTTCATATTTCTGCATTCCTTCAGGATCCTGAAACATCTAATTCATTATCATTTTACTTATATATGCATGAAGAAAGTGCAGGAGGTTACACTGAATCCATAATAATTCTGTGACATAACCGCAAAAACAAGTTATTTAAAAAAATAATTGCCATAAGCTATTTACTGATTTTTCCTCTGGAAATATGTAACTGCTTAACTTTAACCCTATTAGTTGAAATTCACTCCTAGTTGATAGATTATTGAATAAGCCTGGATGTTAAAAGAAAGACCATATTTCTTTGTTCTTCCGTGCTTCCTGCCTTCTACTCCACAACCATGTAAGGACTTGCGGATATAATACAGAAAAAAAGTCATATAGAAAGCTTATGTCTGAAGAGTGAGAAAAATGAGCAGTGAGTGAAATTTAGAAATGAAAGTAACATCTGCAAAACCAACTTGATCACTTGGGGTGACCATAGAGAAAACAATAAGTGAAAGCACAGCTACTCAGTGTAACACCTTGTTTCAAAGGTAGTACTTTCGTCTGACTTTTTTGTTGGAGAATGAGAATAAGCTCATTCTCAGCTGAAATTTATAGTTAGTGAGCCTTTTCACCTGGATTAAGGGACGGTCTCTCCTGAAAGGGTTTGCATTTGTTCTGCTTAGAGTTCTAGGAGTATCATTGGTCCTAGAAAATTTTTTTTTTTAATTTTATTATTATTATTTTTTTGCGGTACTTGGGCCTCTCACTGTTGTGGCCTCTTCCGTTGCGGAGCACAGGCTCCGGACGTGCAGGCTTAGCGGCCATGGCTCACGGGCCCAGCCGCTTCGTGGCATGTGAGATCTTCCTGGACCGGGGCACGAACCCGTGTCCCCTGCATTGGCAGGCGGACTCTCAACCACTGTGCCACCAGGGAAGCCCTGTAGAATGTATTTTGTTTTAAACCCTCTGCTAGTTAAACTTCACTGACCAGATGAGTGCTGTAAACTTGAACCCAGGCCTGAGATGGCTCATTCTTCAGTTGTTTTCCTTTGACCCCTGGACTTTTTTCTTACTTTTTGCAAGCTCACCTATGCATTTAAAAGGATGTTTATTATATTTTATTCAGTGCATTTACCTTTTCTATAATTTTTCTGGAAATGAACATTGATGCTTTTTATTTCATAAATAAATGCTTTAGTATGCTTTACCAGTTTACATTTGGGCCTTATCTTCTCATTTGGATAATAATTTAAGATTCTCAGATATTGAACAAACTTTCTGAATGCTACTAAGGTCTCAATTTTGGACATGAATTATTTCTTGTGATCCTCCGAAGTTTACAAATCCATTTATATTTAACTTGCTGGAGTATGTGCATTTTTGAATGTTGGTTAAGTATCTTAATAAATACTTAATAAATACCTTCCATGGACACATATTACTCTATTCACTTTGGTTTGATCATGTGTTTTCTTAAAGGTCCTAGATATCATATGCCTGCTGATGGTATTACTATACAAACACTGTTAAATTCAGTGGGTAAAAATTTCCAGGTTCCCTTCAAAAGTTGCATCTCTAAATCTATGGAAAAGTAAGGAAAGTCAATTGATGATGTATACCATGATGACAACTCTCTACAGGGAAGTGTCCTAGGAGTAACTCATCCTTCATTTTGATTTGGAATGAACTCACGGGAAAGATGTAAATGATACTAGACTGAAAGAGGATTACTTTTCATCTCTGAGAAATGAACTAAGATTAGTGTAAACTCACAATAACCGGTAATAAAACTATCTTAGATTGAAAAGGGATGATGATTTGATTGATTAATGGATCCCAAAATTTGAGATCAGAGGGAGTTTATCTGACATGCTACAGAAGAAAGGATGCTCTAACAGATTGACATCACATCTGCTTTTACCAGAGGCAAGGACTTTATTCTGCTATAACATGATTAAAATAAACTAGTCCCTTATTTATCTATGATTTTCAAGGATGGTATAACCAAATATATTAATTCTCTAAATTAAAAAGATGCATGCCCCCCAATATTTATATATATAACACATACATATGCATACAAACACAAAGTGCATAAACCAAACATATTAAACATAAATTTGTCCTTGTTTCAGGGTCTCTACTAGGCCTTAGAGAATCTTGAGGTATGAAGGCCATTTGTCTTTAATTGAAATGACTTGTTTTTTGAGATCTTATGTCTGCTTTTTTTTGAATGGGAGTTAGCTGTTTGTGTCTCTTCTCTGTGTTAGCTCTGGTTTCTTGCCTCTGGCGTTATGACTCCTTTTAGCAGTCCCCTCTACTTTTAATTTGCTATTTATAATCACCTGTGGCTTGTTTCAAACTGGGTAATCCCAATTAGAATTAGTGTCAAAATCAGAAAACATTTGAGTGAATAATTTTCTTTTTTCCTGAAATTGGTAAGAATGACTCAGTTTGCCAGGTTTATAAAATCATAGGTGAATTTGCAAAACTGATGTCCAGACTCTAAATGACAGGACTGTAAAACCCAGACTGAAATTTCCTCTTGTCTTACTCATTATATTACTTTTTATGGCATTTGTTTTAGATTAGAAAACAGTATGAGAAATAAGCAAGAAAAAAAAAAATCCCAGAACAATCAAGATGATAGTTTTGCTGAATAAATATGCTTAGTCTGCATCAATCATGATGGACAATGTAAACCTGACATCATTCATCCTGTTTCACTACTTGGCAGATAGTTGATAAGTTTTAAAAATTTCCTTAGATTTTATGACAGTTTTGCTGATGTGGGGATACAAAAACTGCAAGCCTAGGTGATGAAAATATAAACTTTTGAAGTGTGAATGTGTGCAGCATTGAGATGGTTATAATTCCTGAAGTTTCTTGATGAACATTTATTATTATCTTGGAGGCCCAGGTTTCACTTTTTAATTCAAATCCAACTATGTTCAGTGTTTTGAACTCAGTCCTGGGTTTAACTAATGAAAGAAGTGAGGGTTGAGTACTGTGTTTCTCAAGCTTGGCTGCACATTGGAATGAGCTTTTAAAATTCTTAGTACCTCAGACCGATTAAATCAGGGTATCCTGGGATGTGCACTCAGGAGAAAGTGCTTTCTAAAGTGCCCCAGGTGATTTCATCATGAAACCAGAAAACCGCTGCTTAGTGATAAAGCCTTGTGGGGTTAGAGTCACCAAAGGGCCCAACAGATGCCATTGTAAACACATCTCGAAGCCCAGCTAGGCCAACTGGGCTGTTAATATATTCTTATTTAACTCCTCACATAATATCACAGAGGTCTGTTCTAAAACCTTTATAAGTCTTCTTTATCAAATCATTTCACCCTTAATGTCTTCACTCTTAGCAGATGATTTGACTTCCTACCAAAAACAAAACAAAAAAGAGGCAGTCACCTGGTATGAAATAGCTTAATTTTTCCTCACTACCTGTGGCCTCCTGCATTGCTACTTCCTTCTCAATTGCCGGAACCAGTACCCTTGACTGCATCCTCTTTTGTCTTCTAGGACTTTGCTCAAGTCAATCCCCCATTCTCTTGTCTCCACTCCTCTTCTATGTCCTGCTTCTCCTTTCCTTGGCCAGCCTTCCTCTCAAGCTGCCACCCTAATTCTTTCATTCTTTTCTCCTCCAGACCATTCGAATGCCTAATCTATAGTCAACATCTCAACTTCCTCAACACGAACTCTAGTCTGGCTTCTACTCTCACACTCTACCAAAAAGACCCTCTCGAAGGTCACCATCGATGACTTCCAATGGCCAGTTCCAATGATCCCTTTCACTCTTCATCCTCCTGGTCCCCTTTCTCTTGCTAAAACTCTTGACCTCTCCACCTCTCCATTGCTTTTTATGTGCTCTCTATCCATAGCTGCCACAACCTCACTTCTCAATCAACATCTTTCTTTTTCTCTGCCTATACTTTAAGTAGTTTTGTTCTATGGGGTTCTACCCTTAGCTAACTTCTAGTCTCTGTCTTTGGGCTTCAGCTAATACTTACATGTTGTTGGCTGATGGCCCAACCTCTTTCCTAAGTGCTGGACTTATATTCATCCGCAGATATTGCAGAAATCTAAAAAATCTTTATGCTTGGAACGAACCACTGCCACCTCTGCAAAACTAAATCCCAAACAAACGAAGTGAATTAAAACAAAAAAATAACAACAGAGAGACTCCTTCCTTCTCTGTTATTTGTGTAATAATTTCCTCAGTCAGCTAATCCCCAAACTGCTGTATTTTTAGTCACTCAGTGAGATGTTCTAACACTATAATGATCCTTTAAATCCAACTCTCTCTGTATTCTAATGCCTGAGCTAAAGGAACTCTTCTTCTCCCACACAAATTATTAAGGTGTCTTTTTACAGTGCCACCAAGGTGATTTAAAAAAAACACAAATTTTATCATATTAAGTTTCTGCTAAAATTTTTCTCTGGCTGTCTTTTGCTTTCTAAGCTTCCTCATATTTTCCCCACAGCACTGACTCTTCCTTCCTCATGTGTTCTACCCATCCTTTGCAAGCTCCTTGCTGGCGGAGCTTTCAACTCCTCTCACCTCACACTCTATTCTCCCTGTATCTGCCCTACCCTGGCACTACACTGCACTGATCCCTTGGTCATCCTTCTCAGATACTGCTTATTATCTCTAGATTTCCTCTCTTTAAAGAATCCTATTCTTCAAGATTCATACCAAGTATTATTTCTTCTCTGAAGTTTTTTTTTCTGAAAGTCATTCTCTTTTTCCATTTCTGCCTGTACTATGGAGTTAGTCACTTCCTAATTTGGGTTCACGCTGAGAGGATGATAGAATTCATCACATTGTTTTGTAATTATTTTACTTTAAATTTCACTTGTGAGAATAAGTGTGCTCTCCTTGTATTGATTAAACTACAGGTAATGAAAAACTCCACTTTGATTACTAACCCCAATTCCATTCTCTTTCCAAGAAGTAACCATGCTTTTCATTCTAATATGAAAGCTTGTAGATGCTTTACTATAATTTGCATGTACATATAGGAAAATATAGAATTAATTTTAAAAGATTTCTTGAAATCTAATTGATTTATGATAAACTGCACGTATGTTAAGTATATAACTTGATTAATTTTGACATACATGTATACCAGTAAAACTGTCCAGGTTTCCTCCTGTTACCTTATAATTGCTCTCTCCCAAGCTTTCTTGACCCTTAATAGCCAGACAACCACTGTGTTGTTGTTTTCTGTCATTATGTTTACATTTCCTAAAATTTTATATGAATCGAATCATACAACGTGTAGTATTTTCTTTTCTAGCCTCTTTCACTCAGCAAAATTATTTTGAGATTCATCTATATTGTTGTGTTCTCTTTTACTGCTGAGTAGTATTTCATTGTATAGGTATTTATCCATTAACACGTTAATGGACATTTGGATTACTTTTGGCTTTGGCTATTACAAATAAAGCTGCTGTGAACATTTGTGTACAAGTCTGTAGGAGCACATGCTTTTATTTCTACCCCTCGGTAGATAGCGAGGAATGGAATGGCTGGGTCATGTGGGTCGCATGAGTCTTTTTAAGTTTGTTTTACATATAATCTCCAGAGTTTTTAGTTGTGTCGAGTGAAAGGAATGGGTAAGTTACATGTACTTCATCTTCCTGGAAGGGGAAGTTGAGCCCTGAATTCAGGTTTTATATCTATGGTATCATAGAAGGATACTTGGTCTTTGTCCCTGGTTCCTGGTACAGACCTCCTAAAACCTTGGAATTTCTAAGTGAGTAGGAGTACAAGGAGTACTTTCTGTGCTGTTGAGATGACTATTGGTGAGCCCCTAGATAATTTCCAGATGGGGACTGGTTGCCAGAGAAACCAAGACTTAATCAGAAGCCTGGAACTTTCAGTCTCATCCTCCTCCCCATCTCTGGAGAGAGGAGAGGGACTGAAGAGTGTTAGTAATCGATCATGCCTATGTGACAAAAGCTCAATAAAAACCCCTAAAAGTTTCTGGGTTGGTGAATACTTTGAGGTGCTGGGAGGGTGATGCACCTAAAAAGGATGGGGAAGCCTTGTGCCCTCCCTCCATACCCTGCCCCATGCATCTCTTCCATGTGGCTGCTTCTGAGTTGTATGCTTTATAATAAACCAGTAAAGGTAAAGTAAGTGTTTTTCTGAGTTCTGTGAGTCATTATAGTGAATTATTGAACCCGAGGTGGAGTCGGGAACCTCTGTAGTCAGCTGGGCAGAAATACAAGTAGCTGGGCACCTCATTTGTGGCTGGCATCTGAAGTGGGGGCAGTCTTGTGGGACAGAGCCATTAACTTGTGGGGTCTGATCTAACTCCAGGTAGTTAGTGTCAGAACTGAATTGAATTATTGGACACCACTTGGTGTTGGACAATCAGAGAATTGGTTGGTATCAGGAGGAAAGCCCCTGTAATATCTCTTTAGTTCTGTGAGATTGTTCAAATATCTACTGAAAGCTCTGACTCTTAGCTGCGGTTCCTCTGCTTGGTTTCTCAGTCCCTTGTTCTATGCCTAGAATTGGCAAATGCCTTAAGAGAAGAGGTGGCTCACAAAATGTCAGTTCACCTCTCTGGAGATTCCCTTCTCTCTCTGATCTTGTCCTCCCACATACTGGTTTTCTTCTCAGCTTTCCCTTTTCAAACAGATGTGGATTTTTTATTGTTTGTTTTACATCTAGCTGTATAGTACAAATATTAGTCTGCTTCAGCCTACTCCATCAGAGGCAAAAGTGGAAGTCTGAGATTAAAAAAACATTATAGTAATGTCATCTTGTATTATTAAATGAAAATATTTGCTAATCTGGTTAATTTTATGTGTAAGAACTCTGCCAGAAACCACCAATGCAGCAGTTTCTTAAATAGACCCAATTCTGCCTTTATGGAACTTCAGGTTGGAGAATCAGATGTTAAATAATGACATGGATAAATATAGAATTATAAACTGTGATAAATGCTAATAATATAATAGCTAACTGATGGATTTTTTTACACAAGCAGGTCTCTGCTTAGATGTCATCTTACAGGTGTGGCCTTCCTTGCCTGTCTTACCTACAACATATCTTAGGCCCCTTACTCTGCTTTTTATCCCACATTATTTAATAGATCATTCGATCTATCTATCTATTTATTTATTTTTAAATTGAAGTATAGTTGATTTACAGTGTCGTGTTAGTTTCAGGTATATAGCATGGTGATTCAAGTATGTATATATATATTTATTATTCAGGTATATATATATATATTATTTTTCATTTATATATAAATATATACATATATATATTCTTCTGCAGATTCTTTTCCCTTGTAGGTTATTTCACAATATTGAGTATAGTTCCCTGTGCTATACAGTAGATCCTTGTTAGTTATCTATTTTATATACAGTAGTGTGTATATGTTAATCCCATCCTCCTAATTTATCCCCCCCTTCCCCTTTGGTAACCATAAGTTTGTTTCCATGTCTGTGGATCTATTTCTGTTTCGTAAATAAGTTCATTTGTATCTTTTTTTTTTTCAGATTCCACATATAAGCGATATCATATAATATTTGTCTTTCTTTGTCTGGCTTACTTCATTTAGTATGATCATCTCTAGGTCCATCCATGTTGCTGCAAATGGCATATCTCATTCTTTTTTACGGCTGAGTAATATTCCAGTGTGTACATATACTACATCTTTTTTATCCATTCATCTGTCAGTAGACAGGTTGCTTCCATGTCTTGGCTATTAAATAGTGCTGCAGTGAACATTGGGGTACACGTATCTTTTTGAATCATAGTTTTCTCTGGATATGTGCCCAGCAGTGGGACTGCAGGATCATATGGTAACTCTATTAAAAAAAATATATATATATATATATGTTTATTTTTGGTTGTTTGTCTCCCCCACTAAAATGAGACCTCCCTGAAGAGAAGGAGTTTGTCCATTTTTTCCACTGATGTATCTATACATTTTTGTGCGTGGTAGATACTCAACTTTTTAAAAATGTTGAATGCATGACTTTTTATTACATGCTGACCACATTTGTGCATTTAATTTTCACTTACCCTATTGTCATTCGCTGAATGATGGCCAACCACAGATATCAGGTTCTAATCCCTGAACCCTGCAAATGTTACCTTATAAGGGAAAAGGGTCTTTGAAAATATGATTAACTTAAGGATCTTGACATGGGAATATTATTCTGAATTGTCCCAGTGAGCCCTAGTTCCAATCACAAGTATCCTTATAAGAGAGAGTCAGAGGGAGATTATGTATCAAATCTGAGATTACAGAAAAGGAGGGGGCAATGTGACCATGGAAGCAGAGGTTGGAGTGATGTGGCCACAAGTCACAGAATGCTGGCAGCTACCAGAAGGTGGAAGAGAAAAGGAATGGATCCTCCCCTAGTGCTTCCAGAGGGAGAATGGCCCTGCCAACACCTCAGTTTTGCAACAGTGAAACTGATTTTTGACTACTGGCCTCCACAACTGTGAAAGACTAAGTTTCTGTCGCATTAAGTCACCAAGTTTGTGAGTAATTTGTTACAACAGCCATAGGAAACTATACACCTATGACCTTGGTATTGTTAATCATGATTCCCGTTTTACCAGTTAGGAAACTAAGACATAAAAAATTTAACAACTTCCAAAAGGTAACATGTCTTTACTTGATAGCATCAGTGTTCAAACCTTAACAAGTTGTTAAGTGTCTAATTGCATTGGTCGGTCATAGAAATCTTCTTAAATTAAATATGTAGCAGTTTAATTCAAGACTTGAAGGATGAGTAGGAATTAGTCAATGAAATGTGGAAGAAGAGAGGCTCCTGCAGTGGGAAAGCACTCAGTCAAGAAATTTAAGTGTAGCTCATTTGTAACCTATGTAGCACAAAGTTGTGGAGGAAGGCTGGATCACCTTGTAGAGTTTCTAAAGATTTTGGATATTATCCTAGTGCAATAGGAACTAGGGTTATATAGTGGAACTGTATAATCAGATTTTTATTTTAGTAATTACTATGATTTCTATATGATGAACAAAAACACCAAATCAAGGCAAGAACAAGCTAGAGAATATCATCAGGATCCATCACAGTAGTCTAGGCAGAAGGTAATTTAGTCTTGGATTGAGATGATGATAGTGGAGATATAGAGAAGTAAACATATTTGAGGAAAAAAATATGTAAGAGGTAATTTAGATGTGGGAGATAAGGGAGAGAGAGCAAAGTCAAGAATGATTCCTAGGTTCCCAGCATGCGCATTTGTATGAACAGAATTGTTAATTTATTAGAAGAGGAATATTGAGGGGAGGCCCTTTGTGTGTGGGAGGGAAATCAAAAGCTCAGGTGTAGACCTGTTAAGTTTGAAATGCTTTGGAAACAAAGAATAGAGATGGCACACAAGCAGTTGGTTAAATTGTTCCAGACTTAAGAGGAAAACTATATGTCAGAGATGTATATTTGGAAGATCAAAATCTAGGAAAAGGCTATAGAATGAGAACAACATGGAGAGTCTAGTCTTAGGTCCAAGTCCTGGAGAATTCCAAACCTTTGCTGTCAAGGAGAGCTAGCTAAAGAAATTGAAAAGAAGTGTCCAGAGGATAGAAGAAAAGCTAATAGAGTTTTGCATAAACTGAAATCATAGACTCATGATAATGATAATATTGTTAACTCTGTTGAATGCTGCTAAGTATTATAGAGAGATAAGGACTAAATTCTGGTGTTTGGATTTAGTAACTTGGACCTTAGAAAGAAGAATGCATAGAATAGTGTGGGCAGAAACCAGAGGTGAATGTGCTATGAGCACCATCCGTTGCCCAACCAGCATCCTTACCTTTTTTTCCTTGATTTTTGTTCTAGTCTACCATGTTCTTTCACTACCTGCAACAGCCCATGTAACTCAAGAGATGCTTACTCCATTTGCAGCCCCAGGTAAAGTTATTCAAAACAAATTGTGGTAATACTACGTTCCCCATCTCTACTGGTTTAGAATTCAGATTTAAGCTAATCATTATATAGCATTCCTCTGGTGACTGTTAACGGTCCAGGATTGGACACAGGATCCTATATGTCCAATCAAACTGAAGAGAACTTTTATCATTTGGCTGAAAGAGAGGTCCACCATTTTTCCTGATGGATATGAATAAGGAAGCATGTTTTCCTAGATGATGCCAGAAGCTGTCTTATGACAAAGAAGGAAGTCTGTCAAGGTCAAAACTAAAACACAGAGGAAAGAAGAGCTCAATGGATTTTAGAGCTACTAAATTGTGGCCTATGCATGCATGAGATCATACTTTTTATTATTGTTTAAACCAAAGTCATCCTTGTGTAAATAATGAAGAGATGAAGATGTAGAGTCAATGTATTTGGACATTTTTTTCAAGGTGATTAGCCATGGAGGAGAATACAGAGATAGTGTGGGTGGTTGAATGCTAAAAGGAAGAAGAAAATGTTAGATGAGACAGAGAAAATAATTGAGCAAGGTCCATGAGCTGATAAGATGAGTAGATCCAAAGCACATGGGAATGAAAAAGATGATTCCTCAATTATAGCAAGAGAGTAGAAGAATAGATGGAGATGCAGGAGGTTCTGCATATTTATTGGAGAAATCAAGGGAGATTTTGCTATTAAATAGCTTTTACTTTCTCAATGAAGTTAGATAACATGTTGTCTGCTGGAAGATGGAGCTGGCATGGAATGGTGGTTTTTAGGAGCTTGAAGAAGTCATGAAATAGTAATTACAGAGAGTGGGTATATTAGATTGTATTAATGTCACCAATTCTTCACTGCTTCATATATTTACACTCTTTGTCACATAACTTTGCAGTTATTTCCACAGAAGAGGCAGATAATATATCTACTTTCTGACTTCAGGTATGACTGTGAGACTTGCTTTGGCCAAAAGAATGAGGTGGATGTGACTTTATGCCAGTTCTTAGCTTAGATCCTAAAAGGCCTTGCACATTGATGCTTGATTGCTTGTTTTGCAGCTAATGCCTTAAGAACATGTCTAGGATCGCTTGCTTATTCTAGGAGGAAGATGAGACATATGTGGAGCAAAGCTGCCACAGCTGAGCTGTCCCAGATGGATCTGGCCTATATTAGACAGCCCCCAACGGATTTGCAGATTTTGTATTTCTTTTTAGGTAGTAACAGGTAACTGATACTCTGAGAAAGTAAGCTTATTACGGAAACTTAATATTAGGACTATTTGAAGGCCCAGTTAAAGCTGGAGATTATAAATTAATAGTGATATTAATCTGTCCAGTTAGGGAATTTTCTCCTGCAGAGCTGAGCTTCGGGGTACAAGAATATGGAAGGCAGATGAATGAGTTGGAAAGTAACAAGAAGTGCCTGATGGATATTGAGAAATCAGAGATGTTAATGGGTCAGATAATGCATTGGCATTAAAAATAATGTAGCCATGGGTATACTTAAATACAGTAAACTAGTGAATATAACAAAAAATAAGTGAACTTATAGGCATAGAGAACAAACTAGTGGCTACCAGTGGGGAGAGGGAAGGGAGAGGGACAATACAGAGGTAGGAGATTAAGAAGTACAAACTATTATGTATAAAAAAGCTACAAGGATATTTTCTACAATAAGGGGAATACAGCCAATATTTTATAATAACTATAAATGGAGTATAAACTTTAAAAATTGTGAATCACTATATTGTACACCTGTAACATATAATATTGTACAGCAACTATACTTCCATTAAAAATAATAAAATAAATAAGTTGGAAAAAAAGAAAGTTGTGATTAGAAAAAAGGTAACATTTGAATATGTGATAATGAATATCAACAGTTCAAGGTTGTGACTACAGAATTGGGTAGCTAAGGTAGAAAAGAAGATCCAAGGGATGAAGAAGTGTAGGAACTGAGAGGTTAGGGATGGCTAATCTGTGGGATTGTCGAGTCACTCAGGATGCTTGGCAGAAGCTGCGGTAGAGAAGGAGACTTGGTTTGGAGGAGGGCATTGGAAATTGTTTTGAATTTTATAAATCCTACTATTATTAGGATATACTTCTGAATTATTTTAAGCAGTAGGAATCTGCACTAACCAAAATCTTTCATCGCTAACCTTCAGTGGCTCAGTGTTATATCCACCGGAAATTTTAGTAGGGTTGCATATTTGTATATTTAACAATAGTTGAGTAAATTCCTAGTAGGGAAAAAAGCTTAGAAATTACTTCTGATGATAAAAGTTAATCTTTTCTTAGCAATGGAGGGTCTTGTGATTGTATAAAATCTATAACCTTCACTTAGTAATTCAACACGTGCTGGAACGATACCCAACTCAACATTCTACTGAATCATATGTCAGTCCTTGGCTTTTAAAACTCTCAAGGGGTGATTTTCAAAGGCTTTGGTTACATATAACAATATCTTTTTCTTGGTAAGTGTTTCCTTGGAGAATTAGGTTCTACAAAAGTATATTTCTAAAGTAACTGAAAGTTAAGCTTTTCAAGAAAAAACTGCTTTAATTTCAGCCATATTTGATGGAAACATTTATAAAAGGAAATATATATATTATAGTATAGTCATACTTATGTCTATGCATCATAGTTACGAACATCAGTTAGGTAATTGCTGTGGTAGTGTGACTCTGAAGACAACTGAATGAATTTTGTTTAGTTTCTTCTTTCATTATCAAAATATCTCATTTCACCACTAGTATACACATCTACCTTTGGAAGTCCTCCTTTTCTTCCTAATTGTTTTTTTGCTTCTAATTTATTTCAGGACTGGGAAATCATATAGCCAAACTTATTCAATTACATGTAAAGTAGAAATAAATAGTCTTTAAGTAAGTACCTGAAAGAACTTACTCATAATATTTGTTAGAAATATTTTACCTGCTAAGGGGCTTTTTAAAGGTATTTGCTGGTTCTGAACACTTGAAGTTTCTGTTACATGACTTCAAGATCAGCAAGATATTACTATACCTTTTATAAAGATTTTGATTTAAACTTTTTTCTTATGTATACTCAAGATGAATAGAATTGCTATTAATATTAATCAACTGAAATCTTCATATCTTAGATAAGCATAGCCACATGACATTTTAAAGCTTCAGAAGGCCTTAGAGAACATTGTTCCAAGTTAGGTTTAATATCTTATTGTCAAAAAATATTTTGAAAGAGTCATCTATAAAGGATATTGAATATCTTACTCTAAGAATGAGGGATATTAAAAAGTATGATATGAATCTCTCACTCAATCTGATTTTCTTGATTTTGGTTGAGCAGAAATTGAAACTGGAGTTTCCTAATATTAAAACTAAATATAGTTTTTATACTTCATTTATTTAAAACTCATCTTCATAGTCTTCAATAAACTGTCTTAAAGTATCATGATAATGTATAGCTAAAGAAAAAGATACCCTCAGCTCACACATGAATATATTCAGTACTGTTTAATATCAAGCATAGTTAGGAACTTACAAGTGGGTCATTAAGCATTTAATATTAATGACAGATATGGTTCCTAAATTTAGAAGACATAAGCAGTCTGCTTTACATTTGAAGTTATAAAGTAGTTTTACCGTCATAGTAATATACAAGATGAGCCACGAACTTTAGAGGAAGAAATGAGGCTGGTGATAGTCCAATTACAGACTTACTGAGCTTTGAAATCATTTAATCTTCTTTGGAGAAATTGAATCTTAGAACATTTAAGTAAATTTCCCATGGTTACATGGGGAGTGTTTTCTTTCTTTCTTTGTTCATTCATTCATTTAGTCCTCACACATTTATTGTATATCTAGTGTGTTCCAGGAAGTATATAAGGCCTTTGGACTACACAATGAAAAAAAAAAGACTTCTAAGAAGTTCATAATCTAATGGCAAAAATGGGACTATTATCCAACATTAGAACCAGACTTCTGATGCTTGTTCTTGGTTGCTTTCCAGTATATACTGTCATTTGCTTGTATCTACAGTTCAGAAAACCTTGGTTCTATTCTGAGGCCTCTAACTTTGGACACATTATTTTCAGGTCTTTAGGACCTAATTTCCCATTTTTAACCTAAAAATAAGCTTCTCAGTCTATCTACCTGGGCTACTTTAATAATAGTAATATAATATGTGTGAACACATTTTGAATTGTGCATATAGAGTAACAGGGAAGGGAAGAAAAGTTAAAAGATTTATCTGAGTTCACTCAGCTAGAAAAAGGTAGAATCCAGATTTCCTGACCACTGTGTCAGGAAGCTATTGTTCTTATTCCATTGCTGTTGTCCTTCTTTTGGTTACTATCTGGATACCTTGAATGAAATCTGTACAAACAATGACTTCTGAACTTATTAAATAAAATGTTAGTGTATTAGTCAGGGATCTCTGGAGAAATAGAACCAATAAGATGTGTATATATAGAAAGATTTATCTTATGGAATTGTCTCACATGATTGCAGAGGCTTAGAGAGTCCAAAATCTGCCCCGGGGAAGTGGCTGCCA
>NW_020175528.1:13657744-13705064 GCF_003031525.2 Neophocaena asiaeorientalis asiaeorientalis
CCTAATTTAAATGTAAATCTCATCCCAAAACACCCTCACAGAAACATCCAGAATAGTTTTTGACCAGATATCTGGGCACTGTGCGTACAGGCATGTTGACACATAAAATCAACCTAGGTTATAAACATGTATTAATCAATTGTAAATACATGTTTATAACCTGGATTCTGGTCTAACTTACTTTGGAATAAATGTAGGAGACATTATGTTACCGCTCCAGGTCAGTTTTTCAACTGAAAATTAAATATTCTGAATAGACGGTATCATATTCTGTTATTCATCTTGGACCCTGAATTAAAACTAATTAGAATTTGATTTAAAACAGTTTAACAAGGAAATAATCATACAATTTATTCATTCAACAAATATTCATTTAATAAGTTAATTTAGAGCTTCTACTGTTGGGTGCCACCTCAAGCATTATTCCACATTATGAATTCAAATGAAACTCTTAAAAAATTTTGGTTTCTAAAAGGGAAAGTTGCAAAACTCAAGATTCCATATTTGCTCATTTCCTATTTATTTCTCTTTGTTCACCAGTCATATTCCTTTTCATTAATCTTACCTAGACTTGTTAATGTATTCAATTTAAATTCCAATTAATCAACAAATCTACTAATAAACCAGCCAAGCAACAAATACCTATCTTACACAAGCTATTTGACGAAGCAATTCAAAGTCTTGAAATATGCCTCAGATATATGCTTCTGTCTGGGGGAAAAAAATGAGATTTCAGTTCTCAAAGGAACACGTCTCATTATTTTAGATCAAACAAGCTTTACTAAAAAGAAAGGGCAGAAAATGCCATCTGCCTTAAGTAAATAACTTTAAGGGAGGTTTAAAAATTTTTCAAAAGAGCAAAGCTATAAAGTGCTATGCATAATAAATGCTCATTTGTATGATGCAATATTAATAAAGTACAAACATTTTCATGTCTGAAATCAGGCCAGTTTACTGAGCAGCTTTGAAGAGTGATATCTTAAGTATTCAGTTTAAAATTATTCTAATTTTATTCAAAACTATAATGTTATAAGCACAATGGCCATGCTTGGTATTAGAACAAGAACAAGGTTAACTAGTTTTTGCCCTGGTTACTTTACTCACTAGCTGCATGAGTTTGTGCTGTCTTTTTACTCTTTTTCTGGACCTTAGAGCAGAATGAGTTTTCCGGCTGTAACTTGGGGTTAAAGGTAAATACCTTAAGGAAAGCAAAATGCCCATTCAACACACTGAGGATTCTAAGCCAATTACACTCAAGGTATATGTTCTGAACTTGGGGTTGCTTTATAGATCATGATAACAGGCATTTACAGTAGCATAGGGTTATGGTCAATTATACTTTGTAGGAAATGACACTATAAATAGAGGTTTGGATTAAATATAATTTTAGGGATTTGACTATACATGAAATTTAGTAGTTTCATAGATGTTAGATAAAAATTCTCATAAATACAAGTAAAAGAGCTACTAAGAAAATCAAATTTTATCTATACAGTTTCAAGCTTTAAAATACCTTCTTTTGTAGAGTTAACAGTACTCCCTACTACTTGGCTCCATCGTTTTAAGAAAAAAAAAGAAAAAAGCTCTTTTAGGTGGTTTACATTGCATGTATGACAATTTAAAAATACTTGTTTCCTTTTGTTTACAGTACATAAATTATTCACTTTCATCCCTTTCCACCACTTTAACCTATCATACACACCCCTAGGAAAGTGCATCTTGAAAAACAATCCCCAGATTCCTTTATTATTTTACTTATTGTATTAGACTGAAAGTACTGTTTCTGTGTTTTTGTCTATTCTTGCCTCATTCTATACTTCCTTCCTATGCAATCTTGTTCAATCCCAAGGCTCAAAATACAATCCTTAATTCAGTGATCCTATTTCATAGACAGGGTCTAGATTTCTTATCTGAGCTCTAAGTCTCTGACCTTTCCCTTCTCCTGCACTTTTCCTTCACTGTCCCCCATCAGAGGAAACAACACCATTCTTTCCTCAACAACAACAAAACCAGTTTTGAGTGTTTACTGCATGCAAGGCACTCTACAGAACCTATAGTGTTGAACAGGAAAGACATGGTCCCTTCTTTAGGGGAAATTGTGTTCCAGCAGGTAAGAGAAATAATAAACAACTAATTACCCAGTAATTTCTTTAATCACAATTATATGTAGCATGTATTCCTGACATTCTTTACTCAATTATGGTCAAAGAAAGATCAGTTTATTCATATATATATCATATATATGCAGACATACCAGTAGCTGACTCCAAGTGCTGTATCCTTAGAGCTCTGATCTCTGCATCTACTGGTGCTGATGTGCTGGAGGCTGGCTTGCCCTTGCCGCCCAATGGATTGTTGCTAAATGGCCCAGCTGACCTCAAAGAAGCTTAGGGTATGGCTTGCTCCTCTCACCGTGACATGCTGGAGGACCTGGTGTGTGTGTGAGTGTGGTATGACAGGGGCAGCCAGTAATTTGCGACATGCTTTAATTCTGGTTTCCATGAGAAACTTAAACTCCCTGCTCCTCCAACTTTACCTCAGGGAAAAGGGGGAAAGTTTGGGGACAGTAGTCATCAGTGTGCCATTCACCACTTTTTATGATCCTGCCCACCCTTCAGTTGAAAAGTGACACATTTGCAGTACTCACTCAGCAAACTCCAGCTGAACTGTAAAACGTTTTCCTTTGCTGCAGATGACTCCAAACTTTGGAGTCATATGAGGAGAGAGAAGAGCAAGCAGCAAATGTGCCAGAGTCGTAGATTCCCCAATGCTTTCTCAAACGTTTTCTCATTCTGTCTCTGGCTGCACTGAACTCTTTTAGTTCCTGGAAAATACTGGACTCCCTTTTACAACATGACCTTTGCAGCTCTTCCACCCTCTGTCTCAAATTTTCTTTTTAAACTCACCACACTCCCCTTCTTAATTCCTACTTATCCTTGACTTTCTAATATAAAAACCACTTTCTGGGGAAAGGTGTCCCCTCTTCCTGTCATATGGTTTTACAGCAAGTCATGTGCCATTTTTGGTGGACCTTATCTACATAACAATTTTATTATCTTAGTGTGATGTACAAAAGTCTGTCTCCTGTACTTATCCTTGACGTTAACAGTTGAGAGTCCCCAATAACAGAAAGGACACCAGTAGCCAGCCATGTATATATATGAATACATATATACTTATATATTTTTAAGAAAAAATGGACCTTCCTGTTTGCTCATAATTGAGTCAAAATTTTCAATAAAACATGCTACGTATACATTTGAGGGCTGGGACATATTTATGCTAATCATTGAATATCAGTGGTGCTGGCATATAGTAGATACTCAATAAACACTTGATGAGTGAATAAATAAATGAATACTAGCCCTAAGGAGTTTTCACTAAAAAAGGGATATGTATACCTCCAGTCCCGAGAGCCTGTGCAGCCTGCCACTGCCAGGGTCCTGTGAACCAGGGACAACTTCCCCAGGAGAACACACGGTGCACTACAGGCTGCTGCAATGTCATGCTGGCCTCTGCTGCCGCAGGCTCGCCCCGCATTCTGTACCCCGTCTCGCCCGAGCCTGAGTGAGCCAGAGCCCACAAATCAGCTGCTCCTTTAACCCTGTCCTGTCTGAGCGAAGAACAGACGCCCTCAGGGGACCTACATGCAGAGATGGGGCCAAATCCAAACTGAACCCCAGGAGCAGTGTGAACAAAGAAGAGAAAGGGAAATCTCTCCCAGCAGCCTCAGGAGCAGCAGATTAAATCTTCACAATCAACTTGATGTACCCTGCATCCGTGGAATACCTGAATAGACACGAATCATCCCAAAATTGAGGAGGTGGACTTTGGGAGCAACTGTAGACTTGGGGCTTGCTTTCTGCATCTAATTTGTTTCTGGTTTTATGTTTATCTTAGTTTAGTATTTAGAGTTTATTAGCACTGGTAGATTTGTTTATTGATTTGGTTTCTCTCTTCCATTTTTTTTTAATATATAGATACATATTTTTTTTCCTTGTTCTCTTTTTGTGTGTATGTGTATGCTTCCTTGTGTGATTTTATCTGTATAGTTTTGCTTTTACCATTTGTACTAGGGTTCTATCTGACCTTTTTTGTATTTTAATTTTTTTAATTTTAATAATTTTTTAATTTTAATAACTATTTTATTTATTTATTTTCTCCCTTCTGAGCCATGTAGCTGACAGGGTCTTGGTGCTCTGCCTGATGTCAGGCCTGTGCCTCTGAGGTGGGAGAGCCGAGTTCAGGACATTGGTCCACCAGAGACCTCCCAGCTCCACATAATATCAAACGGCAAACGCTGTCCCAGAGGTCTCCATCTCAACACTAAGACCCAGCTCCACTCAATGACCAACAAGCTACAGTGCTGGACACCCTATGCCAAACAACTGGCAAAACAGGAGCACAACCCCACCCATCAGCAGAGAGGCTGCCTAAAATCACAGTAAGGTCACAGGCACCCCAAAACACACTACTGGATGCGGTCCTGCCCACCAGAAAGACAAGATCCAGCCTCATCCACCAGAACACAGACACCAGTCCCCTCCACCAGGAATCCTACACAACCCACCGAACAAACCTTAGCCAGTGGGGGCAGACACCAAAAACAACGGGAAATGCAAACCTGCAGCCTGCAAAAAGGAGACCCCAAACACAGTAAGATAAGCAAAATGAGGAGACAGAGAAACACACAGCAGATGAAGGAGCAAGATAAAAACCCAACAGACCAAACAAATGAAGAGGAAATAGGCAGTCTACCTGAAAAAGAATTCAGAGTAATTATAGTAAAACTGATCCAAAATATTGGAAATAGAATGCAGAAAATACAAGAAATGTTTAACAAGGGCGTAGAAGAACTAAAGAGCAAACAATGATGAACAACACAATAAATGAAATTAAAAATTAATAGCAGAATAACTGAGGCAGAAGAACGGATAAATGACCCAGAAGATAAAATAGTAGAAATAACTACCGCAGAAAAGAATAAAGAAAAAAGATTGAAAAGAATTGAGGACAGTCTCAGACACCTCTGGGGACAGCATTAAACGCACCAACATTCGAGTTATTGGGGTCCCAGAAGAAGAAGAGAAAAAGAAAGGGACTTAGAAAATATTTGAAGAGATTATAATTGAAAACTTCCCTAATATGGGAAAGGAAATAGTCAAGTCCAGGAAGCACAGAGAATCCCATAAAGGATAAATCCAAGGAGTAACACACCAAGACACATATTAATCAAACTATCAAAAATTAAATACAAAGAAAATATATTAAAAGCATCAAAGGAAAAACAACAAATAACATACAAGGGAATCCAAATAAGGTTAACAGCTGATCCTTCAGCAGAAACTCTGCACGCCAGAAGGGAGTGGCAGGACATATTTAAAGTGATGAAAGGGGGCTTCCTTGGTGGCGCAGTGGTTGAGAGTCTGCCTGCCGATGCAGGGGACACGGGTTCGTGCCCCGGTCCGGGAAGATCCCACATGCCGCGGAGTGGCTGGGCCCGTGGGCCATGGCTGGAGCCTGTGCTCCACAACGGGAGAGGCCACAACAGTGAGAGGCCTGCGTACCGCAAAAAAAAAAAAAAGTGATGAAAGGGAAAAACCTATAACCAAGATGACTCTACCCAGCAAGGATCTCATTCAGATTCGACGGAGAAATTAAAACCTTTACAGACAAGCAAAAGCTAAGAGAATTCAGCGACACCAAACCAGCTTTACAAGAAATGCTAAAGGAACTTCCTTAGGCAGGAAACACAAGAGAAGGAAAAGACCTACAATAACAAACGCAAAACAATTAAGAAAATGGTAATAGGGACATACATATCAATAATTACCTTAAATGTAAGTGGACTAAATGCTCCTACCAAAAGACAGAGACTGGCTGAATGAATACCAAAATAAGACCCATATATATGCTGTCTGTAGAGACCCACTTCAGACCTAGGGACACATACAGACTGAAAGTGAGGGGATGGAAAAACATTTTCCATGCAAATGGAAATCAAAAGAAAGCTGGAGTAGCAATTCTCATATCAGACAAAGTAGATTTTAAAATAAAGACTATTATAAGAGACAAAGAAGGACACTACATCATGATCAAGGGATCAATCCCAGAAGAAGATATAACAATTGTAAATATTTATGCACCCCACATAGGAGCACCTCAATACATAAGGCAAATGCTATCAGCCGTAAAAGGGGAAATCGACAGTAACACGATCATAGTAGGGGACTTTAACGCCCCACTTTCACCAATAGACAGATCATCCAAAATGAAAATAAATAAGGAAACACAAGCTTTAAATGATACGTTAAACAAGGTGGACTTAATTGATATTTATAGGACATTCCATCCAAAAACAACAGAATACACTTTCTTCTCAAGTGACTGTCTTTTCAATTTCTGTTTTTCCCCATTATAACTCCTCAGAATTGAGAGGTAAAAGATGGTGTCTAATTGGGAAATATGGCCCTTCCCCCCAGTGAAGCCCAGGTCCTTTATCCCCTATCTCCTTTGGCTCTGTTGTTAGTGTGTGCACGTGCCCACAGTTGCACCCCCCCCAAAACGTATGCACACACAAATAAAACAGTGACCTTGAGAAATCAAAAGTAGTAACAGGGCTTCCCTGGTGGCGCAGTGGTTGAGAGTCCGCCTGTTGTTGCAGGGGACGCGGGTTCGTGCCCCGGTCTGGGAGGGTCCCACAATAGGATCCATTATAATTTCTTGAGCATGAGAGCAATATTATTTTAAGTGTTTCAGCAGATCCATATGGCAGTGAAAGCTGCATTGTGCTTGCCAGATTAATTTACCAACTTTAGGCAGAATTAACTGATGTCCTGCTATGTAGTGGGGAGAGATGGGTATAGGGAAATGTATCAGGAAGCAGCTGCAATGAAACAAGCATGAGCAAATAAAGGTCTTTTCTGATTGATGCGATGAGATGAATGGAAGTTGAAGGACAGGAAGAGGAAGAGATGTTTCTAAGTTTGTGAGAAAAGAATGGGAGGTGAGGAATGGGGTAGAGGATAAAAAAGATTCCTGTTTTTAGGCATGTTAGTTTATAATACTGGCCTATCTGAGTGAAGATGTGTGTGGGCAGCTGGAGATGAATGACTGAAACTCAGGAGAGGGGAGGCAGAAAAATGAGTGTTTGAAATACAGAGCTGTGGAATATTTTCTATCAATTTCAGCATCTTATTCAGTTAAAGGCCTCACTGCCTTTTTTTGATTCTTACCTTTCTTTCCATCATCAGTTGGTTAGAAAGCATTTGAAAGTTTCTTCGTTCTGCTACTAATTATACCTTGATTGAACTATCACAATGCCTTGTAAATGTGTCTCTTCAATTTGTTCTTTACCTTGCTCCAGTACATCATATATGATTTTACAAGCCTCGCTTTTCCAAACCACTCTGCACAAGTAATGTTTTTGGCTTCCTATTGCCTACAAAATCCAAGCTAGACTTCCCTCAGCCTCATTTTTCAGCTCCAATCCACTCTTTGCAGCCTAATTTTTCATTATTGTTCTTCATGAAACCTGTGCTGTAACAAATTGACCTACTCATTGGCCATCACACATGCTTGATGCTTCCCCATCTCTGTGCACTGCTTATGCTGATCCTGAATGTCTTTTTTAAGTCAGCGTGCCTAAATCCTAAGCATAGGGAAAATGTTTGTTCTACCATTATTGCCCCAACTGGAGATCCCTTTCCTCAATTACCTTGGTGTTTTACCTGTATCTCTTATGCCACTAATCTCATTTTATCTTGAATTAAATTTACTTGCCAATCTTCCTTATCTCCCTAAAAATATCTTAAGTTGCTTGAAGACAAGAACTGTATCAGAGATAAGTTTTAAATTTTTTGGTACTCGCTATTGGTTTTTGCATATAGCGGTACTCAATAGTTACTAAAGTAAATATGCTTTCTCATAATTGCATTAGATTTTCAATTTTTTAGTAACCATTCTTTGGTTGTTAGCAAGGGAAAAGGACTCAGCATAACTTATGCCAAAAAAAGACTTTATTAAAAATCTATGATGCAACTCAAAACAGTAAAGAAAAAGTTGAAGAAACATCACTCAAAAGCAAAGAAAGCACGGTGTCCCAGGGATACAGGGAGCAGGAATTAAGGAAAAATTTTCTTAGTGTGTTATTATTGACATGAACCAGCTCCAACAGTTTTGCTATCTCAACATAATTCTGGTCAAGATTGAAATTCCCTGAAGAACTCTTGACTGGCTTAGACTAAGCCAGATGCCAGGAGCGGGTGGGGCTCCTTGGCTGACAGTTCTAACAGGATTTCATGAAGACTGTTACTTTCCAAAGCAGAATCAGAGGGAATAGATACCCAGCAGATGAGAACAACAGACTCTAATGCATCCATCCAATAAAACCTCATGCATTAATAAAGCATTCATGCATTTATTCAACCAACCAGAATTTATTGGGTGCCTGTTCTATCAGGCACTGTGCTAATTGCTAGGGTTACAAATATGAATCAGTTGTCATCCTATCTTTAAAGAGTTTATAGTACAGTATATTTCTGTTACTTTTCTAATTCATTTAATGATTTTATTAAAATGAATGGTCAAAGAATTAAATGTACACATCTCTTGGGAGCTTTTCACTGCATCATGCCTCACTTACATTCTATGTGACTTCAGCCCTGGGTGAATGACCCACCCTGCATCATGATCTCTCAGTTAATTAACTTCACCAGTAATAAGCATGCTAGGAGAAAAAGATCAGAAAAGTCTGCAGGCAAAGATTATCTAGAGACTTGGAGACGTTGCTGAGGAATTTAGATTTTATTTAAAGTGTTTTGGGGAGCAATTAAGAGAATACTAAACTCAGAGCACCGCACTCTGGCTTCTAGGTAGAGACAGCACTATGAAAAGACTGGGGAGACAAGACTGGGAGCAGGACATCTGTTAACAGGGTGTCACAGTGGTCAAATTGTACGTTAGATAAATGTGTCAGCAGAGGGTAGGTGAAAAGTGGACAGGCTCAGGAAATACTTCAGTTGTGGAGTTAACAAAACTTGCTTATGGAGTAGACATAGGATGATCTCTAGGTGTAGTGAGGTGCCATTTCCTGAGATCTTTATTTCCTATTCAGTTTACTTTCAATATGCCAATTTTTCTCTCTCATTTTGACCACGGATCCATTGACCCTTTTATTATTTCTCTATCAGTTCTATCCTGCATTCATTTCCTGTCCTTAAAGCTTGGATCAATGGTTCATTATTTCTATCACTCTTATGAACATCTCAAACCCCTTACCTCAGTCTTCTCCCATTGTACTTGTCTGGCAAAATGTTCACAAAACTGCCCATACTTTATGAACTTCGACTGGACTTTGGAAATATCACACAATGGACAGAAGTGGTCCCCACCAACTCTTCCGTCTCTGAAGAAAGTTCGACCAGATCCATGTCCCTCTGGTATATGCCCTAAACTTAGTCAACGAATCTTCTTATATGGCTCAGGTGCTTTTCAAGCTGCTGTCCTGTGCTAGTACTAAGAGTGATACAGTTTGTGCACAAACCCTTCAAGAGCAGTATCTCAGTTTCTCACAGTGTTTCAGCTCTCCTAGAAGTAAGCCCCACTGGTTTTCCAAGCCAAATATTATGGGGACTCATCTTCCCAATGCAGCTCCCCCAGGCTGGGGAGCCCAATGTGGGGCTTGGAACCCTTGCTCCTAGAGGGGACCTCTGCGGTTGTAATATCCCTCCTGCTTGTGGGTTAGCACACCAAGGGTGTGGGTTCTGACTAGACCATGTCACTGCCCCTCCTACCTGTCTAGATATGGCCTTTTCTTTATATCCTTAGTTGCAGAAAAATCTTTTCTGTTAGTCTTTGGGTCATTCTCAGAGAGAGTTGTTCTATATGTAATTGTAGTTTTGCTGTGTCCATTGGAGGAGCTGAGCTCAGGATCTTCCTACTCTCCCTTTTTGATTTGGCCATGTTTACTTTCCTGGTGCTTTTACTGCCTCCCTGACTTGTTTGTTCTTTCTTCCTTTTTTCTGTCTTCTCTCCCTCCCTCCCACTATTCCCTCTCCCTTCCTTTTTTTTTTCTCTTGAATTTCATTTTTTTCTGTCAGTTCCTTGTGTTGCTCTCTTTTTGAGTTTCTCTTCTAAGCTTTGCTCTCTTTTGGTAACAGACAAATCTTAAGTTCTTCTGTCTGGACCCATGAAGTTTCTCTAAAGAGAACTCTTCCAGTGATCTGCGATCTGCTGGTGTGTGTGTGTGTGTGTGTGTGTGTGTGTTGGTAATAAGCTTAGCTGCCTGTATTCTTTGAGCCAAGCAAAGAAGTAAGCTGGTGGGGGTACAGGATGGAACCTACTGTTCAGCCTGCAACTATTCAATTATCCCCCTCTTCTTGGTCTGGTTCCTCACCTTTGCCCTCTGCCAGGCTTGGTACGCCCAAATCCACATCCTCTTCTGTTCCGTTTGCCTCAGGAATAAATTTTTTACCTCCTTTGGGGTGAGGGGAAGGAACTGTCTTCTGACTACTTTGGTTGAAGTGGGGTTTCTAATCACCTTTAAAAAGAGAGTGTCTCAGCAATATTTTTTTAAATGAAGTCAGCTTTATACTTGAAGTCATTCATTAGGATGAGAAATTGAATTTTAGAAATTTGGAAAAATAAAAGATTATCTTATGAACTAATTAGTGACTATGTAAAAGAGAAGGCTTGGAGTCTTTTTTATTTAATTGCTTGATGTCTGGGAGTATTTGCCAAAGATATTGCTGTATTATTATGAAGTTATTTTGGCTCAGAATATATGAAGTTCATTGCCTATATTAGATACCAAATTATTTGTCTTACATATTAACCTTAACAAAATTGCCCTTAAAAACAGCCATGGCTTCAAATTATGCCTCCGGAGACTGTATTTTCACAATATTTATGTGTGTTAACTGAAGAATTTTCTCAAGGTTTGCATTTCCAATTTCTACACTTAACAGTTACTCTTTCCGCTACCCACCCCCCACACATTTGCTTTCCTCTAACCTCTGATGAGTCAATCCTTTCTTCATTACCTACAGAAAAGTAAATTGCATTTTATTCAAAACTGTATTTTTCAGAAGGTTGGTTGCCCAGCTCAGGACCGTTAGTAACACCACACTGTGAGACTTTAGTCTCTTTTCATAACAGGCATATGTGCCTTAGAGTTCTTGTAAATGTTCCCTGTTTGTCTTTCACTTTTGCTCAATGGAATATATCCCAAAGGCTGCTAGTTAGTGTAGGATATTATCCTTAGTCAAAACACAATTGTATATATGGAAATAAAAATAGAGCTTATACTCAATGAATATACAGCTGCAGTAAGGTATTCTTGTTGTAAAACATAATGCTTGATTGTCAGATAAGGGAACAGATCTTATAATTTTGTATTTTTTAAATTGAGGTAAAATTGGTATATAAAATTATATTAGTTTCAGGTGTACAACACAATACTTCAATATTTGAATACATACAAAGTGATCATCACAGTAAGTCAAGTTACCGTCAGTCACCATATTATTGACTCCCTTTACCTTTTTTGCCTACCCCCATCTCCCTCCCCCTCTGATAACCACCAATGCATTTGCTGTGTCTGTGAGTTTTGTTGTTTTGCTTGCTTGTTTGTTTTGTTTGGTAGATTTCACATATAAGTGAAATCATATGGTATTTGTCTTTCTCTACCTGACTTATTTCACTTAGCATAATGCCCTCAAAGCCCATCCATGTTGTCACAGATGGCAAGATTTCCTTCTTTTTTATATCTGAGTAGTATTATATATAAAGTTTTACATATATGTATATATAATATTTTCCTTATCCATTCATCCATTGATGAACCCTTGTGTTATTTCCACATCTTGGTTATTGTAAATAATACTGCAGTGAACATATGGGTACATATATCTTTTCAAGTTAGTGCTTTCATTTCCTTTGAATAAATATCCAGAAATGCAATTGCTGGATCTTGTGCTAGTTCTATTTTTAATTTTTTGAGGAACTTCATACTGTTCTCCATAGTGGCTGCACCAATTTACATCCCCTAATTGTGGATTTTTAAAATGTAAAATGGGGTCTCAGTAAATTGTAAAATGCTCCTGCCATCCTTCTCCTCCCCTTGTCCTTCTCCTTATCTATTCAAATTGGTGCAAGAGTTGGTTATGTTTCAGTTAGTTAGGAACACTAGTCATTTGAGCAGCAATGTCTGTATCAATTCAACTTAAGTTCAGATCAAGCTAAGAGTGCCTGTTCTGCTCCAGACATACTGCTAGGTACTTGAGGTAGTGAGTAGTGATTAAGGCACATGAAGTCCCTGCCATAATGTCCTAGATCAGGAGGTAAAGATAAACAAGTAAACTAAGAAATTAACATGTTCATCACTGGTTGTGGTAAGTGCTATCTATGAAATAGGGTATCAAGATGGAATCCACTTTGGATTGGAAGTTTGGATGATCTTTTCTGGCAAGCTGACAATGGAGCAGAAACTTTAAGGCTAATAAAAAGCCAAGCAAAGAACTGGGGGGAAGAGGATTCTAAGGCAAAGAGAACAACAAATGCAACCTTCACATAGAGGGTAGATGTTTAGAAGAGTCAAAACAAAACTGAAGGCCAGTAGGGCAGAAGCATCACAAGCAAAAAGGGAAAGGAGATGGGCTTGGAGGGAAATGGGGGCCAGCCCTATGGAAACCCACAGGTCATGGCAGGAGACTCTGCATTTTATTTTAGGAGCAGTAGTCATTGACATGTTCACATTAATGCATTCAACCTAATTAACAGATTAGAGAAAAGCTAATATAAACATAAAAGAGCTCTAGTCTTGAAGGAAAAGAGGTAATTAAGATAACAAAAAAAACTACTAAAATAATTGGGTTAGTATTTTCAGAAAGATTTGTGAAAATATATTGCAACAATAAACCAAGAGAGGACATTCAGCATAGTAGTTAAAAGCATAGTCACTGGAGCCAGCTGTGTTCTTGGACAAGAAACTTAATTTTGTGTTTCTGTTTCCTAATCTGAAATGGGGTTAATAATGGAACTTATTTTTCAGAATTGTGATGAGGATAAGTGAGTTATTACACATAAAACATTTAAAATATGCCTGACAAATAGTTAGTACTATTACAACTTTTAATATTATAACATCTCTATAAAAATTATGATCATGTAACAAGAAATATATTGGAATTTAAAATATGACTGTTGAAATTTAAAAATAGTGAATGAGTTGAATAAAACAATCGACAGAGCTTAAAACTGGGTCTGGAAGATAAATAGGAAAAATTGCTTAAAATGTAGACACAAAACAGAGAGACTGAAAATATGAGTTAACACGACACGGGGAAATTAATTCGGATGCACTGCCATCTGCTTAAAGGAGATCCAGAGGCTGGGGACAAAGAAAATGGAGGAGAAATAACATTTTAAATAAAGGAAAAGAAAACGAAAGTAGTGTGTAGATAGAAATAGTCTACTAAGTGCCAGGCAGGACATATGAGTAGCATGGGTAGATCCTGGGAATTTTAGAGCACCATGAATAAAGGGAAAAAAACCTGAAAGCATTCAGAGTTAAAAATGGAGATTCACTGTGAAGGAGAGAGAACCAGAGGACATCAAACCTCCATTCTATTCCAAACTCTCAAATATGTGGGAAATTAATATTTTGAAATGCGAAGGCTCAAAGTTAATCATTATTTGCCTTGCGAGAAAAAAATACTCTGTATGAAGATATTCCTATAAAATGAAACAGGAATACCAAAAAATAAAAAGTTAATGTAGAAAATTTTGGAAAAATAAAAACTGATGAAAAGTAGACAAAACATATTACTTCACTCTCTAACACTTGGAATATTCACATGTAAGTAGTAAGGGTTTATTGAGATAAGATTGCATTTATTTCTTTTTTGTCCTATTCATACTGTTTTCTTCTTGAGTGAATAAAATTTATATCGTCATAGATTTGAAATACTCTTATATGTGTTTACATTTATAGAACCAAATTCTAGACAAAACAAGTATGACTAATTATTGTTGAGGAACAGAATGTAAAGATATTTATAATGTACAAATAACAATATAACCAAAATATATATCTGGAGGTAGAGATAGGGAAAGGAGGAGAGGGTAGTACAAAAATACTAAATTCCTTGTCTTTTATATCACAGAATAAAGAGATATTTATAAAGTTGATAAAACTAGCACTGAAGTATGTATTAATACTTTTTATGATTTTTTAAAAATACTGTTAAATATGGTCATATCTTGGTAATGGGGTTGCAAAGTGAGAGGATTTTTATTTTATTTAGACATTCTGTATCTATCATAGACACATCTTTACCATAGTAATTTTTGCAACTGCTCACAAGCATAACTTTAATTTACAAAACTGTTTTAATATTGAGAGCTATAATTATAAATAGGAGATCAAGTATATAATATGTAGAGCAACCATATGAAGGAAGACTATGCAGCCTTAGTAAAGAATCAGGTAAGTCACAGGGACATTTAGGGAAGCATGTCCAGGATGTAATTCTGAATGAAAAAATGAAAAGAAGGTCATGGAAAAACCTGCTTAGTACGATCCCCTTTGTGTATAGAAAGTGACATTATGTATAAATGTCTATTAATAGGAAGATCTTTAAAAAAATTGTAGGTTCATACTTGGCCCAAAAAAGGGAATGAATTACTGATACACGTGACAAGTGGTAGAAACCCAAAAGCATTATACTGAGCAAGGAAATCATAAACAAAAGGTATACAAAGTTTAAGAAAAGGCAAAACAAACCTATGATGTTTGAAATCTGAACTTTAGTTACCTTTGGGGTGGTGAGGAGGGGCTGTTGTAATTGACTAGAAAGGAGCGAGGGGGAACTTTCTGGGATGATGGGTATGTTCTATATCTTCATTGGGGTGATGGTTATTCAGGAGTATACAGTTGTTAAAACTAATTAAATTGTACACTTAAAAATGTGTGCATTCTATTTTATGTAAATTATAGCCCAATTTACAGAAATTATATGAGTGCACTGATGTATGTATATATATACAAATGTGATTACATATTCATAAGGTAATGCTGGAAAAAAACTGCATATCAAACTGTTTAGATTGGGGGAGGATGCAGGGAAATAATTTACATTCTATATTTATTTTAATTTTTATGAGTATATTATTCTTATAATAAAATCAAGAGATAAATTTAGAATGCAATTTGAATCCTAAAAGCCATTGACTTTCAATCTTTTAAGACAGAGGTGCTCCCCACCAACACTGCACTTCTGCCTCCCAGCTCTAACGTAGTTCCCTTTTCCAGGGACCTGTCACTTGGCTTGGTTTCCCCCTGACCCCGACCCCCGAGGGGCTGCAGAGGCTGTGAAGAATAGAGCAGCTACTGGGCTGGCTGTAGGTTGTCCAGAAACTGAGCACGCTGGAAAGAAAACAGCAGAGGAGAGGGGGTGGGTAAGAAAATCAGTTCTGAGTTTCAGCAGAAATGTATAAAGGGTCAAACACAGAAAGGAAAAAGTATTCTGCCAGATCTCCGTTTTCAGAGTTTTCTGCCTGTTTCTGCAGCAACCTTCCATGTGTATAAGGGTAGCTTGGAAAAATGCATATTGGGTACACATGTAAGGTCAGCAGTGAACTGCTAGCTCTGCAGGAGAATAAAAACCAAAAAAATTGAATGCAACCATGAGGCATGTTGTTAGCTCTTTTAAAGAAGCCAAACCCAAAGGCCTTTTAATGATTGCTTTGCTCTAAGCCCTCCTGCTGCCGCCAGCTTTTCCAGCATTCCCTTGGGTTATTTTCCCTTTTCATCCTTTCATTTAATATAAAATATCTGCAGTGCCAGAACTCAATTGCTAGTTTATGCTAACAAGCTTCACTTACCTGTCCTGGTATTTTGACCTTCTGACACTTAGAAATTCCAGGAGTTTCTAAACTCAGGCAATTAGTGTTTTGAATTTCTAACTTTGACATGCCTTGTAGAGGGCAGAGAAAACCTGGCTTTTCATAAGAGAATTAACTTTTTGCATGCTAACTCCCTGCTATTAAATTGTTTTTTGACCACCATTGGCTCTAGGTTTTGTTGTTTTTGTGATTGTTTTTATTTGAGCCATAGAGATTATAACTTTAAATTTCTTAGCAAACTAAAGCAGATTCTATAATTCATAGATGGGTAGAGAGATAGATAGATAGATACATGATAGATTTCTTAAATGTAGATTAAAGAATAGGTTATGCTGAACTATAGACCTCCACAATTTACTACTGAAAAAACACAGACTATGCATTGTTTTTGAGCAAGATAGTGGACTTCTGTATATTTTTGTTCAAGACTTGTCCTATTTTACAAAGCATTCTGAGATATTCCCAGAGAGGAGAAAGACCTTTTAAGAGTTGCAGTTTTGTATATGATTAGCCTAGAGGCACAATAAATGATGCATTATTTTTTACCTCTGTTTACTTGAGGATATAAGTAGGTATAGCCTATAGTTAATTTATCAATTATAATGAGGAGCAAGGACCCCAAGATGGCAGACACAACTAGAAGAAGCCTATATCTTGAGTCATCTTAGGAAGTAAATCAGTAGAAGATCCTCCTGACCCATACCATACTTTGTGAAAGGAGGAGATAAGACTCTTAACTGAGTTAAGAAGCTGAAATTTGGGGGGTTATTTGCTTGCTAGCACAGCCTACACTGAGACTATCTCACTGGTGATAGTCATGACTGATTTTAGCAATTTCATAAAAGGGAATATACTTTTGTGGTCAAATGTTGTCCAGAGTTTTTGAACGTACCCTGAAGTTTCAGAATTACTCTTGCAGGCATAATTTGACTCCAAATTTTTGGAAACACTTTATCTTTCTAAGCTAATATGATAAATATTTTTCTTGTTTGAGTTGTTAAAAATCTTAGCTGGACTATATTCAAGAAGTGAGGGGAGTTTTCTTTGATATTTTTGACTACTTGTTGGCCACAAGTCTGTATTCCATAAACGAAGGAAGAAAAGAGGTAGAGGAAAAACAAAAAAGGGGATACCAGATAAGAAAGAGAAGGAAGGAAATTTTATTGAACATACTTTTAAAACTCACACTGGCTATGGGGTGGGGAGGTGAGATCAGTCAGTTAAATAATATGTTTGAGATTTTTGTGATAGCTTTCTTTATTATTATTTTTTGAATATTACTTATATTTTATGCAGCAGGTTCTTATTAGTTATCTATTTTATACATATTAGTGTATACACGTCAATCCCAATCTCCCAATTCATCACACACACCGCACCCTCCACCTGCTTTCTCCGCCGTGGTGTCCATACGTTTGTTCTCTACATCTGTGACTCTATTTCCGTCTTGCAGACCAGTTCACGGGTACCATTTTTCCAGATTCCACATATATGTGTTAATATACGATATTTGTTTTTCTCTTCCTAACTTACTTCACTCATTTTCTTTCTTTTTTTAAAAAACATCTTTATTGGAGTATAATTGCTTTACAATGGTGTGTTAGTTTCTGCTTTATAACAAAGTGAATCAGCTATATGTATACATATATCCCCCTACCTCCTCCCTCTTGTGTCTCCCTCCTACCCTCCCTATCCAACCCCTCTTAAGTGGTCACAAAGCACGGAGCTGATCTCACTGTGCTATGTGGCTGCTTCCCACTAGCTATCTATTTTACATTTGGTAGTGAATATATGTCCATGCCACTCTCTCACTTCATCCCAGCTTACCCTTCCCCCTCCCTGTGTCCTCAAGCCCATTCTCTACATCTGTGTCATTATTCCTGTCCTGCCCCTAGGTTCTTCATAACCATTTTTTTTTAAAGTTTAGATTCCATATATATGTATTAGCATACGATATTTGTTTTACTCTTTCTGACTTACTTCACTCTGTATGACAGACTCTAGATCCATCCTCCTCACCACAAAAAACTCAATTTCGTTTCTCTTTATGGCTGGGTAATATTCCCTTGTATATATGTGCCATAGCTTCTTTATCCATTCATCTGTCGATGGACACTTAGGTTGCTTCCATGTCCTGGCTATTGTAAATAGAGCTGCAATGAACACTGTGGTACATGACTCTTTTTGAATTATGGTTTCTAAGGGTATATGCCCAGCGGTGGGATTGCTGAGTCATATGGTAGTTCTATTTTTAGTTTTTTAAGGAACCTCCATACTGTTCTCCATAGTGGCTGTATCAATTTACATTCCTACCAACAGTGCAGGAGGGTTCCCTTTTCTCCACACCCTCTCCAGCTTTTATTGTTTGTAGATTTTTTGATGATGGCCATTCTGACTGGTGTGAGATGATACCTCATTGTAGTTTTGATTTGCATTTCTTTAATGGTTAATGATGTTGAGCATTCTTTCAAGTGTTTCTTGGCAATCTGTATATCTTCTTTGGGGAAATGTCTCTTCAGGTCTTCTGCCCATTTTTGGATTGGATTTTTTGTTTCTTTGATACTGAGCTGAATGAGCTGCTTGTAAATTTTGGAGACTAATCCTTTGTCAGTTGCTTCATTTGCAAATATTTTCTCCCATTCTGAGGGTTGTCTTTTTGTCTTGTTTATGGTTTCCTTTGCTGTGCAAAAGCTTTTAAGTTTCATAAGGTCCCATTTGTTTATTTTTGTTTTTATTTCCATTTCTCTAGGAGGTGGGTCAAAAAGGATCTTGCTGTGATTTATGTCATAGAGTGTTCTGCCTATGTTTTCCTCTAAGAGTTTGATGGTGTCTGGCCGTAAATTTGGGTCTTTAATCCATTTTGAGTTTATTTTTGTGTATGGTGTTAGGGAGTGTTCTAATTTCATTCTTTTACATGTAGCTGTCCAGTTTTCCCAGCATCATTTATTGAAGAGGCTGTCTTTTCTCCACTGTATATTCTTGCCTCCTTCATCAAAGATAAGATGACCATATATGCGTGGGTTTATCTCTGGGCTTTCTATCCCGTTCCACCGACCTATATTTCTGGCTTTGTGCCAGAACCATACTGTCTTAATTACTGAAGCTTTGTAGTATAGTCTGAAGTCCAGGAGCCTGATTCCTCCAGCTCCGTTTTTCTTTCTCAAGATTGCTTTGGCTATTTGGGGTCTTTTGTGTTTCCATACAAATTGTGAAATTTTTTGTTCTAGTTCTGTGAAAAATGCCAGTGGTAGTTTGATAGGGATTGCACTGAATCTGTAGATTGCTTTGGGTTGTGTAGTCATTTTCACAATGTTGATTCTTCCAATCCAAGGACATGGTATATCTCTCCATCTATTTGTATCATCTCTAATTTCTTTCATCAGTGTCTTATAGTTTTCTGCATACAGGTCTTTTGTCTCCTTAGGCAAGTTTATTCCTAGGTATTTTATTCTTTTTGTTGTAATGGTAAATAAGAGTGTTTCCTTAATTTCTCTTTCAGATTTTTCATCACTGGTGTATAGAAATGCAAGAGATTTCTGTGCGTTAATTTTGTATCCTTCTACTTTACCAAGTTCACTGATTAGCTCCAGTAGTTTTCTGGTAGCATCTTTAGGATTCTCTATGTATAGTATCATGTCATCTGCATACAGTGACAGCTTTACTTCTTCTTTTCTGTTTTTGATTCCTATTATTTCTTTTTCTTCTCTGATTGCTGTGCCTAAAACTTCCAAAACTATGTTGAATAATAGTGGTGAGAGTGGGCAACCTTGTCTTGTTCCTGATCTTAGTGGAAATGGTTTCAGTTTTTCACCATTGAGAATGATGTTGGCTGTGGGTTTGTCATATATGGCCTTTATTATGTTGAGGTAAGTTCCCTCTATGCCTACTTTCTGGAGGGTTTTAATCATAAATCAGTGTTGAATTTTGTCAAAAGCTTTTTCTGCATCTATTGAGATGATTATATGGTTTTTCTCCTTCAATTTGTTAATATGGTGTATCATATTGATTGATTTGCATATACTGAAGAATCCTTGCATTCCTGGAATAAACCCCACTTGGTCATGTTGTATGATCCTTTTAATGTGTTGTTGGATTGTGTTTGCTAGTATTTTGTTGAGGATTTTTGCATGTATGTTCATCAGTGATATTGGCCTGTAGTTTTCTTTCTTTGTGACATCTTTGTCTGGTTTTGGTATCAGGGTGATGGTGGCCTTGTAGAATGAGTTTGGGAGTGTTCCTCCCACTGCTATATTTTAGAAGAGTTTGAGAAAGATAGGTGTTAGCTCTTCTCTAAATGTTTTGATAGAATTTGCCTGTGAAGCTATCTTGTCCTGAGTTTTGGTTATTGGAAGATTTTTAATCACAGTCTCAATGTGAGTGCTTGTGATTGCTCTATTTGTATTTTCTATTTCTTCCTGCTTCAGTGTCAGAAGGTTGTGATTTTCTAAAAATGTGTCCATTTCTTCCAGGTTATCCATTTAATTGGCATGTAGTTGCTTTTAGTAATCTCTTATGATCCTTTGGATTTCTTCAGTGTCAGTTGTTACTTTTCCTTTTTCATTTCTAATTCTATTGATTTGAGTCTTCTCCCTTTTTTTCTTGATGAGTCTGGCTAATGGTTTATTCATTTTGTTTATCTTCTCAAAGAACCAGCTTTTAGTTTTATTGACCTTTGCTACTGTTTCCTTCATTTGTTTTTCATTTATATGTAGTTTAAAAAAAAATAACCATTTTGTGGAGTTACCATGTGATCCAGCAATCCCACTCCTGGGCATATATCTGGAAAAGATGAAAACTCAATTTGAAAAGATACATGGACCCCAGTGTTCATAGCAGTATTGTTTACAAGAGCGAATACATGGAAGCAACCTACATGTCCATCAACAGATGAGTGGATAAAGAAGTTTGAGATATACACACACACACACACACACACACAATGGAATATTACTCAGCCATCAAAGAGTGAAATAATGCCATTTGCAGCAACATATATGGACCTCGAGATGATCATAGTAAGTGAAATAAGTCAGAGAAAGACAGATATCATATGATATCGCTTATATGTGGAATCTAAAAAATGATACAAATGAACTTATTTACAAAAAATAGATAAACAGCAAGGGTCTACTGTATAGCACAGGGAACTATATTCAGTGTCTTATAATAACCTATAATGAAAAGAATGTGAAAAAGAATACATATCTATCTGTCTATCTGAATCACTCTGCTGTACACCTGAAACTAACACAGCTTTGTAAATCAAACTATATTGCAATTAAAAATAACGATTTGTATTATGAAATAAATATTAAATTTGATCATAGTATGATAAACAATGAAAATATTAAATCTTTCCTATTTTTTGTTGCAAAAGTGACATAAATTTAGTTTCTTAAAAATTTTAAAGAAATCAATAAATAAACAGGGATATTAGGTCAAATTTCTCCTTGATAAATTTAATTATGATTTGAAATCTCATAGTTAGTTTGGATATATTAATGTGAGTAAACCAATGACTACTGACCTTACTAAATTTCATAATCCCCTTCTGTGCCTATAGGATCCTGCATGACTGGCCATTGTTACCCTTCAATCGTACCTCCTCCTCTCCTTATTTGCTATGCTTCTGCACTATGGACTTTCATTTTTCTTCATTGATTCTCCTAAGCCCTTGCCTTCTTCAGGGTTGTAATATTGCTTATAATATTTTTATCTGGTTCTAGAAGCAAGGTTATGTTGCCCTCCTAAAAAACAGTTGTGAAGTTTTTCTCTCTGTTTCTATTATTTCAAAGATTTTGAGTAATACTGTTTTATTGTTCTTTTCACGTTTGGAAGAATTCACCAATTAAACTGCTGATAATTTTCTTTGTTGGAAAAATGTATACAAATTCAATTTGTTTAAAAGATATTCATTATTCAAGTTTTCTATTTCTTTCTTGTCCGTTTTGGACAGTTGTATATTTTTAGGAATCTATCCATTTGATCCAAATCATCAGGCATAGTTCTATCTTTTTAACGTATAAAAATACATACATTATCAATCAAGTGGGATTTATCCTAGTTATGTAAATCTGATTCAACATTTGAAAATCAATTAACGTAATCCATGACATCAACGGGCTAAAAAAAAAAAATCATATGACCATATCAATAGTTGCAGAAAGAGAATTTGACAAAATACAAAACCCATTCATGATAAAAATTCTCAGTACACTAGGAATAGAAGGTAACTTTCTCAACTTGATAAAGAACATCTCTCAGAAAAACTATACTTAACATCATAATTCATGGTGATAACATCAAATCTTTCCCACTAAAATCAGGTACAAGGCAAGGATGTTCTCTCTCATCACTCCTTTTCAGCATTGTACTGGATGTCCTCACTAATGCAAGAAGATGGGTAAAGGAAATAAAAGATATACAGATAGAGAAGGAAGAAATAAAACTATCTTTGTTCACAGATAACATGATTGTCTATGCAGAAAATCTGAAAGAATCATCAAAAGAACTCCTAGAACTAATAAGTGATTAGCACAAGATTGCAAGATACAAAGTTAATATACAAAAATTAATTGCTTTCCTATACCCTAGCAATGAACAAATGGAATTTGAAATTAAAATCACAATGCCATTTACATAGCACTCCCCAAAATCTAACACAACGGGGACAAGATCTATATGAGGAAAACTATAAAACTCTGATGAATTAAAACAAAGAACTAAATAAATGAGAGATATTCCAAGTTTATGAATAGGAAGACTCAATATTATCAAGGTGTCAGTACTTCCAACTTGATTTATAGATTCAACGCAATCCCAATCAAAATCCCAACAAGTTATTTTGTGGCTGTTTACAAACTTTTTAAATATTATTTGGAGAGGCAAAAGATCTGGAATAGTCAACATAATATTGAATGAGAAGAACAAACTTGGAGAACTGATACTGTCTGACTTCATGAATTACTGTAAAGGTACAAATTCAAGACAGTGGGTGTTGGTGAAAGAATAGAAAAATAGATCGATAGAACAGAATAGAGAACCCAGAAATAGACCCACACAAATATAGTCAACAGATCTTTGACAAAGGAGCTGAGATAATACAATGCAGCAAAGATATATATTTTTCAACAAATGGTGCTAGAACAGTTGGACATCCACCTGCAAAGAAATGAATCTAGACACAAGATTTATACCCTTCACAAAACTAACTCAAATGGAGCGTAGACCTAAATGTAAAACACAAAACTATAAACTGCAGAAGATAACATAGGAGAAAACCTTGATGACCTTGGGTATGGCGATGCCTTTTTATATACAACACCAAAGACACAAATTGCAAGAAATAATTGATAAGCTTGACTCATTAAAATTAAGAACTCTGCTCTGGAAAAAGCAAAGTCAAGAGAATGAGAAGACAAGCCACAAACTGGGAGAAAGTGTTTGCAAAAGACACAGCTGATAAAAGACGGTTATCCAAAATATACAAAGAACACTTAAAACTCAACAGTAAGAAAACAAGCAACCTGGTTGAAAAATGGGCCGAAGACCTGAATAGACACCTCATCAAAGAAGATATATAGATGACAAATAAACATATGAAAGATGCTCCATATCATATGTCCTCAAGGAAATGCAAATTAAAACAGCGATGAGATACCACTACACACCCATTAGAGTGACCAAAATCCAGAACACTGACAACACCAAATGCTGGTGAGGATGGAGAGCAACAGCAACTCTCATTGCTGGTGGGTAGTTACCAGCATTTGGGCGGGGGGAAGAAAAAACAGGCAGGGTACAGAGCATTTTCAGGGCATTGAAAATATTCTTCATGATACCATAGTGATGGATACATGTCATTATATATTTGTCCAGACTCATAGAATGTACAACACCAAGAGCGAACCATTATGCAAACTATGGACTTTGTGTGATTATGATGTGTCAATGTAGATTCATCAGTCATAACAAGTGTACCACTATGGTGAGGGATGTTGATAATAGGGGAGGCTATGCATGTGAAGAGGCAGAGGATATATGGGAAATCTCTGGGCCTTCTCTTCAATGTTGCTATGAACCTAAAACTGCACTAAAACATAAAGTCTTAATTTTAAAAATAGATATTTATAATAGAGAAATGATCACCTTCATCCAATCATAGACTAAACTCAGGCTGAGATGCAGTTTTGGTAAGATTCAGTCTACCTCTGGTTTGTATTTGTTCCTATGGTTGCCTTCCATAGACTTTTAATTGAGAATTTAGTGTCTTTGCCTCTTTAGTACTAAGAAATTGGAATTTCCACTCTGCTTTTCAGATTATTTGAATTATCTCTTTAAGTTTTTGCTCTACACATTTTCAGAATTCAGCAAAGTCTTGAGATGGAATAAGTTGTGTGCTTGGATTTCCAATTTTGTCATTCTAACCCACATAACTTCCAAAACTGTGATTGTTTATCTGTGCCTTAGCAGCAGCTCTCTGTCTACACACCCATATTCTTAGCCTTTTTTTTTATACCTAGAATCAAATATCCCCAGAGAAAAAAGAAACTATATAGATCCTCAGTCTACCTCTGAATTTACCTCTGTTTTCTCTGAAATTCAAGTCCTTCTAAATCTTTCTACTTAAGCAGCTCTCTGACATCTTAAAAAAATTTATAATTTGCCTGGCTTTTCTAACTGTCATGAATATTTCATCCTTCCGTGAAGCAGAAATCCTGATATACATATTGTATTTATTTAGAGGACTCCTAAAATTTTACAATCAAATTTTCTTTCTTATGCTACAGATTTGTTTTTCGAAATGCCTTCAGAACATTTTTATTTTAATGTGTTTAAACTTATCCCTTTATTCTCCTGTATTTGTGACGACTTCATCAGATTTCTGATCACCACTATATTTGGGGTTAGGAATGGTTGCATATTAAATACGGGGGTTGTGGCAGTCCTCATTGAGAAGGTAAACTTTGAACAAACACCTGACAGAGAGAAGGAGCGAGCTATGAAAATCTGGGGGCTGAGGGGGAAGATAAGTGGGAATAGCAAGTTCAAAGGCACTGATACAGGAGTGTGCCTGGTGTTTTTGTATAATGACAAGAAGGTCGATATGACTGAGGCTGAGTGAGCAAGGGGGAAAGTAGCAAAGGGTAAATTCAGTCCAGGACTGATCTAAGCATTGTCTTTAACTTTTCATTTTCTTTCAACTCTTCATATCCAATAAATATCATGTCATTATCATGTCCATCATTTAGGTTTTACCAATGAAATATTCTTCATGCACATGCCTCATTTATAATTCTGTTACTACCACCTTCATTTATGTCTTGTTATCCATAGATAATTGCAAATCAGAAACTGATCCTCTCAGTCTTGGAACTCCCCACTCCAATAAATTCCAAATAAAACATTCTGTTCAGCCATAACCAGTATCATGGTCACAGGATAAGATTTATTTATTTATTTTCCAGTACGCAGGCCTCTCACTGTTGTGGCCTCTCCCTTTGCAGAGCACAGGCTCTGGACATGCAGGCTCAGCTTCCATGGCTCACGGGCCCAGCCGCTCCGCGGCATGTGGGATCCTCCCGGACCGGGGCACGAACCTGTGTCCCCTGCATCGGCAGACTCAACAACTGCGCCACCAGGGAAGCCCCAACAGGATAAGATTTTTTAAATTCCTAACTCTGGATTTTTCCATTACTATACACGAATAGGCCAGTGGAAGAGGAAAAAATGCCCGTTGTCTACAACCGGTGATCAGGATGTTTAAATATGAGTAAATACTCTATTTTAATGCCTTCCACAATGTTAGAAGACAACTGAAATTTTTGAAATCTTTAGATCTATTCAAAAGCCAAATGGATTTGGTGAGTATAAGACTGGGCTAGTGAATAAATAAAGTTTGCAACTTCCTGTTGTTGGGAAAAATCTGAATAAAATAGCCACTTGGCCTCATGACTTCTTGACAGAAATTGCATTAAAAAACACAGTACTTTGCTCCTTCAGACAACTGCTACCTAGAAAGCATCTTGAATTTCACATTGATGTCAGTTCTTTTTGCACATACATTATGCTGATGCATACAGCTTTTATAAAATAACCAAACGTTTTTTCTAGTGAAAAAGTAATTTTTAAGACATACAATAATAAGAAGGTGTATTGTCTATATAGCCTTCCACATTCTGATTCTTTCACTAACACAATTAAAAATTGGTTCTGCAAACTCCATATATATCCTTTGGGAAAACATCTGTTGTTTTCTGCTTGATGAAATAACATCAATATGCCTTTTCAGCCAAGGGCTTGGATCACCTGCCTTTAATTTGGCACGTTTGTGAATCTTATCATTCCTCTGTTTGCAGCAAAATAAAGGTTCAAATACTTAATAAATAATACTAAATTATTTGTAACAAAAAATCACAGAGCCAAAAAATATATTTGAAAACAACAGTAATACAAATCTGATTTCTCAGGGAAATGTTGGAATACTTCAATTTTTTTTTTTGTAAGATAGGCAAAACATGGCTTCTATGGTTAACATTGAAATTTCTCCTTTGGAACAGGAAAATGGAAGCTGCTATAGCAAGGGAGGGAAGGAGGGAAAAGATGAAAAAGTATAGTGGGTAAATTTTCATACCGGGTATTCTGAATGTTAGGTTCAGAAGTATCTGCAGTATATTGAAGGAAACATCTGCAGTTTATTTGCAGGATGAAATGTGACAGGAGGTAAGCAAGGGAAATGGAATATTTATTAGAGTAAGTAAATTAAAAATCTCATGTTTTTAAAAAAGTCTATGGTTGATGCAAATTAAGTGAATCTATTAAATTAATAGAAACACTTTTTAATCTGTTTCTCTCTTGAGTAACTGAAATTAACACTTGGATTTTTCTGTAAAGAACTGTGGCAAAAACAATGGTCACAGCTATTATTGAAGGCACTATACATATACTTTGTGTATAAGTATACAAGTATTGATATAATGTAGAATATAACATTCTAACATAAGCTGTATTTTAAAGGTTGCATGGAAACCACGACTGATTTGTTAATTCATTTGCTTGTTTAGATTTTCAGAAAATGTTTTCTGAACCTGAAGAAAAGGGAAATTTAATTTTTCAGGTTAACTTTAACTTTTGTGATTTGAAAGTCTGCTTAAATCTTAAATTTTAAAAGTGTGTTAGACATTTCTTAAGCCTTGGCTTATGAAAAAGATATGTAGGAACTTCCCTGGTGGCGCAGTGGTTAAGAATCTGCCTGCCAATGCAGGAGACATGGGTTCGAGCCCTGGTCCAGGAAGATCCCACATGCTGTGGAGCAACTAAGCCTATGCACCACAACTACTGAGCCTGTGTTCTATAGGCAGTGAGCCACAACTACTGAGCCCGTGTGCCACAACTACTGAGCCCGTATGCCACAACTACTGAAGCCCACATGCCTAGAGCCCATGCTCTGCAACAAGAGAAGCCACCGCAATGAGAAGCCCGCACACCCCAAGGAAGAGTAGCCCCTGCTCGATGCAACTAGAGAAAGCCCGCACACAGCAATGAAGACCCAACACAGCCAAAAATAAATAAATAAATAAATAAAAGGATATATAAAAGTGTGTTCTCCTCTATCGAAAATATCTCGTTTAAAATCTTTCCCTGTCCTGAAACACGCCTAATTTGCTTTCACATGTAAAACCCAAGACCATTGATAAGGAAGGAGCTATTGCATATATGTGAAGACACAACACAGAGCACTGAAGTCCACGTTGAGGCTGGATGAAATAGGAAGAGAAAGAGCACAGCAGATTCTGAAGGGTTTATACTTCTAGATTCAGGGAAGCTGATTTGGGGAGGTTTTATGAAGGAGGTGAGCCATTAGGAGAATTTTCAAGAAGGATTGAGGCATCATTGGGTAGAAAAGAATGGAAAAATCATTCTAGGTGAGAGTGAAGAAGAAATGTTGTCATGTAGGAAAAATGCAAAGCAACTGTGAGAAGATAAGATCTTGGAAAATGATATCTCCTCTTTGCCATGTTTATTTAATGTTGAATTTAAAAAGCACATTAAAATGGAGAAAGTCTCTCAGAAACTACTCCATTTACAAATTAGTACAAGTAAGCTTTCAGCACTTAAAACTTTCCTGAACTCAAGTCTCTGATACTATAATCAACAAGGCAAAGACAAATCTGAAATCCAAAAAGCTCTGTAAGCTGAAATTTTATTGATAACTCATTTGGTGGCAAAATCTAACCTGGCCTCTACTGACACGAAACTACTTGTGTAGCCTTTCTTCATCTCGCTTGATGGGACTATTCACAGGTTTGACTACAGAAATGTTAATGTATTTGGTTGGAGTCCTGCCCCAAACCGTGCTGGAGGATAGAGGTGGCCTATGTATTATATTAAATATAAAGATATTAACTTTTAAATATTAAACATTTTCTGAAGTCTGAAACACATTTGGTTTTAAGGTTTGTGGACCTATTAGAATCAGCTCTTTTTCCATTACTGGATAAAATGTAGGAGAGGCTTCTGCAGGTCTCTGAAGTTTCAGGCAACTTCTGAGTTGCCAGGCATGTTTTATTTGCTCAGAGCAGGATTCATAGTTGGATTTGCACACTGAATCTTCTAGTTCTATAGTATGAACAAAGAAAAGAAGTACGTTCTAAAGAAAAGAGGTAGTTTTAAGAATGTTTCCTGAAATAAGTCCCTGTAGTCAAAAATGAAGGTTAAAGCTATAATTCAAGTGAATATATTTTGAATGTAAGTATACATTACAGTTATTGGCATACAGTTCCATAGAAAGCCTCTCGTAAATAGATATAGTTACAATTTGGGCCTGCCTCTTCCATTCTGAACAGGAATAACTAATTGCTGTTATTTTCTATGTCTGATGGTAGGTGCATTTATAATAGATTAGCTGATGTAATTTATTTAAAATGTAATTAGTCACAGAAAGGAGAATTTGATACTGAAGGTAACTTTAACAATATACATAAAAGCCTCTCCTTTTTCTATCATTTCCCACATTAGAGATGTTTAATTTATGCGTGTTATAGCTGCCCCCTCTTCCCGTTATTCCTTACTCCCTCCCTTTCTTCCTCCCTCTCTCCCTCCCTCTTTGTCTCTTGATTAGATCTTTTTAAAAAATATTTTTATTGGAGTATGGTTGCTTTACAAAGTTGTGTTAGTTTCTACTGTATAGCAAAGTGAATCAGCTAAACATATATCTCCTCTTTTTTGGATTTCCTTCCCATTTAGGTCACCACAGAACATTGAGCAGAGTTCCCTGTGTTATACAGTAGTTTCTCATTAATTATCTATTTTATACATAGTATCCGTAGTGTATATGTGTCAATCCCAATCTCCCAATTCATCCCACCCCGCTCCCTTTTCCCCCTTGGTATCCATATGTTTATTCTCTACCTCTGTGTCTCTATTGATGCTTTGTAAATGAGATCATCTATACCAATATTTTCAGATTCTACATATATGTGTTAATATATGATATTTGTTTTTCTCTTTCTGACTTACTTCACTCTGTGTGACAGTCTCTAGGTCCATCTACGTCTCTACAAATGAACCAAGTTCGTTCTTTTTTATGGCTGAGTAATATTCCACTGTATATATACACCACATCTTCTTTATCTGTTCCTCTCTTGATGGACATTTAGGTTGCTTCCATGTCCTGGATATTTTAAATAGTGCTGCAATGAACATTGGGTGCATGTGTCTTTTTGAATTATGGTTTTCTCTGGGTATATGCCCAGTAGTGGGATTGCGGGGTCACGTGGTAGTTCTATTTTTAGTTTTTTAAGGAACCTGCATACTGTTCTCCATAATGGCTGTATCAACGTACTGTTGGCTGTATCCCACCAACAGAGCAAGAGCATTTTCTTTTCTCCACACCCTCTGCAGCGTTTATTGTTTGTAGATTTTGTGATGATGGTCATTCTGACCAGTGTGAGGTGATACCTAACTGTAGTTTTGATTTGCATTTCTCTAATAATTGGTGATGTTGAGCAGCTTTTCATGTGCCTCTTGGCCATCTATATGTCTTATTTGGAGAAATATCTATTTAGGTCTTCCACCCATTTTTTGATTGGGTTGTTTTTTTGATATTGAGCTGCATGAGCTGTTTGTATGTTTTGGAGACTAATCCTTTGTCCATTGCTTCATTTGCAAATATTTTCTCCCATTATGAGGGTTGTCTTTTTGTCTTGTTTATGGTTTCATTTGCTGTGCAAAAGCTTTTAAGTTTCATTAGGTCCCATTTGTTTATTGTTTTTATTCTCATTACTCTAGGAACTAGGTCAAAAAAGATCTTGCTGCGATTTATGTAAAAGTGTTCTGCATATGTCTTCCTTTAAGAGTCTTATAGTGTCTGGCCTTACATTTAGGTGTTTAATCCATTTTGAGTTTATTTTTGTGTATGGTGTTAGGGAGTGTTCTAATTTCATTCTTTTACATGTAGCTGTCCAGTTTTCCCAGCACTATTTATTGAAGAGACTGTCTTTGCTCCACTGTATATTCTGGCCTCCTTCATCATAGATTAGGGGACCATAGGAGTATGGGTTTATCTCTAGGCTTTCTATGCTGTTCCCTTGATGTGTATTTCTGTTATTGTGCCAGTACCATACTATCTTGATTACTGTAGCTCTGTAGTATAGTCTGAAGTCAGGGAGCCTGATTGCTTCAGCTCCTTTTTTTTTCCCCTCAAGATTACTTTTGCTGTTCAAGTTCTTTTGTGTTTCCATACAAATTGTAAAATTTTTTGTTCTAGTTCTGTGAAAAATTGGTAATTTGATAGGGATTGCATTGAATCTGTAGATTGCTTTGGGTAGTATATTCATTTTCACAATATTGATTCTCTCTTCATTAGATCTTAAATTAATACTTTGAGTTTATAATATAATCACAGGGTGAAAATTTTAAAAAATAAAATTCAAGTATACAATGCACAGACTCCCCCCGCAATCATTCATCCTCCTTGTTCCCTCTTCACTGTCTTCCTCACAGGTGACAAGTGTGACATATATTCTCATTTTCGTTTCAACCACACTCTTGTCTATACCAACCATGAAAATCTCTTTTGTTTAGCATTTTAAGTATCATTTTGTTCCCTTACTTTTAGTAAAGATAAAGATACAGTATAGGAAATGATCTAGAACATTCCATGTCCTAGTTAGTTCAGGCTGCTATAAAACAAATTACCCTAGATAGGGTGACTTATAAACAACAAAAAAATTTTTATCATAGTTCTGAGGGTTGGAAAGTCCAAGTTCAGTGCATCAACAGATTCATTGTCAGGTGAGGGCCTACTTCTTTGTTCATAGAGGGCTGGCTTTTCTCTGTGTCCTCACATGGCAGGAGGAACAAGTGAGCTCTTTGAGGTCTCTTATACAAGGGTACTAATACCATTCATGAGGGCTCCACCCTCATGACTTATCACCTCCCTAAGGCCCTCCTAACACCTACATCACATTGGGGATTAGGTTTCAGTATATAAATTTTGGGGGACACATTCTTCTGTAGCATCCCACTTATACCTGGTAAAATTTACTTATATGTAGATCCTTGAAGGCATATTTTCTAACAGGACCAACCAACCATGGTCAAGAAGTTAGTGGGATTTTAATTGTCCAGTCTTTTTCCTTCCATTCCACCTGGGAATTAATAGGGCTGAGAGAGACAAGCCTTTTTAAGAGTTTCCTCTTGCATGGTTGCTTCTTTCCTTCTTCCCCGCAATTCTCCAAAATGAAGAGGTAAGGGAGTTTTGTAGTCACAGATACAAGGACATATCTAAAAAACTAAGACCTCTCAGGATGGAAAAGATTCTGGGAAGACCAGGCAATTGAGGACAGTGTGCGAAGAGAATGAAAATGATTTGGTTTGAAAGAGATCCAAATTTGTCATCCACCCTAAAGTATATTTCACACCTACCCAATCTAGTAATATATGGGTTTTTTTCCCTCACTGGTTTCATGTTAATAAACATACCAGCAACATTTTAATGAAGGATACTTAGATCTTACACCTAGTCCAGCAATATTAATAAATTTTTTCCATTCTTCAATTTTATAAATAATCTAACATTTCTATAGTAGATATTTTTTGTTTCCTAACTTAATTCTTGATGCTATTTCTTTTCCAACCTGTATTTTTCTTATTTATGCTTTTTTTCACATATATATTCATCTTTGTTACCTACCCTAAGTTCTTTGTTTTTGGAGAAAGATGGCATATGTATAAATTGTGAAAGAAAATATTTCAAGTAGAGAAGTGTTGATGGCAACATTTCATTTGAAATTTTTTTCTGGAACAGTATGGGTACAAGTAAACATATTAGACAATCCAAATAAAGAAATGTTAGAGCTGACATTCCATCTGGAATAATAGCCACTTGAGTGGCTTGGGAGTCACTTATTTTCATGAAATAGCAATAGTATTAATTTGCTCCCTGATTTGCTGAGTGGGTGTTCATTCTCTCCTCTCCTCTCTCCTTGCCTTTGAAAATGTACACGGTTTTAAAATTTTATGTGCACAAATTGGAGATCACGGCTTATAAGTTTTTGTTTGGTTTGGTTATGACTCAGAATTACATACCCATTGTACTCACTCAACTGTCAGCCTTTCAGAGAGAAATAAAGCAAAACCCCTCATATTTCTGAAATGTAAAAATAGACATTGTTAATAAAAAAAAACAGGTTTCAAAGTATATACAGCATGACATCATTTTGTTGAAGAAATACAAAGTTCTTTATAAATTTGTGTTTCATAGAATAAGATCTGGAAATACATGCACCGCAGTATTAACAGTGGAGATCTCTGGGCAGTGAGAGTGTTTTCTCATTTATCTTTCAAACTTCGTTATAACATAATTGATCATTATAAGAACTCAGATGCATCAGGTGTAAACTCCTCACTGCTCTCACATAGGTGATATTATTCTTGTAATCATGGATATCCTGGGCCTCCTATTTAAATGTTATTACAGAAATCCATTTCACTAGAAAAGTTAATACAATCATTCAGTCAGAGAATGTGCCAGAACAGTGCTTGGTGCTGGGATATAATAGAAGACAGAATCCATATAGACATTTACAGGTTAGGGGAATAGAAAAATAAATATATAAATTAAGGATTGTATTTACCACAGTGTGTAATGATTTTACTTATGTGCCTGTCTGTTAGTTGTTTGTGTGTCTTCCACAGTAGATCTTAAGACCTTAGAGGGCAGGTTTACCTTGGTCTTTCCAGTCCCAGAGTAATGTCTGGCATGTGGCAGGTAATCAACAAATGAGCTGAGTAAGTAAATTGATCAAATACATACTAATTAGAGCTATGAGGTAACTAGGGTGATATAGAGAAAAATGGGAGGTCAACTTTAGCTTGGGTGTTCAGATAAGGCCTTACCAAGGAGCTTATATATTAGCCAAGACCTGATGGAAGAGAAGAAAGCAAAACAAATCAGTCAAAGAATATTGATCCTGTTTTTTTCTTCTAGTTTTTGTAAACCTTATTTCTTGCCCTTGTGTTTTGGAAAGTAAAATTTGAGTACTCTGTAATCTGGGTAGATACACCTCAGGAAGGTATTTTCTTTCTATCCCCTCGAATACTTCCTCAGAAACCATATGGAGAGTTGTTGAAAGAAAAAGTAGAATATGATCTATACTCTTTGAGGCAATATATAAAAGAGTACATACTTTATGTACTTTTCCCCTCCTGCGTCTGAAATAATTTTTGGAAGAAAATTTATTTGTTTAAATTTTTTTAAGTAGCTCAAAACTACAGATAGGGCTTCCTTGGTGGCGCAGTGGTTGAGAGTCCGCCTGCCGCTGCAGGGGACGTGGGTTCGTGCCCCGGTCCGGGAAGATCCCACATGCCGCGGCTGGGCCCGTGAGCCATGGCCGCTGAGCCTGCGCGTCCGGAGCCTGTGCTCCGCAATGGGAGAGGCCACAACAGTGAGAGGCCCGCATACCGCAAAAACAAAAACTACAGATAATGTTTTGGTTTAGTATCTTAGCAAAAAAAAAAAGAACTATAGATCAACTATATTTTACCTTCTTTATAAACATTTTATTAATAATCACCTAAGTTATTATCAAGAAATGAGTTAGCAAATTAAACACTTTAAAACCATCTTGTGTATATACACACACTTCAGAGACAGAGAGGAAGGAAGGGAAGAAGGAAGGGAGGGTGGGAGGAAGAGTGAGAGGGAGGAAGGAAGAGAGGAAAAGAAAGAAAAAGAAGGAAAGAGAGAAGTAACACTAATTCTGACAAGAGTGACAAAAAGAATAGATCCTGTGCTGGTCTAGCTTTGTCTTCTTCATTTCATCCCATGTTATTCTAAGTCCCCTGAAGGCAGGTGACAGAAATGAGTGCAGCAACCATTGTGGCTGACTGTGCATTGCACAACTCCAGGGAGCTCCATTCACATTTAAAATCTTTGTAGACTTTTCTGGATGATGGTAATAAATTATCTTAAGAAAAGGCAGCTTTTTATAATTTTCCCAAAGGAATCATTTGGACTAGTTGTAGAGTAGGAACTATGGCTAATAGGAAAGAGGGTATCCTTTCTATGCGGCAGCTGCTACTCAATGGCAATCAATCATTTTAGTGCAAAAATACCATTCTGTGATTAAAGAACATGGATTGTTTTCAAAAGAAGCTAGAAATACGGCATTTTATGTGACTTCTAATTTTTAAATACTGTTCAATTAAATGTATAAAGTAGTTATGCCTATAAGCTGGATGTAGTCTGTGAGCCACTGATGGCAGACCTCTGCCCTTGACCCTCACAAACCCTTTGGCCTGGATGCATGCATCTTGCTTCAGACATCTCTGCAATGGTTTCTTCTGAGAAACTTTGGTCTAAGCTCCCTGTTAAGGTTGTTTTCTCTGTAGAGTTACTGTCTTGTTCTGCTTCATTCACTTCCCTTCTCTATCATGTTTGAAAGCCCTCTGGAACGGAATAATCTCTACCTATCTACCCGGCATGATATCACTTCCTGAGTCTTTATTACATAGCTCTTTCTCTATTCCCTTCACACCAGTTTCACAAGCTACTGTTGGACAACTGCAGGCACAATATTGTGCAAAATTCACTAAAATGGTACGAGCCAGGAAGCGGTTGTAATTTTTTAACTTAACAATGTGGCAATTAAAAAAAAAAAAAGATTTCTCCAAACCATCAAATATTGTATAGGTTGTGACATTTTATCTACAGTCAGCTGTATTGAGGTGATGACTGCTCTGAAAACTGGGAGTAGAAATATTAGTACTTTTTCTTTTGTGGTAAAAATTTGAATGAATACTCAAGAATGACCTTGTTATTACATTCAGTGTTACCAAATCCGCATAATATACAAAAAACAGGCAATGCTATTGGTTATTTGGAATCCCTTATATGCTTCATAACTTTTCCATTATATCTTTTTTTTTTGCTTACAATACTAAATGTTAAATTCAACTATTTCTTATAACCAGTTTAGTGAAAAGGTAGCACTATAATTACAGATTAACATGCTGTGCACAGAATACAAAAGTTGCCATTCAGATCAATCTTCAATTATTTATTCCACTAGAATGAAGCTAGATCGAAGCAGATGTTGACCAACAGAGAGAATATATAAAAACAAGATTTAGAAGAGTCTACCAGTTGTAGTAAAAAAATAAGAGTGATCTAATACTTCTTTATTTCTTATAAATGCATACTATTTTTAATGCTTTTGTCTTTTGAGGGTTTTAAATAATTCTAACTAAAAGGAATTCTAAAAATCTGAAATTCTGACAGTTTTTTTTTAAAGTTTCCTCAGATTTTAAAAAACTTTCTGAAGACAAGATTTGACCATAGAAATTTATATGATACTCTGCCATTAATCCATTCACTCAGATATACACATTGCTATTTTAGGGGCTATTCATAATATAAGTTTGAAATAAATTTCATGGAGGACCAAATAATCCACTAGACCTCACAAGAATGTGAACAAACTATTCCTCATGCAAATGACTCACACTGTGTGTAGAACTGTAGGTTTATATCTCTCCAGAAATGTTTTACATATATGTAAATGTGGGCATCTGAGTGTGCGTATGCTTTCAGGAAAAACAAATGGTATCCTACAATACCTATTCTTTTGAACCTAGCTTTTCAATTAATAATATTACTAGGACATTTTTCTATATCATCTTTTATATCTACTTTGTTCTGTTAAATTATGCATTGTAATTTATAGCAATTCTCAATACTTAGGTTGTTTCAAGGGTTTTTTTTTATTGTTATTAATCACAATGCTTCATGGAACATCTATGTATACACATATTTTTGTGTTCTTGTATAAGCATATTTGCAGAATTTCTAAATTAGGTAATCACGACTAAAAGAGTGTGGAATACTAATTTTAATAAATAGAGCCAAATTAGCCTTCAGTTTGTGCCTCAGTGCATGAAAGTGCTTGCTTGCTTCATGACATTAATATGGTAAGTTTATTTAATATTTGGTATACTTTTTAATATATTTTAATTATAAACATCTTTTCATAAATGTGTTAATTTTTGAGCTATCACATGCTCATTTTTCTATTGAGTTGTCCTTTTTCTCCTTAATTTCACTCAAAATTCATTCAATAAATATATATTTATGGCCTATAATGTGACAGGGTCCATTAAAGATGCTAGAAACATAGCAGTGAACAAAAACAAATGAAAACCTTATCCCCATGAAACTTTCATCCTAGAAGGAGGAAACAAAAATGAACATAATAGATACTACAGTATTAAAATGCTAGCTGGTGATAAATTCAACAGTGAAAAATGAATAAGAAATGTGGTACAGGGAATTCAAGGCATGAGTTTGGGCTATTGAATAGCACAGTCAGGGAGGCTTCAGAGAGAAGGTGACTGTTGCATAAGAGACCTGAGGAGGTGAGGGAGAAATCCATGTGACATCTAGAACAAGAACATCCATACTGAGGAGTGAGTGGCAGGTACAAAGGACCTGAGGAAATATGGATCCAGAATGCCAAGTGGCTGAAGCTGAGCGAGCAAGTGAAGGGAGTCTTGTAGGACACAAGATCAGCTTGATAATGAGAGGCCAAATCAAGAAGGATGCTTTAGGATGTTGCAGGTCATTGTAAGGAACCTTGGCGTGGGCTCTGAGTATGGTAAAAAAAAAAAGCCCTCTGTTGGTTTTGAGAGAGAAGTGACCTTTGGTTTTAGCAGGATCACTTCAGTTGCTGTATTGAGATTTGACTTCGGGGTGGAGGCAGTGTGGGGAGCATGGGCAGACAGTCTAGTGAAAAGGTAGCTGCAAAACTTCAGGGTGGGGGCTCTGGTGCTTTGGACCCAAGAGGTAGGAGTGGCGGTAGTAACAAGTGGTCAGATTTTGAATATAATTTAAATGTGAAACTGGCAGGATTTGCTAATGGATTGGATATGAAGTGAGATGATAATGAGGATGACTAGGAAGTTTAGTAAGCTTTTTGTGTAAGAAGGAAATTAACTTATTGTCAGTCATTTGTGTTTCAAATATTTTTCCCACTGTTTCTGTTGAGTTTGATTATGGTAATTTTCCCATGAAGAATACTTTAATATATAACATAAAACATATCTTTCATTTCTTTTATACTTTCTAGATTTTGTATCATGTTTAAAAGACTGACCCTATTCCAAGAATTAAAAATAAAATTGTCTATATTTTTCCAGTATTTTTAGAATTCCATTTTAAATTTTAAATTAATATATTTGGAATTTCTTTTGGTGCCATTTCCTGATATTTTAAATGTTTGTTGCTCTGGCTTCTAAGCAGTATTCATTTCTTGGTTGCTCTTGAAACTTAATTTCTATGTAATGGCTTATGGGTTCATCATGACAACATTGTACAGCTATAGATACCATCCCATGTAAGACTTGATGAAGCTCTCCTAAGTATCTTCAAACTGCGAAGCCTCACACTGTAAAAGTCCTCTCCTTGAAGGCTTAATCCAGTTACCACCTCATTATTGCAATGTTCTAATCTTTGTCATTTTTTTCTTTTTCCCCATATGACTTCACATTTACCCTTAAGTTAATTTGTATTGCTATACATTTTGTTGTTTGGTGCTGATCACCTCCTTTGGACTGACTCTTTTGATAATAATGACATCTAATGCAGAAGTTTTTATATGGTAATAGTCAGTATGTATTGTTAAATGACCTCCACCTCCAAGAAAAATAACTTTTAAACTAACACTCTAGCAATTAGCAGGTTGCTATTGTCATGCTAAGGTAATGAGAACTTTATTCATGGATTCATTAGATACGTACTGAATGTCTAACAAGAATGGAAACACTGCTAGACTCTGGGGTCATAATTTTCAGCAAGATAGTTAGGGTCACCACAGTTGTAACACATGTGGACCAGAAATTATGATTATTTACTTACATTTATATTTTAAAATAACTGCTCATTCCATAAAGACATTTAAAAAACAGTTAATACCACTATAAAAAAATGTAGAAATCATTTTCTTTTCCTCCCCTGTATCTCTTTTCTAGAGTATGTTAATTAAGCTCTCTCTTTCCTAAGGCCATGGGCCCCATCAAGCTGGGATAATAAGGTGACGGAAGGGTAGGAAACCTTAGCAATACTTTATAAGGAGTAGAAGAAGATAGTCAAAGTGAACATAGTCATGCTTCTAAGTTATGCTGTAAGTGGCAGACAAAATCAGGAAAAAGATTTTTGATTGTCTCATAGATTAGCAGTTGTCACTGGGGGAAGGAGCAACTTGCCCCCCAGGGGACCCTTGATAATGTCTGTAGACATTTTTAGTTGTCACAACTGGGCGTGGGGTAGCGGTTGCATGCTACTGGCATCTAGTGGGTAGAGGAGGAATGGGACAGCTACCTGCAATGAAGAATTATCTGGCCCCAAATCTCAATAGTGCCAAAGGCTGAGAAACTCTGCCCTAGATAAATGTTCTATCAGATAAAGTCTGATTGTCATGAATTGGCAAATAAAACCCTGCAACTATTAATACTGGTTTATCTAACATTTATCTCTGTGATATTAAAGTCAAAATATTGAAGCAGATTTAATGAAGAATCAATTCTGAAATTACATCATCATCATAAAATTAAATTTGAGATTAAGCCCAAGGTCATAAGCAAAAAAGAAAAAGGTACATCTAGACTACATGTCAAGATTTTTGGGCTATACAGACTGATGCCAATGTTATATAAGCCATAATATTTACTTGTGTTATACTATGCAGTCTAACCATGTAAGCAGCACTGCATGGGAACTAAATTATAACCAGAAAGGAACTTCATGAGTGTGGAATCAAACCGAAAAAGATTTATTATTTATCTGAATGCTTCATGTGCATATTGCTATATAATACTATTAAGTAAACCATTTTATTTATCCTTAAATCATAGTTGTTTTAGCCTTTAACATAGGTGTTAAACATTTCAAATGCATGACTATAAACAAGCAGTTATTAAAGGAAACATTAACTAAGATATATAACAAAGTATTCTATGTCATTTAGGATGAATTTTGCAAGTAAAACAACTAATCTCAAAATGTCATGGACAATTAGTGGGTTTGTTCTTTTACATAAAAAGAAGTTGGTTAAGTTGCATAATTTCTCTGTGTCCGGTTTTCTTCATCTAAAATGGGGAATAATAATAGAACTCCTTTCCTAGGGTTCTATTATGGTGGCTGTAAGACATTTGAATAAAAAATGGTTTTTAAGCATGAACGTCAGAGTGGTCTACCTAAAAGGCACTCCTAATAAAATGAAATAATTTTAAATAAGTCAGAATAAAAAAGAAAAGTCAGGAGATGGTTTGTGTCAAGGATCCAGGGTCCTTCAATCTTTCTGCTCTGCAGTTCTCTACCTGTTGGCTCCTGTCCTGAGGCTTGTCTTCTCAATGTCAAGAGCACCAGCACAAGAACAGGTTCTCATATAACAATATAAAGTATCAGAAAGGGAATTTATTTTCTTGTGTCCCTTTTAAAAAGAAAGAATATCTCTCCTAGGAATTTTAAAGTAGGAAATTTCCTCTTATCTCATCAAACAAATAAGTCATATGCCCATTCCTAAACCAGTCATTTTTAAGGGACTGGAATAACCATGATTGTTCTAGGTCAATGATTCTCAAATTTTTAGTCTTCAGACTCCTTTACCTCCTCTTAAAGTCTTTGTTAATGTGGTATATCTATCAATATGTACCATCTTAGAAATTGGAACATAAATTTAAAAATATTTATTTACTAATTGCTCTCAAAATGATAGTAAAACTGTTACATGTTAACATACATAACATTTTTATATTAAAAACTATATTTTCAAAAATATTTAATGAGGAAAGTAGCATTGTTTTTCACTTTTGAAATCTCTTTAATGTATGGCCTAATGGAAAATATCTAAATTCTCATGTCTGTTTCAGCATTCAGTCTTTTGTGATATGTTGTTTTGATTGAAGTATATGAAGAAAATCCAGCCTCACAGACATATGTAGTTAGAAAGGGAGGGGTACTTTAAGATACTACTTTTAGATACTACTGCATAAGTTTTAGTATCTTAGAGGTTATTTTTAAGGTGGAATCTGAAGCCTTATCAGTTAATTTTCCTTACATTGTTACATTAAAATCTATTGGTCTGTTTTGCATTTTGAATGGATATTTTACACATGCACGATTTTATAATATGTCAGATTGGTCATTTATAAATTATTTGCTCTCTGATTATACAGATCTTGCAATGTTGACACATTTCCTTATACAATATCAAAATATCATATCCTCACATTTTTAATATTACCACTGATCTTGTCATAAGTCTTTTCAGTCTTGGGAAGCTGTGCATGCTCACAGCAGAGGGTATGCTTTCCAAAATTTGAAAGTTCACTTGAAAGTTCAAATTTTATAATTGACAATTAATGTTAACAACCAATTTCCTTGAAGTGAGAGACCCACTTGATTTATTATTGAGAAAATGTCTGCAAATACCAAAGTCTGGAAACCATAGTTTGTGAGTCATCTTTCAAAACGCTGTTCCATGAAAAAGGTGGTTAATTCAACTCTCCACTCAGTCACACAAATGCTTTTCTTTGAACAAATCATTGCACTTTAGAATGCAGCAGAAGTGCTTGATGTGTATAACAGTAAACCCATTACATATTAATGGTTTATTTTGTCACAAAGATAGTTAAAATGACAGGTATTCAGGAGTCAAAATTTAATGGAATTAATAATTTTTACTACATCATATAGGAAATTCTCAAGTGAAACAGGTTTTCTTTTCGGTTCTTTCTTTTTTTACTTTGAGTGTTTGGTGGTGAACAATAAAATGGTTTCTGGCACAGTTTGGGCCATTGCCTTGCTTTGTGCTGAGGTGCTTACAAACCACCACTGCTTTTGCACCATCAGTTCATATGTCAACACAGTGAAAAAGGTAATTAGTGCATTAGTACTTTTATGAAAATAATTTTGATGGGGCTTCCCTGGTGGCGCAGTGGTTGAGAGTCCGCCTGCAGATGCAGGGGATGCGGGTTCGTGCCCCGGTCTGGGAGGATCCCACGTGCCGCGGAGTGGCTGGGCCCGTGAGCCATGGCCGCTGAGCCTGCGCGTCCGGAGCCTGTGCTCCGCAACGGGAGAGCCACGGCAGTGAGAGGCCCGCGTACCACACACACAAAAAAATAATAATAATAATTTTGATGTTTTCAAAGTATTCTCATACTAAGTGAAGAAAGTCAGACAGAAAAAGACAAATATCATATGATATCACTTATATGAAGAATCTAAAAAAGAAAATGATATAAATGAACTTATTTATGAAAGAGAAACAGAATCACAGACTTAGAGAATGAACTTATGGTTACCAAAGGGGAAAGGTGGGGAGATGGATAAATTGGGAGCTTGGGATTAACATGTACATACTACTATCTTTAAAATAGATAACCAACAAGGACCTACTGTATAGCACAGGGAACTCTGATCAAAAGTCTGTAACAACCTAAATGGGTAAACAATTTGAAAAAGAATAGATATATGTATATATATAACTGAATCACTTTGCTGTACACCTGAAACTAACACAACACTGTAAATCAACTGTAATCCAGTATAAAATAAAGATTAAAAAAAAAAGAAAATAGCATTGTTTGGATCCTTAATATAATCATGCTTCTAGCATTATCCCTCAATGTAACATGCAATTATTACCAAAGGGGAAAGGTGGCAGGGAGGGATAAATTGGGAGTTTGGGATTGACATATACACAGTACTGTATTTAAAATAGGTAACCGGGGATTCCCTGACAGTCCAGTGGTTAAGACTCCTCCCTGGTCAGGGAACTAAGATCCTGCGAGCCATGTGGTGTGGCCAAATAAATAAATACTTGAATAAAAAAATAAAATAGATAACCAACAAGACCTACTGTATATCTCAGGGAACTCTGCTCTATATTCTGTAATAACCTAAATGGGAAAAGAATTTGAAAAAGAAGATATATATATATTTATAACTGAATCACTTTGCCGTACACCTGAAATTAACAAAATTATAAATCAACTGTAGTCCAATATAAAGTAAAAATTTTTTATAAAAGTATTCTCATGTTACTGATATTTATTTTTATAACATTGGACATTGTGACCTTGATCACCACTGCTCTAAATTAATTGAGATTCATCCTTGGGGTCTAACCCTCCTGGAAGCATATGAACAAACCTGTGATTCTATTAGCAGGAAGTATGGCATGATTGATGAGTGGGCACCTAATGTTCAGTGTCATAGTTTTATAGTATTTACATTTAAGAATGGCTTAGTTTATCAAGTGAAACTATTTTCTGTTGGATGAAGTAAGTCCTTATATGTGTCTGTAAAAGTGTGTGATAAAATAGGTGAGGATTAGAGTGTAATTTAAGAGGAGAAATCATACATAATGTAAAAAGTGTTTTACATTTTGTTATGTATTCAGTAGTTAATAATCTATTTTGTACTATTCCTGATTTTATTATCTACTAACTGTGGATTTGGGTAAATTACTTAGCCTCTTTAGGTCTCAATTTCACACCTGTTCTACTAGATAGTTTGGGGTAAGCATGTAGGTTTGTTTGTTTTCCTAGCAAGAGAATAACTTAGTGGTTAGAGTAATTATGCTTAAACTGAAAAATTGGAAGAAACATTTCTCTTAACCTGTTTGGGAGGTATAATGGGGCCATCATTAGTTGCTCTTGACATGCATTCTCTTTGAATTGATCAAAACTTACCTTCTATTGTGTGCTAATTTTGTGCTAATGTGCTGTGAATAAAAATACATTCAAGTCTTGGATGTTTTTTATAACGATTTCCTTCGGCAGTGTGTTCAGGGAGAGACTCCATCTTTAGTCTTATTTGAAATACATGGTTTACTTTGGTTTTTACTGAGAAGAGCTGGTGTTTCTACAAGAGAACAACAGATGACTTTTAAGAATATGATGACAGAGGGACTATATGTACTCAATGAAATTTGCATAATTTAATATTCAGAGATTAATTCAAAAGAGAACTCCTAAATCTTCATATCTCTTTAGTTTACTTTTGAGAGCCCAGGGGTGAAGCATTGGGAAGTATATCCCAAACAAAATAGTAAGAGGAGATTTTTACTTATTAACCTTTATAGAATCTAGTAAACTGCCCAAGCTCTTCTCTATTCCTTTTATCTGTTCAGATTTGTCTCATCCTTTAAAATGCCAGTTTGAATCTCTTCTCTTCTAAAGTTTCCCCTAAATTTTCCAGACCTCAGGAACTTAATTCTCCTCTGGATGCATACAATCTGTGCCAAATATTTTAACTGTTAATTCCATTGATTCTTGTTATCTCATGACTTTTAGTATTGTCACCTGGATTAGATCAAAAGTTTCCTGTGGTCAGAAATCATGATGTATATAGTTCTTTCATTATTCCACATTGCTTAACACAATGATGAGTACATTGTTGGTAGTTAGTAAATATTTGTTGCTTATTTTTAACTCCTTATTATGGAAAATTTCAAAATAATGTAAGGGACCCATGAATCCATTACCAGTTTCAATAGTTATCAATTCATGACCAATTTTTTTCATCTTTATCCCTGCACATTCCTTATCTATGGATCATTTTGAATTATATGCCCCACATCTTATCATTTTATCTGTAAATATTTTGGTATGTATCTCTAAAGGTAAGAATACTTTTAAAGACATAGGTCACTATAAGATAATTATACATGCATACCTTGTTTTATTGCACTTTGCAGATACTGTTTTTTTTACCAATTGATAGTTTGTGGCAACCCTGCATCAAGTAATTCTACTGGTGACATTTTTTCCAACAGCATTTGTTCACTTTATGTTTCTGTGTAACATTTTGGTAATTCTTGCAATATTTCAAACTTCTTCATTAGTATTATATTTATTATTATGTTGTTACATTTGTTATCACTGTGATCTGTGATCTTTGATGTTATTATTTTAATTGTTTGGCAATAAAATATTTTTTAAATAAGGTACATACATTGGTTTTTTAGATATAATGCTATTATTGCACACTTATAGACTACAGTATAGCATAAACCTAACTTTAATATGTACTGAGAACTAAAAAATTCATGTGACTCACTTTATTACAGTATTCACTCTATTGCAGTAGTCTGGAACCAAACCTGCAATACCTTCAAGCTATGCTACCTAAAAATAATTAAATATAATTACATGATATGATAAACAGTATTTAATGTGTTGAAAATTTCCTTGATTGTCTCATTTTGTTTTGCAGATTGTTAGAATCAGGATCTATATAAGATGCAAAATTCCAATTGACATAGGGCTCTAACAATATCTAGGTTATCCTCTTCACATGTTTGTTTTGTTTTGTTTTTTTATCTGTGATTTACTTGTTGAAGAAAGGGAATGATCTGTGGGTTGCCAACATTTGGTTTTTCTTGAATGTATTCCTGTGGTGTAATTTAACAAGTTTCTCTTTATATTTTCAAAAACATTGTACTTAGATCTAAAGGTTTACTAAGACTTTTTTTTCTTTTAGAAGAATATTTTAAAGATGCAAGATGTGTCCTTCAGTTTGGAGATACATAATACCTGGTTGCCACTTTTTTTAGGATTTTAGCAGCCGTTGACATTCATTGCATAAATCTATTCATTCATTAGAGTGAATGAATCTAAATCTTTCTAAATTTCTCATTTATTAGTTGGAATACTTATCTAAAAAGAAACTTCCTGACAACAACGCATCCCCACAAAAGGGCTTGATTTCATTTGGATCAGACTGTGAAACAATTGGTTCAACAATTATTTTTTAAAAATAAAATAATTAGCTAGAAATTTGTAGAGGTGAAGAGTGGCATGTGATACCAATACAAGAAGACCAATGGGAAAGAGACAGTCAAAGAGAGCAAGCAGAAATCACAATCATCCCTCATACTGAGGAAGACTGTATGTGTATCCCAGACAACACATACAGAAGGGTTTGTGCTTCCTTAAATGTGATGTCAAAAACTGCATACTGTGGGGAAAATAGACTTGACTAAATTAGTCTAGCCATGTTACTAAAAAGTTAAACAAACAAATAACATCAATAAACTTTGGGGATGGAAATCAGTATTCAAAATGGTTACAATATATTATCAAGAATTTCCAGCCTTTGGCAAAGATTATGAGACAGGCAAAGAAACAGGAAAGTGTGACCCATACTCAGGAACAAAAGCAGACAATGTAAACTCCAAAGAATACTTAGCAGGTCTAAATATCAGACTTATCAGACAAAGAATTTAAAGAAGCTATGTAGATATGTTTAAAAACTATAGGAAATCATGTTAAAGAATTAAAAAAAAGGTATAGTGTTGATGTCACATCAAGTGGTAGAAATCATTTAAAAAGATCCAAATGAAAATTCTAGAGTTGGAAAATATAATAACTGAAGTGAAGAGATCACTGAAGGGCTTAACAGGAGATTCGAGCTTGTAGAAGAGAGAATCCATGAAGCTGAGGATAGATTGATAGAGATTATGCAGTGAGAGTAACAGAGGGGAAAAGATGATAGAGAAAAATAAAGAGAGCTTCAAAGAAATGTGGGATGCTTTTAAGTGCATCAAGATATGTGAAATGGGAATACGTGAAGGAGAGGAAAAAGAGAAAGGAGCAGAAAAAAATGAAGAAATAATGGCTGAAAACATCCCAATTTGATGTAAAACACCAATCTGTATATCTAAGAGGTTCAACAAACTTTGATAACCACAAAGAGATCCATATCCATGCACCATAGACAAAAAGTTGAAAGACAAAGACAAAGGTAAAATATTAGAAACAGTAAGAGAAAAGTGTCTCATCACATACAAGGGAGCACCAATAAGATTAACAGCTGACTTCTCAACAAAAAAAATATGCTGAAAGAAGAAAAAAAGTTCCTACTAAGAATCTTATATCCAGCAAAACTATCTTTGCAAAATGAAGACAAAATAAAGATATCACATAAAAGCAAAAGCTGAGCAAATTCATTGATTATAGAACTACCTTACAAGAATCACTAAAAGAAGTTCTCTGGGGTGAAAGCAAGAGCTGTTTTAGACACTAGATGGCAACTCAAATCCATAGAAACAAATAAAAATAACCAGAAATAGTATCTAAGATGGGTAATAACACAAACTCTATAAATATACACTCTTTCAGGTTCTCTAAAAGGCATAATATTATATAATGTAATGATTTTTGCAATATATTCTTGGGTTTGTCATAAATATAATATAAAAAAACAGGAGATAGAGCTATATGAGTGAAGTTTATATACCTAACTAGAATTAAGTTAGTATTTATCTAAAGTAGGGTTTGATAAGCTAATGTATATATTATAAGCCATAAAGTAACAACTAAGAAAATAATTTTTAAAATATAATTTAAAAACCATTAAAGGAATTAACACTACAAAATATTTTCAAAAGGTATAAAAGGCAAAAGAATATACAGAGGAACAAATAGTAGAGAAAAATTATACAAAGCAAAATGTAAACTTAAATCCAACCATATCAAAATAACGTTAAATGTGAATGCATAAATCAATCCAATAAAAAGTCATTAATTGTCAATTTGGATACAAAGATGAGAGTCTATTATATGCTGTCTATAGAAGATAAACTTTAGATTAAAAAATGTACAAATTGATTGAAAGGAAAAGAATAGAAAAAGATATAACGTGCAAACTGTAACCATAAGAAAGCTGAAGTGGCTATACTAAACTCAGAGAAAATAGACTTTAAAACAAAACTTGTTGTTAGAGATAAGAAGAGATGTTTTATAATGATAAAAGTGTCAATTCATCAAGAAGATAATAATGATTACAAACATATATACATGTGTGTGTGTGTGTGTGTGTGTGTGTGTATATATGTATATATATATATAT